>NW_020664446.1:23160487-23188428 GCF_002925995.2 Terrapene triunguis
GCTGGGCTCGGGGAGTGCCCGGCTCAGAGGGGCTGGGCTCAGAGCTGTGGGTCAGGGCTGTGGGGGGCTGGGCTCGGGGAGTGCCCGGCTCAGAGGGGCTGGGCTCAGAGCTGGGGGTCAGGGCTGTGGGGGGATGGGATGGGGTCGGGGGGTGTCCTGCTCAGAGGGGCTGGGCTCGGAGCTGAGGGTCAGGGCTGGGGGGGGATGGGGTCAGGGGGTGCCCTGCTCAGAGGGGCTTACCATGATGCTTACCCCCTCTCCCAGCGCCTCAGCGACCCACATCCAGGAGCTCCTGCCGCTCGGCCCACCGGAGCTCGCAGCCCTGCCCCCTTACCACGCGGCTCCAAGCGGGAGGACCTCAGGCCCCGCCCGAGCCACGCCGCTGCAGCGCTGTCCAGGGCTGCTCCTGGACGCAGCGCGCTGAGGCGCCGGGGGATGGGGGAAGGCGGAGGCAGGCGGGAGCCTCCGACATTCTTGTGGGGGCCCCTGTGGGGCCCAGGGCCTGGGGAAAATTGCCCCACTTGCCCCCCCCTCTGGGCGGCCCTGTCAAGAGCACTAACTCTTAGGCAGGGGAGTGCTGGCAAAACAGTCTAGAGCACTAACCCTCAGGCAGGGGAGTTCTGGCAGGCAGGGGTTGCAGGCTAGTATAAAAGGAGCTGCAGTGCAGACCAGAGTCAGTTCCTTGCTTGAGTCAGGGAAGTGCAGATGGTGATCCTGGCTGGCTGAAGGGAAGCACAGCACTATGAACAGCTCAGTGCTGGCAGGGACTGGGGGAGCAAGGAAGAGCTCTTGGTTGACTGCTGGGCCTGAACACAGACAAGCACTGTAGTAAGGGTGAAGCACCGGTGAAGCATGGTGCTGCAGGGAAGTGGCCCAGGGAACTGAAAGCAGTTTAATTAAAGGGACATAGTACTGCATGGCTGCTATTCTTAGGGTCCCTTGGCTGGGTCTAGGTCCCCCCCATAGGCCACAGGGAAAATGGCCTACAGTTGGACAGTGATAAACCCCCAGAAGGGGATCTGAACTGTTAAGAGGCCCAGCTGGAGAGCTAGGACCAGGATAGACCAGAGCAAGCCAAAAGCCTCCAGGAAGGAAGTCCTGGTGGCAAGGCCCCCTACCAGGGCCAGGTGAACTTAAAGACTTTGGTGGACTAATACCAATGGAAGGGTCTATCTGAGTTGTGTTTCATATAGAAATCACCAGAACGGGTCACCATGAACTGAGAGAAGTGCAGACACACCTGACCAGAAGCAGGGTGCTCATGGGAGGTGGGTGCCATGCTGTTACACTCCCTTATAGATTTCCACCACAACTTCAACAACCACTATTCATCCATTAAACTCTCTCTGGAACACTCCCACACTAGCATCAACTTCCTGGACACCACAATCAGTTTCAACAATGGAACCCTACAGACCCCCTCGGGAGTGGTTTTATTTGGTTGGCAGGAGAGTTCTCTCCACCGACAGAGTGGCTACACTGCGTACCTTACAGTGGCACTGCTAGCCTTAGTATCAAGCTATGTCTTCACTTGGTTTTTTTTACAATTATCTAACTAATGTGCATTAGTTTTCTTGCTGTAAAATCCTAGTGAGGAGAAGCTGCAGGGAGTTCTTATTACACAATGCCTAGGTGAGATCAGCCATGGATGGGGTGGAGTATAGTGTTGACCTCCCTTAGCTATAGCTACATCATAGTAAAAACTACCTGTGCCTTGGCTCCACCAGGATTTTACAGCAAGGTAGCTAATGCACATTATTTATCTCACTGTAAACTCCCTTACCTCCCCCACCAGCGGGGGGAGGGGAGATTCTGATGAGGGTACTATGCATTAGCAGTGAGCCATTGATTTATGCCCCAGTCCTGCAAAAAAAGAAAGGTGTAGGCAGACTCATGTGTATACATTAAGCCATGGTGGACACAGAATCTCATTATCATACTATTCAGGTAGTTCACAGAGACGAGCAGAAAGAGCAAAAGCTTAAGAAGATCAGAGATCAGCATTAAAACAGGTATGCTTTCATTCTCAGGATGCCCTAATAATAATCTCATCCTTTGTCTGCTGGAATACTTCAGAAAGCAATAAAAAATCCATTACAGTGAAGATGTTTTAGACATGTAAATAAGATTTTTCTTTTGAGAATGGACAATGAACAGTGTATTGCTATGTGACATGAATGAAGCCTTACAACTGATTATGACTGATTCCTGGAGTATGCATAAAATCTAACTGCATTCAAAATTCTGGCAGAATACTTTCCTTTAGATTACCCAGCAACCTTTATTAGTCCTTTCCAGGTCCGGCTCCAGGCACCAGCCTACCAAGCATGTGCTTGGGGCGGCACCTGGAGGGGGCGGCGCTCCGGCCCGAGAGCGGGGCCGCGACTGCGCTCACCGCCCTTCCCGCGGCGCTCCAGCCGCCGGGAAGAGTGGAGCCGCAGCGGGCTCACCGCCCTCCCCCGGCGCTCCAGCCGGCTGGGGACAGTGGGGCCCCGGCCGGGCTCGCCGCCCTCCCCCCGGCGCTCCGGACGCCGGGGAGAGCGGAGCCGCGGCGGGCTTGCTGCCCTCCTCCCAGCGCTCCAGCCGCCGGGGAGAACGGAGCCCCAGCCGGGCTCTCCGCCCTTCTCCCAGCGCTCCGGCCGGTCGGGGAAAGCGGAGCCGCGGCAGGCTCGCCGCCCTCCTCCCGGCGCTCCAGCTGGTCGGGGAGAGTGGGAGCTGCGGCGGGCTCGCCGCCCTCCTCCCGGCGCTCCGGCCGGTCGGGGAGAGTGGGGCCTGCGGCGGGAGGCTTTTTTGCCTGGTCCTTTTTTGCCTGGTCCTTTCAGTTTATTTTCTATAAACACCTAAATATATATCTGTTGTAGGGACGCATAGCTCCCGAATCGCCAGCCCACAGATGCGGCACACTGTGTCTGGGGCTACGAGGCAGGAGTGACCTTCACCCCAGCGTCTGTGATTAGGAAACTTACTGGCTGACTTGATCATCACCCTCGCAGCTTGCTTTCACGTGCACAAGATATGGGTTTGTTATCTTATGTTGTTGTACACTGTACACTCCCCCTATGCGCAAGAATCTAACCACTTAGAAGTGTTGTAAGCAGAGAGGTAGAAAGAATAAAAACCCCAGGAAAGTTTTCCTGGGAGGCTTTGAGGCTTTTTGGCTTTTCGGCTACCATAACCTGGCTTTCTGTCTCCTTCCTTTTTCGTCGCCACAATCTGTTACAGAACAAGTTCAAAGGCAGTAGGAACATTTCTTTGCAGCAAGATTCGGCTCTGGTTCTGACTGGGGCCTGTGGACGCTACTGTAATATAAATTAATCATCTGATTTCAAAACCACAATGTTCTGGCATACCGTACCCCAGTTACAAAGCCCACATTTTACTAAATGCAAAGACACTGCTCTAGTGTCATCTACTGAGCCAGAGTATATCAACTGTTTTATTTTAAAGGCATTTTAAGATTTGATATGAGTGCAACACTAATGAAGTAAACAGGGTCACCCCAGCTCATGTTGGGACTGAACTGGACTCCTGGTCTAGAAGTCTGGACAGTTCCTTGAGAACTAAAGGCTCAGAAGCTGGTGGAAATAGATTCAGAAAGAGAAGCACAGGGGTAGTCAATAGGTGGACAATGAGCCAAATCTGGACTGCCAGATGCTTTTGAACGGACCGTGACATCATTTTATTTACTTATTATTATCATTATTGTTATTATTTTTGTATTATTTTCTCTGCAGTCTGGACCTTGACAATACCTCGACTAAGAAATTTGGACCTTGACAAAAAATAATTGATTACCCCTGGAGAAGTAGAACTCAAGAGCAGAAAATATTGTCAAACTATTGTTTCATGATTGTACTGATTGTTTACCATATAGCACAGTGACTGGACCAGGTACTTCAGAGCAGGGTGTGTACACTAAGCACAAAACAAAGAAGAGAAACACTTGCCCCAGTCAAGAATTTACAACCTGTTATCTTTATTCTGCAAATTTTTTCTCACGGGATATTCAATGGGACTTTCTCTGCTGAAGTCAACATGACTAGCTGTGTAGGGGTTTGTGTTCCTTTTAGCGTTGACTCAAGTCATCTACACGCAACCTGCTTATCTTGAGTTAGCCTAGCGCAAGTGAGAGGGGCCATGTAGTTGACATAACACTTGAGCTGTTGTGTCCACTCTGAAGCTGCACTCATCATCTGTGGCACTAGGAATTCTGCAGGTGCATCCCTTGGTTCTTCACCTCACAGTGAGCTGAGCAACCCTGAGTTCTTTCCCAGGGAATTATGGCAGAACTGGTCTAGCCCTTCCAGGATCATGGAGTGAATTGTGGGAAGGCACTGGGCCATTAGTGGCCTCAAGTGAAGCCAGCCTGCATTCACAATACAGAGTGGTCATGTGAGCAGCTAACAAATTGGCTCAGGTGAGGTTTAGCCTTTTACCCAGACAGGCTAGCCAACACAAGTTAAAAGCATCAGCACACTCAAGTTAAAGATTTTTGTATGTGGATGGAACTTGAATTAAGAGCAATACTCAAGTTATAACATGATTTTAACTTTGCAGTGAAGACAAGCCCTAAGTAAGGACTAAACCTGTGAGCTTGGTTTTGTGAGACTGGGCCAAAAGCACAAATGGGGACAAAGGATCTGATCTCCCCCTTTTCCTGCAGGCATATCTCCAAGTTGGGGGTCAGGAGGGTCAGGCCCAAAGAGTAGCATGTAGATGTTATCATGATAGGCTTGGCAGAAGAGGTGGGGATTTGGGAAGAGATTTAGAGGAGATAGCTAGGTCTCAGTATACACTAATGGGAAAGCTGTCCCAAGTATAGGGAGTGGCATGAAAAAGGGTGGTTAGTGGGAAAGGAAGAAAAAGAGAGCAGAAGATATTTCCAAAGTTATGAACATGAGCTACTGAAAAGAATGACAAAGTGCAGGAGAAGCATACTATAAACAGTGAGGGAAAGTGTACAAATACAATTTTTTCATAGAGGAAGTATCATATTTCTTTTCATTTGCCATTATGAACTCTTATTTCTGCCCTTCGCTTCATTTTAACTTGAGAATATAAATAACTATGCCTCAAGGACAAAGGACTTTTTCCTACATCTGTTGTCAGTTGTGAGGAGTTCAGATTTTAGCATGGCTTGACTGCATTTTATTTGAAGTCTTGCATCAGTGCATTGAGCTTTCATTTTTCAAAGAGCATCATGTCAGATTAAGAACAGTTTCCTGAGCAGGTGAAGAAGTATCTGTCATTTCCAGAATGAAGAAAATAGGACCAACAATGGTTCATGTGTGGATAATACTAGGTAGCATGCAAGAGAAGATTGACTGTTTTACTCCAAATGGGCACCAGGGTGGAAAAGTGATACATGGTAAACTATAAATTAGATTGGGAAGGAAGAGGAAAGACACAGTACAGGAAACTATCAATCAAAAGAATTTATTTCACATACACACTTTTTTTTATTAAAGATGTCACACTGATTTACTGCTTTCTTGTTAACTGAACACATAATCACTTGCCATTAAACAACCTAAAACAGTTACATTAAATAAAGAAGCAGTCTTTTTAAGCATAATTAATACTCCTGCAAAAGTCTGACCCTTACAAACTGAAATTGTTGCTACAGTCTAAAAAACATAATTAGGCCACATAACATTTCCCTTCAAATACTCTTAATTGGTTCTAAATCAAGGTATCACTATGTGATTATATTAATAGCACCTGCGAACAGTAATTTAGACAAAGAGACACAAACAGTGATTATCAACCTTGCCTTTATGTCACCTGAAAGTTCTCTAACAGGGGCCTCAATGCCTGCTGAGCACTGGTGCATGTCATGCAGTTTTTTCACCCTTCATAGTTAAGGAGTCTGTAGAAGGTTTGCAAGTATTGAAGGACATGAGTGAATCCATCATAAAATACAGTAAAGCAAAATCCATTCACATAGCTTCTGGAAAGGCCATATAACTGCAGCATATTAAAAATAACTGGGTTTAAAAAAAGGCAAATAAAAATAGAGAGAATTAGCAGACATCAGTAATAAGACTAATCTTGAGCAAATTAAAGCAGATTTGTATGAAGTATTTATGGAAACAAAAGCCATGCTTAATCCTTCTGGAGGAGGTGCCTGGCCAAATTATTATACAATATTCACCATGGCAGACATTTACCCTTAACAAAAAATTTTAACTCCACAGTCATGACTATTTAAACCATTTCCACAGCTCTGTGGCACACATTGCAAACTAAAAGTGGCACTGACATGTTAATAATTTTTTTTTTAAAAAAAGCAACACATTTCTTCATTACAAATAATAAGTAATTTTAAATGAAAGTATGTTAAAAATCTAATTTTCTGTTTGTTTGGTGCATTACTGTCAGCTTGGGCCATGAAGATGGACTACTCCATTTCTCTTTTGTTTCCAGTAAGTTTCTATTCATTTTCACTCTCTGGGTCTCAAGCACTGGCAGAATGTGGCAATGTTTTGGCCAAAAACATTTAAGAGGAATGTTTATCTTTGATTCATTTTACAAAAATAAAATATTGGGCCAAACTTAGGCTGACAATGTCCCTTTGAAGTCACAATAGCAATAATTCATCAGTAGAGCGTATACTTGTATGTTTCACATTTATTTTGGTGGAATGATCAACTAGAATCCTATTTTTAGGGTTTGGGTTTTTTGTTTGTTTTTGTTTTGGTTTTTAACTAATGTGTGAAACCCCAGGATCTACTTGTGGGTAAAATCTATCTCCTAGCCTGAAGAGCTACATTTTGCCCTGAATTTCCCACTCTGCTCAACTTCACCCCTTCTGACCAACAATCATAGCAGCTTTTGTTACAGGCAAGGAAAGCACTGGAAACACATGTTCTCCTTCAAGTCTGGTGTTATTAATCGATCAGTAAGAGGGACTGAGAAGAAATTAGGTCAGCTGTGTTTCCTTCTTCACAATCAAATCTCCACACAGAACACTGTGTCATTGATTTTCACCTGCCAAAGAACAAGGAGGCCTGAAGTATCACTTCAACCTGATTAATATGTTTTAGGGCAGAGCACCCTACTGAGTCACCACTACCTGCACTGAAACTTTCCATCAAGCCACAGCTAAGTGTATGTTTCACCCTATTCACTGAATATCTCTTCTTTTATGTGTTTCTGGATTTATGGTAGTTAGAGATGGGAAATAGCTATTGGATCAGTGAGTCTGTTCTAAGAATGCAAGATACCGTTCCCAAGAGAGGATAAACAAGATTTTAAATTATGTTAGGTCTTAGTTTAAAGACTGTGAATGTTTAATAGTATCAGAAGTAGAATTACAAACTCTTGGGATTTTATTGCAAGAGTTCATGATATTTGGTACTTTTCCTGAAAACCCAGCTCCTGGAGTTATGTGATTACATGAGACTCTGTGTTTTCATTAACAAAAAAAAAAACTTATAAACCTCAGGCTTCTGGAGATAAGTTTGAAAATGTGAGCCCTAAAGGCCACAATGACAAAACAATACAAAAGTTGTCTTCTTAAAATATCATGATTAAGTCAATCTTAGGACTCTAGGGAGTACAGCTTATGATTTTGAACATTTGGGGTTGGCAATACTGCAGAAGCAGCATTAGAACCTGCTTCTCCTAGTCCTGTGAACCTCACTGTCTCAGCTTCCTGTCAAAACAGATGTATTGATACTGATTTATGTATGGGATTGGATTGTTGTTGTATATTGCCTCTTGTCCAGGAGTTCTTTATGTCTTGATCTGCACTGCTTTGGTAAACAACAAAAATGACGTTTGATCTATGTAGTATTCATTTCTTTGTGAAGGGTCAAATTCTAATACTGTTGCATGGTATGTGAAATTACCTTGATAATATTTTAAAACAGCAGCTTTGAAGACAAAGGATAGAGCCCATATTTTACTTTTCTCTTACTTTAAAGTGTATTTTTGAGAAGGTTCCAAATAAATTATATTTTTAAAGACCATTGTTCAGTTGTAACTATAATGGTAGAGTTTATTTAGCTTCATTTCCTTAGCACTTTGAATGCATAAGTAGTCAGTATTGTTATGTGAAAGTCAGCCAGAAATTATATTCCTTTCAAGTAGTGTCTTTTTATTTATTTACTCCTATTAGAAATTTGAATGAAATGAGGGAAATCAGCACTTGATACATGCAAATAATTATTAAGCCATTTTTTGATGGCTTCACTTCAGGGTGTGCAGAGGGTGGAGAGTTGCAAGAGGTTTCCACTTAACTATAGGGTTGAGCAACAAAGTTTGGCTCCAAATTCGATCTTCTCCAAAATGTGTGGGGTATTCAGATCTAGAGTTTGGGTTTGACCCCATCTCTGATTTCCTGTTCTTGTGCAAGTAAAGGATTAGCTATTTATACCAAACAAAACATAAAATGAAGTACTGCACACAAGCTTCAGGTGCATTCTTCATTGTGCTATTTGCATATTGTCAGGACAAGTTAGTTGCTGCCTCTTTAAGCTCAAGCAAAGCAACCCACTATTTACTATACATTTCGGTTGTAACATAATGCCCACAGGCTTTGATGCCAAAGGCGAGGTTTACTGTGCTTTTTGAAAGGCTCCAGATCTCATTATGCAAATAAAGTTGCTTATTGGTTTCCAACTTTTGTCTTTAATAAATCAGACTTTCACAGGAAAAGTCTTCAGGTGACAAATTTATTTTCATATATCAGCTCATTTTCCTTATTAACAATTGTTCTTCATGACTACTTCAAGTGGGATTGTAAAAGGTGGATGTGAAATGGAGTGTATTCAGATGTTGTATTATTCTGTGATTTACTTTCAAAGGTGCAGTAAGACAAGTCAGAAATGGAAAAGGCCTAATGGGTTATGGTGTCCATCTGCCCCTGCCATTGTAAGGCTGTGTGTTCTCCAGTGTTTTGTCAACACTTAATGGGACATCCAGCAATTCCCTTCAGACACTCTTCCAAAGTTACTGGTTTATGCATCATATGACATAATGTAGAAATTCAGTGACACTCCTTGGGATTATGATGTGACCATTAATAAAAAATATTGTGATACTGTATAATCTTGAAGTACTCAGAACATCTCTCCTGTAAAGTAGTGTACATATTGAGCCAGTCATATAAAGGGAAAGAGGCACTGCATGGTAAATATAAGATAGTCTAGTCTAAGATCATGCCTTTAATTTTACAGGCTCTAAAGAAACTGGGTCCCAATATTTTGCTGAGTATTCCAATGCCCTCTAAGATGAGAAAATGGGTGATTTTTGTCCTAAGTAGGTGAAAATTGCAAGTAGGTGCCACCAAAATCTGTGTCTCTTCAGCTTTGTGGCTGAAATGAGCAGTTTCCATGGACAGTATGATGCTTAAAGAAAAGTGAAAGACACTTTTTAGTTTTTGTATTTAAAAATAAATACATTTTTGGCAAGGCACAGTGATATAATTTCAAAGAGGGGAGCAGCACTCTATGTCAAAAAATGGCATTACCAGTTTCAAATCACTGATAACTTGGAAGAAAATGATCTTTGATCCACAAATTTACATGTCCTAACAGATAAAGCACAAGATGGGGTACTAGTTGGTGTCTGTTACAGACCACCAAATCACACTAGGGAACGGGTCATAAGAAGGCAGTCATCCTATCTGTAAGGTGTAGGGGGAAAAAACTGATCATGGAGACCTTCAATTTGAGTGACATATGCTGGAGGTCTCATGCTGCCACTACTAAAACATCCTTGGAATTTCTCAACATTATAAATGACAATTTCTTAACTCAAAAAGTGTTGCAGCCAACTTGGAGGAATTCTATATTAGACCTTGTCCTAAGCGATAAAGAGGAACTAATTGCAGACCTAAAAGTTAATGGTAGCTTAGGCACAAGTGATCATGACGTGATCACATTTATAATGTGCAAGCAGAATAAAGTCCAGATCAGCAATATATATACTTAGACTCATAGACTTTAAGGTCAGGAGGGACCATTATGATCATCTAGTCTGACCTCCTGCACAATGCAGGCCACAGAATCTCACCCACCCACTCCTGTATCAAACCTGTGTCTCAGCCATTGAAGTCCTCAAATCATGGTTTAAAGACTTTAAGGTGCAGAGAATCTTCCAGCAAGTGACCCGTGCCCCACGCTGCAGAGGAAGGCGAAAATACCCCAGGGCTTCTGCCAATCTGCCCCGGAGGAAAATTCCTTCCTGACCCCAAATATGGCGATCAGCTAAACCCTGAGCATGTGGGCAAGACTCGCCAGCCAGCCACCCAGGAAAGAATTCTCTGTAGTAACTCAGATCCCACCCCATCTAACATCCCATCACAAGCCATTGGGCATATTTACCGCTAGTAGACAAAGATGAATTAATTACCAAAATTAGGCTATCCCATTATACCATCCCCTCCATAAACTTATCAAGCTTAGTCTTGAAGCCAGATATGTCTTTTGCCCCACTATTCCCCTTGGAAGGCTGTTCCAGAACTTCACTCCTCTGATGGTTAGAGACCTTCATCTAATTTCAAGTCTAAACTTCCTGATAGCCAGTTTATATCCATTTGTTCTTGTGTCCACATTGGTACTGAGCTTAAATAATTCCTCTCCCTCCCTGGTATTTATTCTTGGTGTTTTAATATGGTCAGTTTCATAAAGCTGAAAATAATTGAGCCAATTCAGCTGGGAGGAAGAACTTAATCAGAAAAATTTAAAAGATAATTGGGAATCATTTAAGAACACCTTACTACATGCCCCAAAATCCACAATCCCACAACTGAAGAAGAAGGCTGTGCTGGTTTAAAAAAAACAACCTGGTTTAGAGTGGAAGTGAAAGCAGCTGTAAAATATATATATAAACTAATTAAATAAAAGAGAAGTTGATAGTAATGAATAAAAATCAGAAGTTAGGAATTGTTTCTTTGCTTCTCTTATAAATTTTCTACATGTTACTGATCAATGGCTCCATGTCTAGTTGGCAGCCGGTATCAAGCGGAGTGCCCCAAGGGTCGGTCCTGGGGCCGGTTTTGTTCAATATCTTCATTAATGATCTGGAGGATGGCATGGACTGCACCCTCAGCAAGTTTGCAGATGACACTAAACTGGGAGGAGTGGTAGATATAGGATACAGAGGAACCTAGACAAATTAGAGAATTGGGCCAAAAGAAATCTGATGAGGTCCAACAAGGACAAGTGCAGAGTCCTGCACTTAGGAGGGAAGAATCCCATGCACTGCTACAGACTAGGGACCAAATGGCTAGGCAGCAGTTCTGCAGAAAAGGACCTAGGGGTTACAGTGGATGAGAAGCTGTATCTGAGTCAACAGTGAGCCCTTGTTGCCAAGAAGGCTAACGGCATTTAGGGCTGTATAAGTAGGGGCATTGCCAGCAGATCGAGGGACGTAATCATTTCCCCTCTATTCGACATTGGTGAGGCCTGTGTCCAGTTTTGGGCCCCACACTACAAGAAGGATGTGGAAAAATTGGAAAGAGTCCAGCGGAGGGCAACAAAAATGATTAGGGGGCTGGAGCACATGACTTATGTGAAGAGGCTGAGGGAACTGGGATTGTTTAGTCTGCAGAAGAGAAGAATGAGGGGGGATTTGATAACTGCTTTTAACTACCTGAAAGGGGGTTCCAAAGAGATGGATCTAGACTGTTCTCAGTGGTAGCAAATGACAGAACAAGGAGTAATGGTCTCAAGTTGCAGTGGCGGATGTTTAGGTTGGATATTAGGAAACACTATTTCACTAGGAGGGTGGTGAAGCAGTGGAATGGGCTACCTAGGGAAGTGGTGGAATCTCCTCCTTTAGAGGTTTTTAAGGTCAGGCTTGACAAAGCCCTGGCTGGGATGATTTAGTTGAGGATTGGTCCTGCTTTGAGCAGGGGGTTGGACTAGATGACTTCCTGAGGTCCCTTGCAACCCTGATATTCTATGATTTTATAAGAGACTCAAGGAGAAATCTATGGCCAACAGAATTAAGGAAAGTGAGGAGTTTCCTAAATATATTAGGAACATAAAGACTTCTGACAGTGTTATTGGTCCATTTCTAGATGGGAATGGTAGAATTATCAATAATAATGCAGAAAAGGCAGAAGTGTTCAGTAAATGTTTATGTTCTGTATTTGGGGGGGGGGACAGATGATATAGTCTAATCATATGGTGATAACGCTCTTTCCATTCTACTAGTATCTCAGAAGGATGTTAAACTGCAGTTCCTAAAGTTAGACACTCTTAAATCAGGAAGTTCAGATAACTTGCATCCAAGAGTTTTAAAAAAGCTGGCTGAGGAGCTTGCTGAACAATTATTCTTTTTCAATAAGTCTTGGAGCACTGGGGAATTTCCAGAGATTGTAAGAAAGCTAACGTTGCACCAATTTTTTTAAAAAGTTAAATGTGATGAGCTGGTTAATTATAGGTCTGTCAGCCTGACATTGATACCAGGCAAGATAATGGAGTGGATAGAGGACTTGATTAATAAGGAATTAAAGGAGGGTAATGTAATTAATGGAAGACAGAACCTGTCAAACTAACTATCCTTTTTTGATTAATTACAATTTTGGCTGATAAAGATAGTAGTGTTGATGTAATATACCTGGACTTCTGTAAGGTGTTTGACTTGGTACCGCACAATATTTTGATTAAAAAACTAGAATGATATAAAATTAACACGGCACACATTAAATGGATTAAAAACTGCCCAATTGATATATCTCAAAATGTAACTGTAAATAGGAATCCTCATCGAGCAGGTCTATTTCCAGAGAGATCCTGTGGGGATCAGTTCTTGGCAATACTCTTTTTAACATCTTTATAGACCTGGAAGAAAACATAAAATTGTCCCTGATAATGTTTGCAGATGACACACAAATTGGGGGAGTGGTAAATAATGAAGAGGGCAGGTCACTGATTCAGAGTAATCCAGATGGCTTGGCAAACTGGGTGCAAGCAAGCAATATGCATTTTAACATGGTTAAATGTATACATCTGGGAACAAAGAATTTAGGCCATATTTACAGGATAGGGGACTCTACCCTGGGAAACAGTCACTCTAAAAAAGGTTTAGGGGTTGTGGTGGATAATCAAGTGAACATGAGCTCCTAATGTGATGCTGCAGCCAAAAGTGTTAATGCAATCCTTGGGTGCATTGAATAGGAGTAGAGAGTTTATTTTACCTCTGAATTTGGCACTTGTACAACTGCTGCTGGAATAGTGTGTCCAATTCTGGTGCCCACAATTCAAAAAGGATGTTGATAAATTGGAGAGGGTTCTGAGAAGAGCCCCAAGAATGATTAAATGATTAGGAAAACATGCCTGGATATTAAGCTCCTTGAATCTATCACTCTGTTTAGTTTAACAGAGGGAAGGTTAAGGAATGACTTGATTACTGTCTATAAGTATCCACTCTGGGCACAAATATTTAATAGGCTCGTCAGTCTAGCAGGGAAAGCTATAACAAGATCCAATGGCTGGAAGTTGAAACTGGACAAATTCAGACTGGAAATAAGGCATAACTTTTTAATGGTGATAGTAGTTAACCAATGGAACAATTTACCAAGGTTGTGGTGTATTCTCCATGACTGGCAATTTTTAAATCCAGAGTGGATGTTTCTCTTGGGGAAGTTCTATGGCCTGTGCTATGCAGGAGGTCAGACTTTCTGGCAGGAGTGGTCAAACTTACTGACCCTCTGAGCCGCATATGACAATCTTCAGAAGTTCGAGAGCTGGGGGGCTTCTGCCCAGTGGGAGGTACCTGCCATGCCCCACTCCTGCTGGAGCCCTGAACCCCGGCAGGTGCACCCCATGGGGTTGAAGCCCCGAGACCCTCCTACCCTGCTGGACAGAAGCTCCTAGCCCACCACCCTGTTGCAAAGCAGAGGTCCCGAGCTCCTCCGACCCCCCTCTAGTCTGGTAGATGGAGAATTAGGGGTGCCGTGAGGGGCTCAGCGAGCCGCACTTTAACTGTAAAAGAGCCGCATGTGGCTCGCAAGCCACCCCTGCTTTATGATCACAATGTTCCCTTCTGGCCTTAGAATCTATGAAGTGCTAAGCTCCCTTAACTCTCACTAAATGCAGTGGGGCAAATACAGAATTGGGCCCTTGGTGTGAAGAGAGAGAAGCTACTTATCTGAAAGAAGAACAGAGAGACAGAATGAGGGTGGATACCGTGAGAGGGCTGAAGATGCCCAATGTGACCATTCTAGAGTTGTTGTGCAAGTAATTCCCAATGAACTTGCTTAGTGAATTTAGCTTCTCTTTCTGCTTCCATGAATGCCTTTTATTCAAAATTGTGTTTATTGTGGTGAATTCTTGGCTAGGATTTGTTTTGTTTCAATTAAGGATTGATCACAAAAGGGTCATTGTGAGAGAGATTTGGAATTTAAGCTGTATTGGTTAGTTGTGATTGGTCACAGAAATCATATGATATTGTTTCTGTCTCCTCAGTAGAAAAGCATAAATCCTTATTAGGGAAGAGGGCTTCAAAGAGCCACTGGACATTTGAAATCTTAGAGAGTAGCAAATACACCTCTACCCTGATATAACACGACCCAATATAACACGAATTCAGATATAATGCGGTAAAGCAGCGCTCCGGGGGGGCGGGGCTGCACTCTCCGGCGGATCAAAGCAAGTTCAGTATAACCCGGTTTCACCTATAACGCAGTAAGATTTTTTTGGCTCCTGAGGACAGCGTTCTATCGGGGTAGAGGTGTATACTGGATAAGAACATTTTAGAAAATATGAAACTTTCTCCATCCTTGGCCACATATGCTATTAGGGAGGCCTTATTCCTCGGGAGGGGGGGAGGGGGAAATAGGCTTCTGTAAGATTCACTGGATAGATGCAGAGTTTAAAATTAATTTAATCTTGTCACATATAAAAAAACTGCATGCTCCTGCACTGTCCTAGTTATGACTGAGGAAGTCAAATCCTTGTGGGCTGGTTTAATTGCCTATTTGCCAGGGCTCTGCAAAGGGTTTTAGAAGCCCCATACAGTGTCAATAATTATGCCCTATCTTATACTGTTTCTAGTATAAATATCCTGAGCATGCAAAGTTACAATTCACTTTCTGTGAGCAATTGTCTGAGTACAATTCATTTGTTCCAATTTTCACAGAAGACAGACAAAAGGGACTTAAGCATGTTTGAATGAAATCAATTTTCAAATGTGAGCAAATGTCCTTAGAAAATTCTATTATCTTTATGCTGCTAGGACATGGATATTGCCCATTAGCTTCCCTATATCTTCTCTTTCCCACAAACACCGATAGGAGGTTGTATAGTGGAGTGTGGAGCATTTAAATGAACTGTTGCTGGAACTCCCTTGAGTTTAAACACAATCCTTCATACTGTGCAGCATCTCTAAGAATAAAGGAAAAAATAGAAATTTGGGTACTCACACGTATTCTTGAATACCATGACTAAAGGTGGTTGAAAATTTTCTGACTGAACATTTTTTCCATTGGAAAATGCCACTTCAGCAAAAACAAAACTTTCTATGTGAAAATCTTTGATTTTTTTTTTTTTAACAATTTTGTTCTTTTAAAAAAGGGGGGCCATTTTTGATAGGTTGAAACATTCCATTTCCACTATTAGAACATCAGATGATTTTTTTTGTTTCAACTTCTCATTTTTGAAATTTTATATTGTAAATTATAAATAGAACATGAAATTAAAAAATCAACTGTAGTGAAAAGTTCGATTTCATTGATTCAATTGATTTAATTGAAATTGAACATTTTGATCCGAAATAATTTTTTCCCAAAAATTTTCATTTTATGGGAAACTTTGAATTTTTTGATTTTTGTTCCAATTTGGAACAATAACAGATCTCAAAATGTCAGAATTTCCTGCAGAAATTGAAAATTCTAAGATTTGACTGACTCTACCCATGATCTTGTGACTCCATTCACTCAAACAGTGTCTTAGACTGATTGACACACAGTTTTTGTACTGCTTTAACAATTATGGTTTAAGGGTATGTTGTGTTTTACTGATATAACCCCTAGAATGGCCACAGTTTAAACTAGTATAAAGATGTTATATCTGTATATAGTTTATTCCCAGGAATAAGCTGTACTGGTACAAGCACCTTTAGACTAGTGTAACTGCATCCACAGTAGGGGGGTATATTGTTTTAACTACACAAATACAAAAATTGTATGGATTTAACTGTATGTAGAGAAGCCTTTATTTTATTCAAGTTGCTCAAACACAGTCTGAGAAGATGCTTTCACCCTGGGATACTAGTTAAGCAGCAAGTGTCAGCTTCCATGTCAGAGGTTAGTTCTACAGTTCCTTGGGAACATCAGCAAGGTTCCCTACCACATACCTCCATCTGCCAGCCTAACTTGACATGGAAGCCTTGTCATGCTCAAAATCAACCTTGGTTTGAGGTTGACATGCGTAAAAACTAGCAGTTCATCCATGAACTTTTAACCAATGCTAGATATGGATTTTTCTTCCACTGCATCAGGATATACATAAACAGTCTGAAGCTACTATTCACTGGTGCATTTTGAGTTATCCATTGTTGCTGTGAAAAGTCATATGGGGTTAAGTAACTTGATACTATCCTACCTGGCTGCTAATCCTGCATCATGTAAGGTGGTGAACATTTCAGAAACTTGAACCTTACCTTTGGATTTGGAAAGGGATTTGAGCACAAACTCAGGGCCAGAAAACTCACCTGAACTTTATACACACACCCACAGTATGTGGTAATGCTGTAGGTATTTTTGTTTGGCCACCAGGTGGCAATAATGTTAGAAGCCCTAAGGCTGTATTGAGCATGCTCCAGCAGTTTGGGCGTGCCTGTGAAGAAGCTTTTCAAGATGGAGGCTAATTAGTTGCCTACGTGTACCTGGACCAGAATAAAAGATCTCATTATTTCAGTTCTAATCTGTTTTGAGTTTCCATATAATATATATGTACATTGTGATCCACACATGGAAAGCTTCACAGAGCACTGCCTAGTAATCAGTCAGTTTTGCTGGAACAGCAAGATTATAAAATCCTTGCTGTTTGAAACAGGGAACTTACATTAGAAAATCTGTTCACAAACACTTGCCCAACCCATCCATGACCAATGAAAAAAGAAAAATGTTTATATGAAATTAGTCAGTGGCATATGTATGAACAGGGGGGCAGAAATAGTAAAAATATGGGAGGATACATTGCCATATTTATCAAGAGCCTTCCTGATTTTTAGGCAAAGGTAAAACTGAGCCACTGTGATCCTTATGGTTTCATCGTCTACCCTCCCAGATTGCATTCCTGTATCCTTCTCTGGCTTTCACAGGGTGGCAATCCCCTTCAGCATGGAAGTGACACTTCAGCAAACAGCTATTGATTCCTGTGCTTCATGGACTTCTTAAATACAATCCATGTGACAGGAAGTCAGTAGTTTTGCAAACATGATTTCAGCACACTGAAATTCAGTGCTTGTTTGGTAAATTGCTTTCCTGAATGCATTTGATATCTGGGTAGTAAGTTTTTACATCTCAAAAACCCTCATGTATCTTTGCTGAGCTTAAATCTGAAATAACCACTTGCAGAAGCACAAGCATGTAGCTTGCTGAATGTCTAGCATGTGTTGCCTCATTTGGAATTTGCAAGTATAGTGTTTGCATGAGGAATACAATATGCAAGCTGTTCGTATTTTTTTCTAGATACTTGGAACTCTCAATCTACAATGCAGTTTGAATTTATTACAAATGTACTTTTGGATAATTATTTGTATCAGTGTTGCATGGAGACCCCAAGCCAAGATTCCACATAGTAAGACAGCCTCTGCCCCAAAAAGTTTACAGGCTAAATAAACAAGATGGGCTGGTGAGGAAGTAGAAGGGGAAACAGAGGCACAAACAGTTGCCCAAGTTCACTCTGTCAGTGTCCGAGACAGAAGCAGAACCTAGTTCTTCTCAGTCCCAGTCAGTGCCCTGTCCATTGGACCACACTCCCTCTCCATTACCTCAAGTCTCAGCCACAAAGGAGCCATTTCTGACTTCCAGATTTTATGCTACGTGCCCAGCACCAATATGAGGCTTCTCTAATCTATGCAGTGGTGGATTAGCCACTGGGCCAATGGGGGGGGGGAGGGGCTGGAAAAATGGATGCTCCCACGCCTCAACCCACTCCGCCTGCCCTCCTGGTGCTCCTGCCGGGGAGCAGGTCGAAGCATGGGGTCTTGCCCTGCTCCACCCACACAGTGCTCCTGGTGGGGAGCAGGGGAAGCCCCCTCACCCAACCCTGATCCCTGGCAGGAGCGCCTGGCGTGGTGGCACAAGCCCTTGCACCCCAACCCCATTTCCCCAGCATGGGGAAACTGCAGACGGAAGGGGTAGGGAGGGACCCCCACTTCCTCTGGCCCAGGGTCTCTCAAACCCCTAATCCATCTCTGAATCTATGCCTACTGGCTACAGCTTCCAAGATGCCACATGCAAGCTGGTGTACCCCAGAGCACAGAGTCACCCCAGAGCACAGAGCCACACCCCATCTTCTCCTCTGCTGCAGTGGGGTGGATCAGGAGCTAGCTATATTGACTCTGCTCTAGACGGGATACTCCAACACTGGGGGAAATCTCCAACTCTGCAGATTCCAGCTACTTGTTTAGGTCCCTTTGCCCCACCCTATTGATGTAATATGACCTGACCA
This sequence comes from Terrapene triunguis, assembly GCF_002925995.2. Taxonomy (NCBI): domain Eukaryota; kingdom Metazoa; phylum Chordata; order Testudines; family Emydidae; genus Terrapene; species Terrapene triunguis. Next base: position 23,179,123 of record NW_020664446.1, read on the forward strand.
AAAAGGGAATCTAGCCCAGTGGTTCTCAACCCGCCGTCCGTGGGGTACTTGCGGCCCATGTGACATCCTCGGGGCCATACAAGTTGTACATATATTGTGTGGATGCAGCCAACATAACACACAGAGAGCTGCATATGCAGGCCACAATGGTAAGTAGGTTGAGAACCACTGATCTAGCCTAATGTTTTTCTCTGGTTCCTAGGATACATCTAAGCAGACCTTCTAAAGTACAAAACTGCATTTAGTACATCAACAGTGAGACGGGATCAGTAGAAACTAATATTTGTCACTTCATGACACTGCAAGAAAGTGCTTGTAAGTCAGTATATTTAAACAGTAAATTCTGAACAAATGCCAACTTAATGTCACTGCGAATCTAATACCTCAGGAGATACAACACCACATATCGTACTGTAAGGAAAAGAAAACCCCATCAAGATACAGTGCTCCATCTACTATACAGCCTCCAGCAAAGCCCAGGCTCTTTTAAAAAATATCATATTATCAGAAATGTTCAGGCACTGCTTTGACAGGTTGCCTCATTTTCAGGTTATATCAAAGGATTTAAAACTCCAGACCTGTTTTTCCTGATAAATGTTTGATTAAAATTATCCCCCAGCATTATTTCATGACTCTCATTGATAGTCATAATAATATACATAAATATCTTTTTTCCTTTGTCTACATAAAATGTCATACTTAAATTTTACTGAAAGCAACTTGAAGAAACATCAACATTCTTGGCTGTAAAAAAGGATTTTTAAAAAGCCCTTCTAAGCACTGCATATTATTATTGAATGAAGACTTGAATCCCAAATCATGCATAGAAAATGTCATTAAGGGTCCCACTTAGAGTACAGGCATTTTGTTTTGCTTTGTAAATAACTAGCCATATGCTACTGGTGGTGTATGAGCTTGCTATGACATTGATTATTAAAATTAATTATTCAGTAGAGTGTCATATCATCTGTTCAACTATAAAATTTTCCTACTGACTTCTATAAAGCATCATTTACAGTACAGAAAACTGTGCTTTATGCAAATTTGAATCAAGGTATTTACTTTTTAAAGGTTCTCCTCCATGCAAAAACATGAAATATTCAATTCCTGAAATGAGTTGGGTATTTTGTAACAATTTTTTTGCTAGCCATGTAGTGTCATTGCATTCAAAATACTTAATTTTGTTTTTTTGAAAAAACTTAAGGAGATCCTAAATTAAATGTATTTGTCTATATGTATTTCTTTCTTTCTTATACCAGCCTAACAAAGGTATACCTAGGTGGCTGTACCACCCCCCCCTTTTTTTTCTTCTTCTTCTTCTTCTTATCTTCAGGCGATTGTCAAGGATCCAGATGCCAATCCATGTTAGCTATGGTTATCTCAACAGTGTTGTTTAATTTCCTTGGGAGCTCAGATAATACACTGTATTGGTGGCTTTGGAGATGCCTCTTGGGCTGATGTAGTTAAGCTATGTATAGCCTTTGTTGAACTATGTTGTTTCCTAGACAGCACAGTTATTTGATTCCTCTCTGATTTAGTGTTTCTTTCTACCCACTTAAGAACCTGATACCAATCATCTGCTTTAAAAGATATTCACGTAATCCTTTTTTTATGTAGTCAGTGTTATTCTCTCTGTTCCCATCTATACGTATTGTCTCAATCATTGGCAAGTGAGTTGTGTAGAGCATTGAACAAGTCAAGAAAACTACTCAGTCAGGACTTGAATACAAATTACTGTACATTATCCATGCACATGCACACCAGGAAGACATGATAATGGTCTGAGTTTGGGATGGCTTCATTTGGCATTATGGTAAAGGCCTGAGTGAGTCATCCCAAACAAATGCTGATATAACCTTTATACCACACCATAATATCACACATTCTGTATGTCATTTGTAACAAAATAAGTTCTATTTTTAAAAAAAAAATCTCAAACAATGTCTTGTATGATTAGGAGCATGGAACAGCTTTTATATGAGGAAAGATTAAAAAGACTGGGACTGTTCATCTTAGAAAAGAGTTGAACAAGGGGGGATAAGATAGAGATCTATAAAATCATGAATGGTGTGGAGAAAGTGGATAGGGAAGTGTTGTTTACCCTTTCACACAATACAAAACCCGGGGGTCACCCAATGAAATTAATAGGCAGCTAGTTTAAAAGGAACAAAATGAAGTATTTCTTCACACAATGCATAGTCAACCTGTGGAAATTGTTGCCAGGGGATGTTGTGAATACCAAATATATAAGTGGGTTTAAAAAATAATTTGAAAAGTTCATGGAGGATAGGGCCATCAATTGCAATTAGCCAAATGGTCAGGGGCACAACCTCATGCTCCTGGAGTCCCTAAACCTCCAACTCCCAGGAGCTGGGACTGGACAACTCAATAATTGCCCTGTTCTGTTCATTCCCTCTGAAGCATCTGGCATTAGCCACTGTCAGAAGACAGGACACTGAGCTAGATGGACCCATTGGTCTAATCCAGTATGGCCATTCTTATGTTCTTATTCCTTCATCTGTAAATCTTAACCTTAGTTACAAAGAGTTTCCACAGTGAAGGACTCAGATGAAGAGAAAGATAAAGGACTATTTCAATAAATCCTTATTCCTTACTGTAGTGTTTACTGATGGGAGCACTCACATTGGTATCAAGAGTACTACTGTTGTGTTGAAGTCTATGATGTTTGGGTTCTTGAAGTGGGTCAAAGGTGGCAGTGAGTTGTCCTGACTTGTAAACTTGTCACACACAATTGTCTACGGAATTGCATGAAGTGAATTTGTTTAGGCTGATATCTGAGACAGAGATGATCTATGCAGACTTCTGTGAAGACACAAGTTGGCCTAATGATGGGCTTAGAATACCTTTAAATGGAAATAAATGTTTGGGACACCAGAAACTGGATTTGAGTGTCAGATGGGTGGGAAAATGATGGCTGACTACTCTCATTCTAAATATTTTTGAGAGTGGCACAGGGGGCATCTTTCTGGGTCCTGCAATGTTCTCAAGTCCTCATGTTATGGCAGCTCAACGTCTCCTCCAAAAGAGTCTGGGGAAATTCTCTGATACAAACATGCCAGTGAGGACAGCAGGCCATTGCCATCAGATAAGCTGAATCCTAAAGCAACATCTCAGTAATAGGAGTCTTTTATATCTCATAGCCAGTGTCTTGTGTGTCAGTTCATCTTCATTTTACATTGTCTTTCTTGTCCCTTATTTCTGGCTCCTGTTTAATTGATTCCAAGCTTGACCAGCTTTGGAATTAACTGAACTCCATGATGTCCTTATCTTAGCTTGTCATGCAGGTTAAGGCAGCATAAGCAGTCTTGCTCTGGTGGGAAGAGACCAGAGCATTCCAGCTAGATGTCATTCCCAGCTGGGGAAGTGAGATGGTCCAAAGGTTAAAGAACACCTGTTTGTGACAGACCTGTCTGTGTACCATAGCCACATGAATAAAGCAAGCATCAGTGAGACAAATTTTTTCCTTTCATTTCTAGCATTTCCCTTCCCTGCATGTGTATATTTGTCCAAAGAGCAGGAATAATCTTAACAACAATAACTGTTGAGCCACAGGTCTAACGGTGAGTTGACTCTTGTTTATTCCCAAGTAATACTTTTGGTACCAGTAAAAAGGTGGTTGCAGCAATGTATTACCACAGCCCTCACAGTCCCTACCAGCCACAGCTGGTACAAGAAATTGTAACTGTTCTACTATATTGTGCTCTTGCTATTGCCAAGTAAACATACATTCCACCATTTGCATACGTTCTGAAGATATTTGTCCAGAGCAGGTAATTTACTGTAAACATTTGGACAATTAAATCTGTTTTGCTATTATTTCACAGTAGTAAGAATCAAACCAAGACACCTGTCTTCCCTGCCTACCTAACAGCTGAAACAACTCCAGACTGTATTTACTGTCAATATAATTCAGACTAAATAATGTGATGGAACCCAAGGTCACCTTTTGTTAACTGTGATCGAGGCATCAGAATTCTGCAGATTTTATAATATGGTGAAAAAGTTAATATGCCTGTTCTCTCGGGTGAAAAAAAATGTGTGTTCTGCCATACTCAGAACTTTCTAAGGAAGAAAAACAGATCTCTGCTTTACGATGAATAGTTCTGATTAAGGTACTTTGAATTTTCACCCTGAATGTATCCTCTTATACCAAGTATTGATGAAGCCTGAGCACTTAGCACGCTATCATGGCTTTTACAAATCATAATAAACAGTATCAAAAGGGTCAGAGTTTCAGTTTGGCTAAGTATCTAGTACTTGAATGCTTATTTGAATGTTCTGAGACCTGAAGCTGTGTGACTCTCCCCTGTTGCTATGCAATTGCCTCTTCCAACAGAAGTCATCTCCCTCCTACCTCATGGGAGGCCCTGAGGTCTGTGACCCATCTTTCCCCTTCTGACTCCCTTAGAACCTCGACTAATTTTCATGGGGGCAATTTGACAGCCCACTGCCTACCTCCTCCTCCAGTGTTTTCAAAGATCTAGGCAGTAGGTTCATTGTCCCCAGTCTAGCTTCTGGGAACAGTTGAGTGGCCTTCTCCCACCTCAAAGGGCAGTCAGTTAACCAATGTTCTCACTTTCAGGGGCCAGCTAGCAGGACAGCTCCTCCACCCATATCTCCTCCCCAGAGTTGTGAGCATCTCTGGTGACTGGCTGATCAGCTCTCCTGTTCTGGAACAGTGGGCCCTGGACCTAGAAATTCCTCAGCTAGGGTTCACTGTTCTGTTCCTTTCAATATTTGAAAGTGTTGTGTTCACAGCATGCATGCAGAAAAAATTACAAAGTAGTCTTCCAGGAAGATGGCGATGTAACATGACTCCATGTCTTAGAATCCAGAATCCTAACACACAAGAACCAAAAACAGAGAGACAAAACAGGCTGCTATATAAGGCAGAGAGACACAACTCATCCCTCCTTGCTCCAGGCTGGCTTTTTACAGACTGCGAACTGAGGATCCAGTTCACATGGCTTCCTTCAGAATCCCCTAGCCTGCAAGTAGGACTAGGAAATCCCTTACAGGTTAGAGTAATGGCTTGTAATTTTAACAATTTTGTATACACCACAGAAAGCACGATGCCGTTTATATCCAGAGTGCAGTGGATGATTCCATGATCCTTAGTGGTAAGTGAGATCAAGAGATTTCAAAATTCGAGTGCTTTTAATAATGGAAGGGCTAGAACAGTGAGATCCAGTGACTCTTGTTCCAGAATGGGGACTTTCTTCCAAATCGCTTAAACCTGACTTTCAGGGGGAACAGGCTAGAATGGAATGCTAAACTGCATTATATAGTTCAGCCACTAGGTGGTGTAGTGTGTGACACATTACTTGTGCTCACAACAGCCATTCCTGGCAGCACAGGAAAAGGATCTTCTCATGAATGCAGCTAGTGTACCTCTCTGGGAAGGAAGCTCTGTAGCCAGTCCAAATCGGTACAGAAGTCTGACCTGCTACAATGGTGGGCCGTGTACATGACACCTCTCAGGCATACTGCGAGAACACTAGAAACAGAAAAGGGAAGCAGATGTGCTAGCTGCCACTTACAGAAACCAAATATAAAGAAAAGGTCTCGGGGGGCTTACAATCAACACCGTTCAGACACAAAGCTCACAAGGAGACATAGAAGAAAGTTCTCCTTTAACTATTTATTTATTTATTCTGAATCAGTTCACTCATCCCTAGTACAATTGGAAAAGCTTCCGGTATCTGGTTTACATCCTGCCATGATCTGTCCTGGACCTCAGGACACTCAAACTTAATTAAAACAGAAGAGTTTAAAGAAATACTTCCAGCACAACTATCATTTATGTCTGTGCTGGAACAAGGGACGTCCATTGCTGTTCAGTACACAAGCTGAGCTAGCGTAAGTCTGTCTACCTGCGCTGGGATCACACCTCTCAGCTGCAGTGTAGTCATACACTGAGTGCCTCCCAGATTCCTCTCCACAGTGCTAGGGGCTCTCTGTGTGCACCCTTCCCATTCAATGGTAGGAGTTCTGCGTGTCCCCCATTCTCTTCTCTTCTACCTGCCAGCATCCCCTATCCTCCCCCCTGTGCCAGAGGCTGTCCCCCCATTCCTCTCTCCACCCTATTACAGGGGTTCCATGTATCCTCCATTTCTCTTGTGACTTCTCCTGTCTTAGTCTGCCCATGGCTAGAGAGTCACACATTGCATTGTTTCTGTTGGTCAAGCTCCTTGCACACACCCAAGGTTCCTTGCATCTCTTTGCTCACCCCACAATTTATTAAATTATTTATTTGTTTCCTTTCTATATGGGAGATAAATCATTCAGGGTATCAACATTTTAAACATTATTGGGAGGATGGACAGAGCTGAGATGGGAAGGAGTTATGCTGGAAGGTGTGAATGGCTGCCGTCAACTGTGTGTTTTGTTTTGTTTTTATTTTTTTTATTTTATAGACCATTACCAACCTATTTAAAGCTGATAGGTGTGCTAACAAGATGCCAGGGGCTCTATCTCCCCTACTTCTCCCTTCCAATTTTTCCCAAAATCAATAGGGTTCTGCCCATTGATGGCTAGAACATTCCCCAAAACTTTGGAATTAATCAAAGGTGGTAGTCAAAAGTTATCCCATTGTGAACAGACAAGCAGAGAAAAGTCATCAAGTTAAGTGTAGGGCCTCACTTTGCTCTACCAAAAACTTGGTAAAATTACTGATGAAATGTTTCCCTTATGCTTTATTTTTTCCCCTTATCTTTGCTTAACCATTAGAGAGTAGTCCAAAAATTAAATGCTGCCCATTGACGTCACACAGCGATCCTTAATCTTCTATTGATAGTTTATGACAGTCCCGTGCTCCCACAAATTAGTAAAGAAACATGTCATCAACCCAGGTTTTCCTCACTGAGAGATGGATATGAGAGTTTACCTTGTAACTGCTCAGAAGAAATTTAAAACTTTTAGAAGAATTCCATAAAATAATGTAGAATATGCAATGTACTCTTTCATATATAAGACCTATGGCACCTAAGCCACAGCCTGCATGTTGTATGATGTACTATCCACATTCCAGTGATCAATAATATGTAAATTAATCTAGCACTGAACAAGATGCATATAACAGAAATTACAAGCTTATCATACATAGATGAATCTATTTGTTTCTAAAATAAATGACTTTCCTTACCCTGCAAACTATAATCTCGCTTGTTTGAATTTTCCAGGAAGTCAATATCAAAGCAGGTTGTAAATATAATACAATGTTTAAAAACTATTTTCATTAGAATTTTTTTAACTAATTGTGGAAACCTTTTTAGGATTACTTTTAAAAACATCATTTTGGGGGCCAATTTGTCCAGAGAATGTCCAATTACTGCTGTTATTTTCCAGACTAAAAATTGAGAATTTTGTTTCTGTAGCTAATTTGCATATGTGAACTGATATGCAAAGTACACACTGCCATATGCCAATATGACCTTTTTGTGCAAATTTAGAGACCCAGTCCTACCATTCATTCATGTACTGAGTAACATTTAAAATAAAATGACAAGAGACTGTATGAGTTGAAGTTAAGCTTTATTTAAAAGTCTGCATCTAAACTTTCCCTCTATTTCCCCAGTATTGCAAAATTCTGCCTTTTATATGAACAAGATAATTTAATTTAAATGCTGATGTCTCAAAAGTGCTATAATTTGCCTTGCTTTTTCACCCAGACTAATGCTGTTCATAATGGACACAGCATGAATTGGAGAGTATTAGTCTGTTGGAATTTCCAGCTCCCATATTCTACACTACCTGGTTTGAAAAACATGGCTTCCAGCAGGCATCACGTTGAGGATTTCAAACCCATTAGAGGTGAAAGAACCTTCTTTTTTCCTCAGCTGGATTTACTTATGCACATGAAAGAAATGAGAAAACACAAACATTGCTCAGTTAAAGTATTGTAAAACTAGGGATCGTGGACAATGTAAAACTGCCTTTAGCCCTAAACTAAAACTACTGCATTGACCCAGAACTGTTTCAGGCCAGCAAAACTTAGCTGATGTGTGCTGCCTGTAAAAGATTCATTAGACACTGATGGAATGACATGTGCCCTCCCTATGCTGGTGGTACAATTCTACAGCTGCACAACTGTATCTGGTTTTCAGCCTGCACACATCTGATTATAATAATTACCGTGTTTTCCAGAAAGTAAGACATCCCCCGAAAATAAGACCTACTTCCAGTTTTGCCTCTCGCTGTAATATAAGGCATCCCCCCAAAAATAAGACCTCCCCAATAATAAGGCCACCCCGGAATATAAGGCCCCGAAGCTCCAGGAAAAATAAGACCTCCCCTGAAAATAAGACCCAGCGCATCTTTGGGAGCAAAAATTAATATAAGACACTGTCTTATTTTCGGGGAAACAGGGTATCTTAAAAAAGCAATTAACAATATACCAAGCTGCCAGTCCCATGTATAGTACTATGACTTAGATGTGCAAAACTGTTTCAAGCTACAGGAGAGAGAGAGTATAACTTTTTAAAAAATAGATAAAGGTTATCTAAATCAAGAACAGATAGAAAAAATTACCTGGAAGCTGGGAGGGACAGAGAAAATCACTGTTATGGCCTAAGTGAGAAGTATGGTAGAATTTATGGATGTAGTATAAATTTGTACCACTAACATTAAACTTGTTGCTAAAGCCTATACTTCTATCTTGACATGTATGGATTTTTTTAATGTAACATAAGTCATGTGTGTAATCTCTGCACTGAGATGAAGATTTACTGCATTTAAATCAATTCCATAACTTACCTATATGTTGTCAGTTGGGTATGGCATCCTGAAGAGTAAGGTATTGACTGGCTTTTGTGCACCTCATTATTGAAGTTGTAAGTGCAGCATGAATTCTCTAGCTGCGAGGTAAATTGTACTTTACTATGAAGGCTCCTACTGAGGGATAGTGAAAGACCTCACCGCATTAATTTTATGCCCCTGTCTGTCTGACAATGAACACCTTGTACTTCTCTGTGTCATGCTGGTACAATATTGTCAGCAGTGAATTGCAGACACTTTATATCTTGCAGTGAAGCATACTTTTAAACACTGAGCCAGCGCCAAGAAATCCTGATGGTTCAGTCTGAATTTACAGGTGAGAGGATGCTAGATGTAAGCAGACTAAGCAATTCCTCAGGGCCCCTAGCAGCTCAAGGGGCCCCCTATTTGTTCTTTATTATAAAAACGACTCCTGGGGGGATTCTGCGCCCATGTGGGGGTGCAGAATTCATAGGCCCAGGCGGCACGTCTGTTCCAGCTTGCCTGGAGCAGCCTCAGAGACAGGGGAGG
>NW_020664446.1:23188528-23216279 GCF_002925995.2 Terrapene triunguis
TGTGCAGTTTTTTTGGGGGGGGTTGCCCCCCAAACAGAGGCGAGGCATGGGGGGGGGGCAGGGCACACGGGGTCACGTGCCACTGCCCCCCCTCCCTCCTCATTTCTGCAAACGCAGAGCTGCCCAGCTTGGAGGCTGCGTCTCCTCTCGGGCTCCGCTGACTCTGGAGCTGAACGCAGCCTCCTGGGTCCTAGTGCCAGTGGTGCTCCCCAGCTGTGCTGGGAGCCTGCCTGTTTTTGTGGGACAGTGAGTTCCCGCGGTGGGGGTGGGGAAGTGAGGGAAGGAAGGGGTGGAATAGCGCAGGGGGAGGGCAATGTGGGAGTGAGGAGAGGGGGATGGAGAAAAAAGGGGAATCACCGAGGGGAAGCGGGATCCCATCATGCGGCATCCCCTCGGCAGTAGCTGGGGCTCCCCCATTAAGCAGGCCCATCAAACCTTCACCCTGACAAGCCCCACCTCACCTGGACCCCCCCGACAAGCCCCCCACACCCAGACCACCACCTTACTGAGCCCCAACCAGCTGCACCTGGACCCCCACCCCATCAAGCCCCAGCACCCAGACCCCCTGCCAAGCCCCATCTCCCCACACCCCTCCTCTCCCTTGCTAAGCCCAACCACCATCACCTGGATCCCCGGCAGAGTCCCATTGCTCCTGCACCCGGAAACCCCCAATGAGCCCCTGTGCACCCAGATCCCCCCACACCTAGACTCTCCACTGAGCTGCCTACACCCAGATTGCCCCACACAGAAACCTCTCACCCTACACCTGGATCCCCCCACACTAAGCCCCTCCACACTTGGATCCTGCTGGGCTGAGCCTGCCTACCCTCACCTGGTGTGCCTGGCACAGAGGGGCAGAGCCCTGGGGTGTTTCTGGGGCAGACCCAGCCCTTGCACTGTGTCAGGGTCAAGTGCAGCCTCACTGCCGAGTCCCTGTACTGGGGGAGGTGGGGGCTTCAGGGTGATCTCCCACCTCAGTACAGCCAGTGGCCTGTGCTCCCCACTGCCGTGCTGGAGCCGCATTTATTTATTGACAAATAAAATTTGCAGAATTTTAAAATATTGTGTGCATAATTTTTAATTTTTTGGCACATAATTCCCTGAGGAGTAAAGAACTTGCCTATTTTAGTATGCAAGGGGCAGGGACACTATCCCTGTTTAGGGCTCTCAATGGGTTAGCACTGCCTCTGATTCTCATAGCAAGTATGTGTAATGGATCTATTCCATGGGTAAGCAAGTATGCAATCAAAATTTATGCTATTTTTATCCTATACTTTTTAGTCCTTCTAAAGAATTCAAGCATGTGCTACTGGAGAAATTAGGGAAAGGGGAGCAGTTTTGCGCCACATGTCTGCTCTAGTCACAAGAATAAATGTCTGCATTATGGCAAATGCATAGTGCCTCCTGGTTTAAGAGTATCAAATAGCCTTTATTTTTAAATATTTTTTCAAATGCCTTTAGAGTTTAGGAAATACTTTTTAATTGGAATGTTGCATAACAACTACATAACTAGACCATTGGTTTTATTCCATCTGTGGAAGCTCCATCTCACTGTTATGAAAACCAACTTACAGCTAATTATCATATAATAAGGCCTTTATGCTGGCCAGCTGTTGCTGAGGGGGAAAAAATCTCCAGCGCATGGCAGAAAGGAACTCAATTGTTGGGTGTGGGGAGCAGCCTACATTTCTCCTAAGTAGTTATTAAAAGTTTCTGAACTTAATTTATAAAGGAGACAATTTAGGAGTTTGAATAAGACCAGTGGCCCTGCATTTGTCCTATAAACTAAGGTCAGGATTCTCTTCTGGGAGCCCCCTGGCATGCTTGAAGGGGTTCATATCTGCTTTGCAGCTATAGCTCTCAAGAATAAACCTGGCTGAGCCTGAAAAAAATTCTTTCTGGTGGCTCGTGAGGAGCATGTGCCAGATTGGCGGCTCTGCCTCCCTTTGAAAGGATTCAACATGATCCCTGTTGTGTACCTAGCCAGCTCTGAAGATTGAAGGTTCCTTAAAGATTCATTTTTAATTATTTTATAACAAGCAAGTTCATGTAAAGTAGACTCTCCTATTGATAAGAGGCAAGAAGTTTAAGCAGCATGTAGTTATTTAATTCTGACACTTTTATTGTAGACCCACTCCACCCATATAGACTCAGAATAAGAAGTCTGAGATATCTTTATTCAAGGGAATTATGGATACAACAGCTCCATACACTCCATCCTTTGTTTGTTTAACTTGTGCTTAACTTAAAACAAACACACAGTAAGTTTTTTATGGCATATTCATTTTTGGAGAGCTTTATTGAGATAGTGTGAGAGATGTTTGAAAATCCATCTCTAGATGCCAGGTATGGACCTCAGCTGTAACGTTCAGATTCACATTTACACAAAGTGAGGGGTGGTTGGATTTGATGTTCTGCTTGGGCTCATTTTTACTGAGTAATATATAAAAAAGACAAACAAAATGTATTGGGATACAAGGGATATATGAAGCGCTTAAAGTCAAATCCTACAGTAGTTGAGATCAATGGCAAAATTCCCATTGATCTCACTGGGACCTCTACTGAAAACCAATACATTGAAACATGTGCACTTTTATTTTTGTTTTCTTCCTCACTATGTGTAATGTTATCATGACTGGCAGGTTTATGTTACCCTGAGCCTTTCCCATATCTCTCCAGTTTTATTGCGCCATTATGGAATCTCTCTTCATATAGCAAGAAATTTATAGCAGGCGAGTACCAGTGCTATTTTTCTCACTACTAACACTAAAAAGGTTAGGACTACTGGGAAGGGAATTGTGACACAGGGGGTTTTAGAATTTATGGGGGCAGGGGTGTTGGAAAATGACTAAATTGACCATGGGGAGGGGGGAGAATGGGGGAGTTCAGGCGGGATATAGGGAAATCTCTGATTGTGACCTTTGCTGGCAGCTTCCAGGGATGTTGTAAACCTATCAGGGAGAGTCCTCAAAGCACACTTTTTCTTTCCTTTACATACTGTAGCATTTTTCACCAATGCCATCCCATGTTTATATAAATGATATAGGCCCTGATTCAGCCCTACTTACTTTAAGCGTGTCTAGTTTCACTAAAGTTCTGCATTTTGCTTAATCTGAAGAATACAATAAATGTAGATTTAAATCAGATTTTATTAAAATAAGATGGTTTTGCTATTTTCCTAATTAATTTGAACTATTTTACTCACTGAACTCCTACTGGATGAATAAACCAGTATTTCGTTTATTTATTTTTAATTTTTATTTGTCCATGACCCCATTGTCCAAATTCTGATCTCAGGCACACACATGAAGCGCCAGCTGACTTGTGTTCATGTATGCAAGTATTTTTACCTAGTAAGCACTCTCTCTTATTTTTTTTAATTGTTTTAAAACGTTCGTGTGACATTAAAATATTGTATGGGAATAATTTCTTAAGTGGTAAATGTCATCAAGTATATGCTTTTAAACTAATGAAATATAATTCAGAATCTATAGGGTGAAATCCTGGCCCTATTGAAGTCAATGGGATTTTTGTCACTAGCTTCAGTGGGGCCAGGATTTCACCCATGGTATATGTCCTTCACTCATTGCATGTAGACTTGCCAAGTAACTATTCCAAGGGCCACTTACTGACATTGACATGAACTGCACGTGATGCCCAAGTGCGTTTTATGTCCCTAAAATTACACACATGCCCGTGCATCAAAATGAGGCAGGGTCAGTCTTTTTGTTCTATGTGTGTACAACACCTAGTATAATGGGATCCTGGTCTATGGCTGGGGCTGCTAGGTGCTACCGCAATAGAAATAATAAATAGTAATTAACGGGAGCAGGATTTCACATCCGTATAAGTCAATAATAAAACTCCCATTGACTTCAGTGGGGCCAGAATATCACTGCAGGTATCTGCTTTAAATGATTTTTATTAAGAAAGAAAGGAAATAGTAACATGCCTGCTCCTAGCTCACCTTGCCCAGTGTTCCTATCAGCTGTCACAAGATCTTAGATGAGAGACTCCCAAGGAACACCTAAATGCCATAGAACAGGGGTCTCAAACTCAATTTACCCTAGGGCCAGTGCCAGTCCTCAAATCCTCCCAGCGGTGGGCCAATAATGTCACTGAAGATGGTGTTCAGAAAAGAAAACATTTATATTGTCTTTTTTTTATTTTGAATTTTTTAGAAATAATAAAACGGTCATACAACTTTATACAATTCTTTGCCTGCCAGAGAGTTTTTAGCGTTTGCCAGACACCTGGCAACGCATCAGTTTGTTGACGTTTGGCCTCAGTGACTGAGCAGTTGAAACCTTCAGGATTGCAGCAAGGTGTGCATCAGACAGTTATGTTCAGTATTTTGACTTGTTTATATTCATTGTGGGGAAAAAAGTGACACTGCCTTCATGGTTGACTCTGCCTGGCAAATAATGATGCTGCCTCCATGACTGACTCTGCCTGGCAACTAGTGATGGTATCTCTGTCCCTTTCCCCCAGCCAATGGGAGCTTGGGGGGTGCCTGCAGCAGACATTGCCAGCAGCGTGTCTATGTGCGTCTCTCCTCCGTGGGCTGCAGTGGGGAGGTTCTCGGGCCGCAGATGGCCCGCGGGCTGGGACTTTGAGACCCGTAATCTAAATAGTAAGCACGTTCTTATAATACCTAGTATGGTAAAAATAGCACCCAGGTGAACCAGACTGATTCCAGATATGCATTTCAGTGTTCAGTTGAGACATGGGGACCTTGGCACAAGCTGGCACCTGGCCGGCCAGTATACCAAATGTATTTTTTTGTTTTGGACCATTACGTCTCCCTATTCTATTTGCATTTATATTACTGTCCTGTGTCCCAGTGCATCTGCACTCTGCAGCCAGTACATGACAGGAACTTTATTAGAAATAAAGTTGAGGTGTTTTGGAAAAAAATATTTACTCAGGACAGATTCTGAAACTCTTTCTTCCATGATGAGCTGATCATATGAAAAGTCCCATTGATTTCAGTGGGACTAGTTGGGTGCATAACTACTGCTCACTGATGGGATTCGGTGGTTCACAGTCTGGCCCCCAGTACATTTCACAATGAATTACACTGAATTACTCTTCTCTGATATTGATACTGATATTGATCTCCAGTATCCAGCTACATAGAGGAATCATGTACTCTACCTCTGCTAAAGAGTTGAGTAGTGGTAGAGGAAGATGCCATCACAACAGCTGTGATGCTCAGTGCACTTGGGAGTAGCTGTAGGCTGCATGTCATGGACCAGAATGCTTATTTGTCTAAGTACATCTCAGCTTTGTTAATACACTTACTGTCACATGCTGCTCGAAAATGTACTCCCCTGCATGTCTCAATACAGAATAAATCTGGAGACCATTGAATGTATTTAAAAAAAAAAAATTAAGAAAAGATTTGGATGATGGTGTGACTAGGTTTACAGATACTGGGTTTTTGTCAGTCTTTTTATGTGTGTGTGTGTTGGGGAAGGGTGAACTGGGAGCAGGAAGAGGTTGGTCCAGAAGGCGGTGTCTTTGTTCAATCTCTTGTACACTCTTTCAATTATCTGTCGGTCTAACAACAACAGGAGCAGCTTTTTCATTCTAAAGTCACATAATCATTTGAAAAATCTGTGAGCAGAAACTAAATACCTTGGGAATAGTTACTTTGGCCTCTTGTAGGGCTTAAAGTGCTCAAAAGTATCTGAGAGAGGTGTCGTTGTGAAGATTAAGAGCAAATTTCCTGAGGCAAAATTCTTGCAGGTCTTAAAATGTTTTCTTTTCAGTTAGGAAATGCATTTGTCCAAATGTTTCCCACATGATTTGAAATACCAGTTTCTGTACAGACAATGCAATTTTATACCTGGCACCAGAGGATAAGAAAATTTTCAGACACACAGAGAAATAGAGAAACTAATCTTAGGTTCAGGTAGGCTATAAATCCTTAAAATGTAGCTTTACAAAACTTTATTTTTAAAACAAGATTTTGCCTCCCCCTCCCCCCCATGCCCTTTTTTCCGCTCTTCTTTCTCGCCTTGATTTTCCTGATTTCTTCTACTCTTTCTGGCTGCTTTGCACTTCCTTCACCACCTGTAATAATAGCTGAGCAGACCTTGCAGAAACGAAGGAAGACAGTATCTCCTATATAACCATCAGAACAAAACCTCTTCTTGGAAAACAGGGAATCATCCACAGATTTGAAACAATTCCAAGCCACAAAGTTGTAAACAGTAGTACCCCCCTAAACTGTTAAGCTCACCCACATGGAGCAGTGGTTCAAATTCAGCTCTCTGCAACCATAAGTGTATAAATTGTGTCAACTGTGTCGTGTGTGTCATAGGCCTTGTGTTGCTTAAAGTTAATGGAGATTCTTCGATAGCTCAAGTGATAGGGCCCTGTACTTTTGGAGCAACAGGATCTGAATTTTCCCTCCTTACACTCTTAACATCGCATGGCCAAGATGTGCAGAGTATTAGCAATTATGATGCCCTTACTTGGCCAGGGATTTCTTACGATATGTATTAACGTGGAGTGGGGAAGGTAATGTGGAACTTTTAAGGAGGTCTTGAAACTGCAGACCACTGTGCAGCCACAATGAAACTAATAGAGAAGAAAAGAGATATTTAAGAGTTATTGAACAATCTGTAAATTCTTAATTCCTCAATATAATGGGCCTCCACCTCGCCCATGCAATATTGCTTGTTTTATCCAGTTGGAGAGAGGTGAAATGACTACTAGCAGAGCTAGGAAGTGAAAGAGCACCTCATAGAGAAAAATTTTCTGAGGCAAGGGAAAGTCATTACTGAAGAAACTAAACAGTTGCATGTTTGGTTCTGACAAATAACATGCACTACCTGGACCTCTCCAATGACCTCTCCAAAATCTACCTTTCTCCTTCCAGAATATCTGTTCCAGCTCTCATCTTCTGAGGCCTTGATTCAACCATGCTTTAATTTTAACTCCTGAATAGTCCCATTGATTGATAATGGGATTCACTTACTTAAAGATAATCAGGTGGTTGTATGAAATGGGGCTGAATGTGTCTTATTTTTCATTCTGGATGTTCAAGCTGAAACTCCATAGAGCAAAAACAAAGAATTACTACTCTTTTGTCATGGAATCTTCCCCCTTCTTTTTCTTTCCTCAGTCATGATTGATTATTTCGCTGTTCTCCCTGTAACCTCAGTGTTGTCCTCCCCTACCCATTTCTCCTTCTCACTCACATTTAGGCAGGCAGAGTCCTGTATGTTCTTTCTGTACAGCATCTCTACAACCCATCCTTCCCTCTCCTTTCATACTGCCTTTATCACCTCTCCAAATGTACCCTTCTCTCACTGTCATTGTAGTGTCTTCTATATTGAACCCATAAACTTAGAATACTACACCAACTAGCCAGACTCTCTTCATTCAAATCCACACTTCTTGCTACAAAGTTGGGTTTTTTTTAACAATAATCCAAAGAAGGATACAATGTTTTTAAACCTGCAAAATGTTGAGACAGGATCATATTTTACATAACTGCATCTGGTTTGTATAATCTGCCTTACGTCGAGTTTAATCCAAATCTGAGGGAAATCAATGGGAATCTTTCCATTGACTTCAGTGTAGATTGTAGGTGACTGGAGTAGAATCCCTGGGTGAAATCCTGGCTTCAGTGAAGTCAATGGCAAAATTCCCATTGACATCAGTGGGGCCAGGAGTTCACCCCAAATCTTCCTCAATCTTTTATATAACGCGGAGTATATTTTAAGCACTGAGTAACTAATAACAATTTGAACATTAAGAGCATCTTTCTAAACCAAATATTTTCAAACATGCAACATCCAGGTGCTTGTTAACTGTGTGTGTCACTCGCACCACTTCCCGCAGCCCCCATTGGCCTGGAGCGGCGAACCGCGGCCAGTGGGAGTCGCGATCGGCTGAACCTGTGGACGCGGCCGGTAAACAAACTGGCCTGGACCACCAGGGGCTTTCCCTGCATAAGCATTGGCCTGACTTTGAGAAGCACTGCTGTACACTTTTGTCAACACCAAAATGTGTTGTTGTCTTGTAATTGTTCAAAAATCAATTATATTTGGGCTGAGACTACTCTGGACAATCCTCGGCACAAAACAATATAATTTTTAAGTTCTTGCAGAAAAGAGATATTAAAAATAAGGCTTAGAATTGAAAGGGTTTTGGAACCTTAACTGGAAAAACAGGATGTCACTGCTCAAGTATCAGAGGGGTAGCCGTGTTAGTCTGAATCTGTAAAAAGCAACAGAGGGTCCTGTGGCACGTCTTGTGTCTGATGAAGTGGGCATTCACCCATGAAAGCTTATGCTCCAATACTTCTGTTAGTCTTAAAGGTGCCACAGGACCCTCTGTTGCTTTTTACGATGTCACTGCTGTTACTCCATAACTTTGTAATAACTGCAATGAAAGGTTTTTGGGAGTTTAATAATATGAGGTTATGAAATCGAATTTGCTTGGCTGATGGACTAAACAAAAGAACTAAAGTGTATTCCTTTTTTGTACCATCATCCTGCCCTGGAATGTAATCCTGTACCAAACTGTAATTAACAAACAATGATAGGTGTTAAGGGTGTTGCACTCCAGAAATTAGTACTTAGGTAGGGTCACTACAGGTCAAGGGGATAACCGGATCTATTTAGAATTCCATTAGCTTTCATCATTATTATTTTCTGCAATAGATCTTGCATGCTTTCAGTCTTGTCTTGCTCTTTTACAGTTTCTAATGTGAGCTGTGTCTGACCTGTTTACAGCGGTGGTCCTGGAAAAATCCAACCTCTCTTTCCATGAGTGGACAGCTGAGAGCCATTCAGGCACTGGGTGTGACTATTAGCTAATGTTTTGTTTTGGGTTTCTTTTTGTGTATTTGGATTTTCATCTCCTCCAGAAATGTGTGATTTTTTTTTTCTTTTAAAATGGGTGGGAAATGGCTGATTAAATATGAAAGAGGTTGGACAGATGATAAAAACATGTCTTCATAATTAATGCACTTGACAAACAAATTACTTCAGAGTCATTCCCAAAGCTATTTATATGTTGATACTGTGCTGATCAGAGTGGTAATTAAATTGTATTGTCTGTCCACTGTTATAAAAATGGATTCACCCATTCAAAATGTGCATCCAGAGTTTGTTTACATTGAGTTACTAATTAAATTCCACCATACTGAATCTTGCCACTTTTTTTAGGTCTTGACAGATGCCCAAGTGGATTAGTTGCCAAATAGCAGTAATTTACACTGGGCCCTTTAAATAGCCCCCGAGCCCCGGGGGGCTGCTGCAGCTACCCCGGTGGGGGTAGGAGGAGGAGGGGGCACTTACCGTACAGGGTGGACTGTACCTACACCATCTGCCCGCACCAGCCCAGCACCCCCTGCCCTGCCCGCACGCCCTGCCCTGTCTCCAGCCAGTCCCGCACCCCCTGCCCTGCCTCCAGCCCCTGTCTCCAGCCAGCCCCGCACCCCCTGCCCTGCCCACAGCCAGCCCCTGTCTCCAGTCAGCCCCACACCTCCTGCCCGCGGCCAGCCCCTGCCGCACCCCCTGTCCTGCCCGCGGCCAGCCCCTGCCACACCCCCTGTCCTGCCACTGCCCGCAGCCAGCCCTGCACCCGCTGCCCACAGCCAGCCCCTGCCGCACCCCCTGTCCTGTCTCCAGCCAACCCCTGTCGCACCCCCCTGCAGCCCTACCCAAAGCCAGCCAGCCCTGCACCCTCTGCCTTGCCCGCAGCAGCCCTGCACCCTCGCCTGTAGCCAGCCCCACACCCCCTGCTGCACCCCCCTGCCTGAAGCCAGCCAGTCCCGCACTCCTCTGTCTCCAGCCCTGCCAACCCATGCCGCACCCCCCTGTGGCCCTGTCTGAAGCCAGCCAGCCCACCCCACACACCCCTGTCTCCAGCCAGCCCCGCACCTCTTGCCCTGCCTGCAGCCAGACCCTACCTCCAGTCAGCCCCTGCCCTGCCTCCAGCCAGCCCCATGTCCAGTGGTGCCCTGCAGTTCCCAGGGCAGTAACCCTGCACACCTGCTTCAATGAAGGGGGCAGGGAGCAGCTGGGACCCACACATGTGCACACCCTAGGGTGACCAGACAGCAAGTGTGAAAAATTGGGACAGGGGGTGGGGGGTAATAGGATCCTATACAAGAAAAAGACCCCAAAATCAGGACTGTCCCTATAAAATCGGGACATCTGGTCACCCTAGCACACCCCCCACAGGGAGTGGTGGGGACCCACACATGTGAAACGGAGCTCATTTCTAGTTCAGGCCCATCTTTTTAAAAAAGAACTTTAGGTAGGGTTAACATACATCCGTATTTTCCTAGACATGTCAGGCTTTTGGGTTCTTTTTGGACGTATGGTAACCCTGTTGGTACAAACAATACATACTGTGGCACATCCCTTAAATCAGAACTTTTTATAGGGAACCGGTTGCTAAGAAATGAAAGGCCTTTTTTTTACATTTTCTTTTTTTTTTTTAGTCATCCCTGCCGGGGCCCCGCCGAAAATGTTCGAATTGGGCCCCGCACTTCCTAAAGCCGGCCCTGGGTGTATGAATATATATATATATATATGCAGACCAACTCCCTGGCACAACCCTGTTGGCTTTTGTTGTGGAGAACCTACAGAACATACATCAAAAAGAACAGGAGTACTTGTGGCACCTTAGAGACTAACAAATTTATTTGAGCATAAGCTTTCGTGGGCTATAGCCCACTTCGTCGGATGCATAGAATAGAACATATAGTAAGGAGATATATATACACACACATACAGAGAACATGAAAAGGTGGGAGTTGCCCTACCAACTGTAAGGGGCTAATTAATTAAGATGAGCAATTATCAGCAGGAGAAAAAAAATGTTTGTAGTGATAATCAAGATGGCCATTTCAGACAGTTTGACAAGAAGGTGTGAGGATACTTAACATGGAGAAATAGATTCAATGTGTGTAATGGCTCAGCCATTCCCAGTCTCTGTACAGCGGATTTCAAATAATCTGTTAGCATAATCAGAACATGATCGCTGTAATATGCTTGTTGGTAAAAGTACTGGAGACCTACCTACCTCCCTTAAGATCCCTTAAGAAACATATAGTTCTGGAAATCGCTTTGATTAATTAACTCAAATTATGAACAGGAGCATTAAATAAAAAAAAAATCCAAACCTAAATGTGGTGAATTTTGACTGCACAAACGAAACCTTGGAGATTAAAGTTTGAGATTGATCTACATGCTTCTTATTCAAAGCACTAACCAATATGCGGTGTATATAAACTGTTAAATATTAAAGGAATTTTATTTGTTCATGAACAGTTCACCAATTACTTCACCGTTTACCAAAATGGTACTTAGGTATCTATTTTTTTTTAAATTTGTGAATATTTTTCTAGAAGAAAAACAGAAGGGGAGCCATGAATGATTTAGAAGTTACATTATCAGTAACAAAGGTTTAAATCCTTGTTAAGTATGACCGTAACAAACAACTAAAAATGGATTGAGGTTATAATATCCAGACAGAGATTTCAACTAGCTCAAAATTTGAGGACATTTAGATCCAAGGTTTTGTTTCTGCCCTTTAAAGAGATAAAAGCCATTCAGAAATTCATCTGGATGAGAGCTGGGTGGCTAATGGATTTTTCATTTCACTGGCAACTTGGAAATAGTTGGGAGTGGAGGGAGTGTTGGAAGGAATTGTTATGGCATGAATCGAAAAGAATTTTTTTTTTATTTTTTACATTTTCAGTGAACTAAAATGTCAAAAAAATTTCTATGGATTCATCCCCAGAGCTCAGAGATTTGGGGTTTGGATCCATTTTTACAAACAAATTTTAAAACAATATTACAAATCAACTTGTCAGACCAAAAACTGTGTGCTGCTTCAGTCAGTTAAAACATTTACAAAAGAAAGGTATCAGGAAATGCCACTGTCACCTTATGCTGCAAAGTCTGAACGTTTCTGTAGTGATGTCTGATGATATAATGAAGTTGATTTAATATTTGGATCCTACAGCATGGCCCGTGACAGTGCTTACTGCATGAGCAAGTAATTATTGAGAAGCTTGAATGAAAAGGTCTCAGAAAAGGAGACTGAGGCTCAGTCGGAGAAATTATTTGATTTAGATAAAATAGGATCTTCTCCATTAACTGTATGTACAGTAATGAAATTTGAAGGGTGCTTCAAAGTTGTAGAAAAGTTATAGTTGTTACAGAAAGTTTCATCTGAAAAGAAATGAGAATGAAAGTGTTTTTCTGCCTGTGAGCTCTCTGGCCTTTGTGACTGCCAGCCAGTGGCTGCAATTTTCAAGTAGACTTTGTCATGTAACAGAGACCCTCTTCCATTGGCTGAATTAATGGTGTGTGCAACATGCACCTTGCATCTCAGCTAAGATTCAAACCAGAACTAGAACTGCCCATGGAAAACTTAGAGGCTTAATTTTTCCAGTATTGGTGTGGGAAACATGAGATCTTCATAACTGTGAGTCTTTTGCAGTTTCCTCTAGACTAAAATTTCGCTGCTTTTTCCTCTTGGATACAGGTCATCGGATAGAATTTCGGGGAGGGGGAGTTTGTTAAACCGAAGCAAAAAATGTGTGCACGTTAACAAAACTTGGAATACCTGTTGCAGCCTGCTGGCACACATAGCTAAAATGCTTCATTCATAATTTGCAGACGGTACTTTATCATTAAAAATGTCTTGCAATGACTCCTGAATCTTGACCTTATGACATTTTTTTCCTTGCTGCTGGTCCCTTCTGTAATTTCCTTTGCCCTTTCTCCTCTTCCCCAGACCCCACTGACCTCAGTATTTTTTTTTTTTTCTATTTCTCTTTCACCCTCTATACTGGATACATCAACGCTATGTGCCCACTGGCTACAACTTAGCCTTTGAGGTAAAAACATCCTCATTCTCTGTCCTGAATTAACCATTCCAGTTTTAAGCTTCTTGGGGCACACTATGCCCACTGGTATCTTCCATGATTCAGCAGTGGAGTGTACGGCTCATAATCATATATGTGCATCTTTTTTGTAAAGGGGACTCCTAGCATAACAAAAACTCTACTCATGAAAATTATAAAAATGCCTTTAATGAACCAGGAACATTAGGCCAGTGATCCACAGAATAATATCAACTGACAAAACCTAGGTCCACTGGACCCTAGCATTATAATTATTATGGGATAGATCAAGACTGAAAGATAATGTATAAACTAATTAATCCTTTGAGGCTAGATTTTTAAAGGCATGTGTGCACCTAAAGATGCTCTGGTGGGATTTTCAAAGGTGCCTAGGTCAAGGGAGTTAAATGCCTAGCCACTTTTGAAAATCCCAGCTCCCAAGGAGTTTTGAAAATCCCAGCAGAGGTGGGGATTTGGAGAAAAGCATAGACTGATCTGATCTTTAGACAACTTAATATCTTTTAAAATCTTTTCCTTAACAACCGGCTTACCAGATCTCTCCCATCTCAGTTAATATCTTACTTGAATTATGAACACGATTTTACTGAATTATCTTTAGCTATTTTTCAAATACAATAACTCATGTGGACTTTATTCCTGATGTATCTGTCAGATGCTATTCCAGGGGTGGGCAAACTTTTTGGCCCAAGGGCCGCATCGGCATTGAGAAACTGTATGGAGGGCCAGGTAGGAAAGGCCGTGTCTCCCCAAACAGCCTGGCCCCTGCCCCCTATCCGCCCCCTCCCACTTCCCACCCCCAGACTGCCCCCCTCAGAGCCCCCGACCCATCCAACCCCCCCGATCCTTGTCCCTTGACCGCCCCCTCCTGGGACCCCACCCCCATTCAATCCCCCCTGCTCTCTGTCCCATGACTGCCCTGACCCCTATCCACACCCCTTCCCCCAGACAGCCCCCCCCACCGGGATTCCCACCCCTCTCCAACCCTCTGCCCCCCCCAGCCCCCCCCCCCCTCCCCCGCCCCCCCCCCCCCAGGACCTCCTGCCCCTTATCCAACCCTCTCTCCCTCCCCCACCGTCCCCTTACCATGCTGCTCAGAGCAGCAGGAGCTCACAGCCCCACCACCCGGCCAGAGCCAGCCACATCGCCCATGCTGCCCGGCAGGAGCCGCAGGCTAGAGTGCTGGTGGCGTGGCGTGCTGCGGGGGAGGGGCCGGGGGCTAGCTTCCTTGGCTGGGGAGCTCAGGGGCCGGGCAGGACAGGCCCGCGGGCCCGGTGTGGCCTGCGAGCCGTGGTTTGCCCACCTCTGTGCTATTCAATGAGGGGAAGAACTGGTATCTACTTAATTATAAGATGAAGTTCAAAATAACACTATTTTGGTCAAAACTACAAGTAGGGTCAGCAACTTGCTGTTTATAGTCTTCCTTCAGCAAGATTGCAAGTACCATTGACTCCAGCAGTTCCTCTCAAACTGGGTCCTCCTTTGGTATTTTCTTCTCCAGGTTTACTTCACGTAAGAATATGGACTCTATTAGTCACATACTTCTTGGGTACGGTCCTGATGTTGTTGCTTTGTTACTAGAGCATCATTTTAAATGGATTGTAAAGGCCAAAGTTACAGGTCTCCCAAGGATCGTGCCAGGAATCCAAGTGGCCTGAAAAACAGTGAAATTTTGAGCTGAGGTCAGGTTTCTAGACCCAACTCTCAGCCTTTGCTTACTTAACACTCCCTTGTGTCCCCCCCTCTTTTTAAACACAAACCCATAATTAACCTGTTGAACTCCTTGCCTCAAGAGATAGAAACCAACAGCTTAGTCGGATTCAGTGAGGAACTGAATATATGGATAATGGGTGGATATTTGATAAGTTACAATTTTTTTATCTTATCTAATGTAAGGCATATATACCCACATGCTTCAGGGCATAGGCCAATTTCTAACTGCCTGGAGTTGGGAACAAATTTTCCTAAGGGAAAATCTAATATAGATCTCCCCTACAATTTATATCATAAAATCGTTGTATAAATTGCTATTTAAACTGCCTAAAGCACATTACAAAGACAAGGTGACCGGAAGAAGAGCTCTGTGTAAGCTTGAAAGCTTTACTCTTTCACCAGAAGAAGTTGGTCCAATAAAATATATGACCTCAACCACCTTGGCTCTCTAATATCCTGGGCCCAATACAACTACAACAACACTGCATAAAGCACATTATGTATAATATTTTTGTGATACCCTATTATTAAAAATACCACTTTCTAGAAGACTGATCTTATTTTAATTCAAAAGAGAATATTTCCTGCACACAGAGTTTTAATATTCGTCTCCATTAAGCGCTGGAACGGTTCTTATTGCTAGATGAAAACAGACCACTGCCCAGCCCTGACACTGACAAATTGAGTTGTTGTATTTGT
Organism: Terrapene triunguis; assembly: GCF_002925995.2. NCBI lineage: Eukaryota > Metazoa > Chordata > Testudines > Emydidae > Terrapene > Terrapene triunguis. The sequence goes on from NW_020664446.1 coordinate 23,203,845, forward strand.
TGGATTTTCAAAGTAGAACTTGCCTGCCATTTCGATGAAGGAATGCATAAAAGTCTATACTTTCCTCCAAAAAGAATTTAGAGGAAGCAAGATCCCTTCAGGCAAATTCTCCATCATTGATCCAAAAAGCATCTGGCAATTGGGACCTGGCAAGGCCACCTCGGGGGCTGAAGAAAACCTGCTTGTTGGACTGAAGTGGATCCCCAAAGTTTGTTATATCCATTGCATGGCAACAGTTTGGCAAAATGATCACCATCATCCTGGGGAAATAAAGCCACCCTTGCACATCATCTTGAACATAGATGAGACCAAAGGAAGGGAGATTTTCTTAATTTAATATTAAATAGTAGCTACCAATTTACAAAATATTATCACTATAAGAAAAATTTGGTCTATATGGCATTCTTCATCTAACATTCTCAAAGCATTCTACAGACAAATTAATCCTCATAACACACCTTGTTGTGAAACTTTCTACACATGCAAAACAGATTTGCACATACAAAAGGTTCATTAGCTACATAATTATCCAATTTGCATGTACAAATGTAGGGGGTTCAGTGTCCAGACTGGTGCACCAGCCTATTTTTCAGAGAATAAAATTTTAGAGACCTATTCGAAAACTTGGCCTTAACTTAAGTGATATAAATCAGGTTGCATAATAAGCAATTATGGATATTTGACATTTAATATTATATTTATCCCATAAAAGTACAAAAGGTGCTATTAAAAATCCTTATTTGCAGTGCCACATTATTTTGGGTTTATAGGAGCACCTGTATATTTACAATGGAAAGGACTGCAAATAACATAGCAAATTTAGCTAGTGTAGCTGGTAAATATTAATTTGTAATGCTATCCACTCTGTTGTATTCTTTCCTTTGCATCACTCCCTCTTCCATTTGAAGTTTTCCTGATGTAACTGCTTTGGTCTATAATTACTTTTGGAAGACCACATTTCTTCTCCAGCAGATTGTATTCTTAAAAATTGTTTCAAGATACAAGCATCATCTTTATTTCAAGTCTAATGTCAAAGGACCAAAATGGTACAGCTATCAGAATCAGGGAAACCAGATAAAGAGACAAAGGGTATAACTATGAAGATTTTAATCACTTAATGATTAGAATGGTGAAATGGCAGCCCTAATTATTGCTTCCATCTCCAACATTTGTGAAAGGCAAATTAAGATGGATGAGGGTGGGTTGTTGAGTTTCTTGTCCTCAAGTTGATTTAAGGTATGGCTATATGGTTGTTAATGTGGCATGTCACATAAATCATAATACATCAGTAATTAATGATCTATGAAGTATACAATATTTTGTAATTTAAGAAGTTTGCTCACTTAGCTGATTTAACATTATGCACATCCTCACAATCAATGCATCTAAAAACAGCAGGCACCAGATTTATTAACGTGCATGGTTTTTAAATGTAATTTCTTTTATTCCCCCAGCCCCTCCATTTGTAGATTTCACAGCAAAAGGGCATACATATCAGTGCTCATAATAGAGAAAATAATTCATAGCACATAATGTGACCCAATGAAGTTAGCTTCTTTTTCTGTTTGCTGAATGTCCACGAACAGATTGTGGAAATCTTACAAACTAATAAGTTCACTTGATGTTTCTTTTGTTTTACTCTACAATGGCTTAATTTGTTTTAAGGGGACTTCTGCCACTCAATGTAGAGTAGAAGATATGCCACATAGCAGCTGCTCCCCACTGTGTGCCCTACCTGGTCCAATACTATCTACCTCTGCTACTTTATGCCTACATAAGGAGGCAGAAGCAACAGGATCATAGGGATAAAAATATCATAGGGATAAATATAAAAATGTCCTTTTTAAAAAATGGCATATCCCAGTATGTGGGCTCTAGAAAATGTCGGGACAAAAAAGCTAAAAAGCACACACACAAAAACTACCAAAACAAAACACCATACTACACATGCAATTCATCCCCTGGGGAGACTGAGGCCAGGTCTATACTAAACAGTGAGGTCGACGTAGGGCTGTAGTGTAGACATGCTCTGAGAGAAAGAACAAACCACATGTGACAATGTTAATCACATTGTTTAATGTGTTGCTGGAAGAGGCACAGGTACTATGGGAATAAAGGTGGTAAAAGAACCTATATAGAATAGAACAGAAAAGAAACAAAAGCTGCTTCCTACAAAGTTCAAACTGTATGTATCATATATACATTGTCCTTTGAGAAGCTGGCTAAAGTCAATGCTTCTAAATATTCTCTGTAACAAGTTGAGATCCCCCATAAAAAAGGAAATAGGCATTTGAAAATCCCTTAGAGAAAAAAGCAAACTGGACTAAAAAATTCTTCAAAACAAGAAAAATATTTTCAGAAAAGGAAAAAAATACCTTTGACTGTACAGTAAATATACTAAGGCCACGATTAAGAGTCATACTAATTAAACATTGCTCACTCATACTTTAAAGAGCTCTTTCTTTCCTTGGCTCTTTAAAGACTGTTACGGTAGGTGCACTTTAAGAACCATTACTTGTTTAATAAATATTTAGATTCCTCTCTCTTCTGATATCATTGCTAAAAGTAAGGCAGCATAACTTGATTGAAAATATATTTATACTGAATTCATTTGTATCCCACATGCTGACTGCTTTTATTCTCTCATTACTTTTCTGAAACAACTTCAGTGTCAGTAAACATTCTTGATGAGGAGACTCAGAGATAAATGATTTACAAGGAGAAGCTGAGGGAACTGGGCTTGTTTAGTCTGCAGAAGAGAAGAGTAAGGGGGGGATTTGATAGCAGCCTTGAACTACCTGAAGAGGGGTTCCAAAGAGGATGGAGCTCGGCTGTTCTCCGTGGTGGCAGAGGACAGAACAAGGAGCAATGGTCTCAAGTTGCAGTGGGGGAGGTCTAGGTTGGATATTAGGAAACACTATTTCACTAGGAGGGTGGTGAAGCACTGGAATGGGTTACCTAGGGAGGTGGTGGAAACGCCATCCTTATAGGTTTATAAGGCCCGGCTTGACAAAGCCCTGGCTGGGATGATTTAATTGGTGTTGGTCCTGCTTTGAGCAGGGGGTTGTACTAGATGTCCTCCTGAGGTCTCTTCCAACCCTAATCTTCTATGATTCTATGACTCTAAATTAGACCGTAAATGTCATCTGATCGACAGAGTGACATGTAACTACTAGATTAAAATGACCCCACAGGAGGCTGACTGCAAAGTGTATGTCTTAAGTTCCAGCAACTTGCTTTGGTACAGCCATTTATCATAGGGTAACCTTATATAGTGCTGTATAAAGCAACTTTTGATGTGAGTACATGATGCTAGAAGACCTCCTTTAATGATATTGTTATGTATAAACGAGGGCAACAATTATTGTACTTGATTTTGATGAATTAATTCATTTGGAGCACAGGCAAAAATCATTTGGATTTATCATATAGGGGTGTGTGGGGGGGGGGTCTGGAGGAATTAGGCCCATGTCGCCAATGTCAGAATTTGGCACTGCATCTGAGAGAAGATAATGTGTTTTAAAAAATGCATCTCATCAGTACATATTTATCTACCAGCGAAGTGGAGAACTCCATATGCTCCTTACAGGGTGGTGGCTAGAGGAGAAAATTTCTGAATTTCATTCTGTACTATATGGAACCTAAAATACAAAGAAATCAGTATATATCAGCCATTTGTTTAGTATTTGGGGAGCTACATCATTATACTAAAAACTAAGTTTCTTGATGTTATGGTTTAAAACCTTAAAGATGGTAACACCAATGTTCTGAATAATGCTCAAGGAAGTTCTGGCACAGGAAAGCTCAAATGCTGTGAGTTTAAGTGAAATTGCTAAAGTAAGATATTTTCTGTGGCTTGCACATATTTATGCAAATGTTTTCTGCTTTATTTGCTACCTGCCATCCTGTGCACTGCAATAGTGCTATAACTCCATATCTAGAAACAGCAAGCCTGTGACTGCATGTCTAGGAAAGCACAGTGAAGAAAAGTATTTAGGCAAGTTTTGGCTTTGTTTACCATGCCCTGATTTGTATATGTTTTGAAACAGTCTGTCAGTCTCTTGCTACTCCAGGAGCAACACCTCCGTCTCTTTTCTATAACTGTTGTGAATGTGCTCCAAATCCTTCAAAAATGGTATTTTTCCTGTGACTACAACCATAAAAAAGACAATTTGGTGTCTGGATGATAAAATGTTTAGTTCAGCCACGTATTGGTTACATTGCACTAGATGAAAACAGTTAACATGATTGGATTTGAGATAATGTGCAATAACATAAAGACAGCAAGAGCTCGCTGACATTGTTCAGTATTTACTTAGTGATGACTATGTACTTGATGCTGTACAATAGACAGACTAGGAAGAGACTCCCATCCCAAAGAGATTCTCTCTAAACAACTGAGACGTAGAAAACTGGATGCACTGGGAAATATGTTGCTATTATATTCTCTCCCTAGCTGTGTTGTGATAATAAACCGGAATTATAAAGAAAATTGGGGTAATACATTATCTAGATGGGGGAGATTCACTGAGATCCCTGTTTACTCACTTCTTCCTCTTGAGCTTGTGTTGCAGCAATATTACATTTAGCTGAGGGAGCAATAGATAGTGTTCCCGCTAAAGCAGTGGTGGGCAACCTGCGGCCCGCGGGCCGCACACGGCCAGTCTGGGTAATCCGCTGGTGGGCCGCGAGACAGTGTTTACATTGACTGTCCACAGGCACGGCAACCTGCAGCTCCCAGTGGCCGCGGTTCGCCGTTCCAGGTCAATGGGAGCTGCGGGAAGTGGCGGCCAGCCCGCAGCCACTGGGAGCTGGGTGGACAGCCATGCCTGCGGACGTTCAATGTAAACACTGTCTCGCTGGTGGGCCATGGGCCCGCCACTGTTCTAAAGCCTGTTATAACTGTTCTGAGTGCATCAGGGTGGAGTCTAAAGTCTTGTCTATACTAGGAAATAAGTGAGTTGGAAAATAACGTTACGGAGTTATGTTAACTAAAATGATGACCATGACTTTGCAATCCGTGGACAAGGGGACAAGTCCTGTATTACCAAGTCTTGCAATTTTATCATAACTCCAGTGATTGTGGGGTGTTTCTTACTTGTCTCATGAAAACATATTGAAAGGTTGCTAACTCATAAATTTCCCTTATTCAAAATGGCCACCATCTCTTAATACTGTCAAATAGGCTGAAGTCAGCAAGATGGCTACCATTTCCCTACCATGTATCTGCATGTGGAAGTGAGGCTGCCCTTAATAAATTTGGCTGCCACCTCCTGCTCTTTTCAATGATATCGAATGCATGCCTATTGGCTAACACAGAAGTTCCAAAACTGTTGTTGTTCTGAATTCATAGATTTTAACAGAGGTCATAGAATTTCACCAAGTAATTCCTGCATCGAGATCATAACTTCTGGTTGAGCTAGAGCATCTATATCCAAAAGATATCCCAATCTGATATAAAGACTTCAAGTGATGGTGAATCCATCAATGGTCTATGGAGAGTTGCTTGGTCATATGATCCTGGCTCTCCTCATTGTTTCCAGCTGCTAAATTATATTAAAAGAAGCTAAAAGTACACTAAATATTTCCCTAATGCTACTTTTCCATGGAAGCAATTGTGATGATTGCCAGAAGGCACAGATGAGAGGGAGGTGGTCCACACAATCAAGAATGGGGAAGAGGGTGTCCTTTTCATTAAGATATGGTCCACATTGTGCAAAAATCTGAGAATCCTTTGTCTAGAATATATGTTTCTGTATCTAAGTATCTCATTCAGAGATGGGCCCAAATCAAGATTCTGAAATTGGAGGATATTCAGGACTTGTTCTCATGAGTCAGGATCCAACATCCAAATCTGTGGGTTAGATTCAATCTTCCACATTTGGAAGCTGTCCCATGTGCATTCTTCCCTTACCACACTGGTCTCTCTTGCGTCCATTCTCCGCACAGGCTCTCCTCTCCCTGTTAGTGATCCCACCTCACCATCTCCCAGCTGTGGTAGGAAACTGCAAAGGGCTTTTGGGATTTGTATTGTAGCTGGCAGTAAAGGTTCCCTGTTGCCATTTGAGTGGTATTGTGTGAAGATTACTATTTTTCAGAAACCGTATGGGATTTGTGCAGCAATAGTCTGATCTAGCAGACTTCAGAAGGTGGTTGGGGGAGGATAGTGCCAGAAACTCCCCCAGGAGATCCACAAAAAAGGAGCACGTGGAGGATTGAAATCCCTACCCCCTTTTGCCTCCCTCAAAGATTTTTATTTATATTGCCCACAAGTGTGGTAGGTACTTCATAGAAATACCTTACAATCACAACGATGGATTGGACAGATAAATTAATTATCACAGCCACCCGGAAGGGGTGGGGCAAGGGTTACAGATCCTCAGGTTAACCATAGATAAATCTTGGTTATTCAGATTTATGATATTGGGCAAGGCTAGTATCTCTGGGGGCTCTAGGGGCAGGTAGCAGAAATGTTACAGAAACAGTTGTTCTCAGGAGACTTTTGATTCAGCTGCCAAATTCATATTTGAAGCCCAACAGCCATCAATGTTCTGCTAAGGAGCTGGTCATTGAGTTGTAACTTTGATGATACTTAGATCCAAACACACATACCTAATCCCTTTGTACCTTTGTCATCTCCGATTAATGACCTCTATAAACAAATCCAGAATTCTTTTAGCCAGTACTGAGGCAATTAAAATGTAATAATTATTTAGCTTCAAAAATGGATAGGCAACTATATGAATAGATTTTGATTAAATGTTTCATTAATTAATTTGGCATTCTTGTTACATTGTTTGCTAGCAATGTGGCAGTATGGTATAATTAGCTGGGAATTAAGCAATTCATTTATCACTGTTTTAAATATCTATTTCATTTGTTCACTTCACAGGTTTAAACTAACTGTCAAATGTTACAATCTAGATGATGATGTTGTGATGTATACATTAAGGTTCCAGGTTTAGTTAAGCACTAGTAAATTATTCTCCTCCCCCTCCTTCTTGTGCCCAAAGAGTTTCAAAATGTCCTAGAGAACTTCATGGACAAAACAAAAATACCTTTCAGGTCCTTCTAATCCATGTTATCTTCTGTTTAAATGAAGGTGGGGAAAGGAAGAGGAGATTAGTGAGATATTTTGATCCCCTTCAGTTTTTGCTTACAGGGTAAACAAGAAAAGATTCCCATCATTCTCATGTTAATTCATTAAGAGCCTGATCTCCAAAGCCCACGCAAGTCTATGAGAGTTTTCCCTTTTTCTTCAATGGTTTTGGATCAGTCGGCAATTCTTTTCCTCAACTCAGGAAGGTATTGAAGCTAATCTGTGAAGAAAGATAGGATGTTCATTAATTATCTTTTTACCTTCTGTGTTAGAAATGCTGACAGGTGGTAATATTTTAGAAATTCATTGAGTCTTGAGAAAAACACTCAGAAAAGCAGCTAGCAGTTGCTGCAATAATAAACTGGGTAGAAATCTGAGCTTCTAGATAGCTGCTCATTATATTGTGGCTTAGAGGGTCCTGTATACAAGCATGTAATTATTGATGTGTACCATACCTATGCATGCAAATACCCAATGTTCAGCCACATCGGACAATTACATTCATGCATGCGCACTAGTCACTTCCCTGTATAATTAAGCATGAACTCATAACGTGTGTCTGATTTTGAAAATCTGGCCTCCTCATGTTTATTTGCTCTTTGTGGTAATTTCCACTGTGCACATGCTATGAATTAATGCTGAGGCAACATATTGTCATCTATCCAGCTACTCCGGTGTCATTATTAGATACAGTGAGAGCATTTTCTATATGTTCAAAGAGGCTGTATATATTTCATGCAGTTTGTTGTGTGGATGCATCAGGTCTCTCTCATTTGGAAGCACTCTCATATTGGAAGTTTTAAAGCAACTCTTATGAAGAAGAATTGACAATGAATTTCAGGGAAACATTTAAAAACGGTCTCCTATATTTTTTTTAATTCCTCATTCCTTCCATTTGTGCCAGGGTAACAGTGCTGTTCCTGGGACTATGAAACTGATGGAAAGAAGCTGCTGTTTGTTGTTTTTTAAATTAGATACTTGATTAATCCATGCACTGAGAGAAAAGGAAATTTGTTCCTGCAACTGCTGTTACTCTGGTCTCTGGAGGATCATTTCTTTAGAAATGGCTAACTATTCGGTAGACTGTTTCATGGACATAGTGGTGTGTACAAGAGCAGCAAAGCCTCCTTGTTCTAACCAGCTCTTACATTAACTTTGTAACAGGATTATGTGTTGAAACAGAATAAAAATATACACAACCAGGGCCAGGGCCAGCTCCAGGCACCAGCTTAACAAGCAGGTGCTTGGGGCGGCACGTGCGGCAATTCGGGGGCGGCAGGTCCCTCACTCCCTCTAGGAGCGAAGGACCTGCCGCTGAATCCCCGGGGCCGCGCCGGGCGCGTTTGTTTTTTTTTTTTGCTTGGGGCGGCAGAAATGCTGGAGCCGGCCCTGTACACAACATTGTCTGTGGGGTTCTAATTAAAGGTGTACATGTGATGGAATATCATCTTTAAACTACATCGAGTGATTATTTTCTCAACAACTGCACACCTAACTAATTTAGGAACCTACCTCATTTTAAAAAGTGATTTAGGTGCTTTGAAATTAAATCCCACTGACTGCCAATGGAATTTTGGCACGTAAGTGCCTAAATCTCTTATGAAAATGCAAATAGCTTGGTATTGCAATGCTGAATGCAGAAGTGCCTAAATACCTTTAAAAATCTGGGCCTAAACTCTTTTGCTCTAGAAATTAGTGTCTTGATACATAATAGCATGAAACAATTGGGGAAAAAATACTTTCCAAAGTTATGGGTGGACTTTAAAAAAAATATTAAAATAGTGAGGATGGGAGCTAATCGTTATGCATGATATGCTTGCTTGAGATGGGTTGAATCCACAGATCCAAATTTTCCAGTGTGGCCTACCTCTAATTTTATTTTAGGCACCAATCCTGCAAGCTCATAAATGCGATTGGATCTTTTGGGGTGCGCGGATGGGTTTGAGCTGCCCATGGCAATGAACTTGCAAATTCAGGGCTATAAACAGTCTTCATGTATAGAGTTGTCCCAGTTCACAACCCACCCTTTATTTAACTACAGCTGGATGACTAACTTGTAACTACTAATTTACTTGAGGCATTCCACTGATGTTCCTATTCCTGAACTGTTAGCTAACTGATCAAAAGTTTCTCAAATGGATTCATTATTTAAAATTATTCACTGAATAATTCTTGGTCCATAGCTCATGCTGTAGCAGTCCACTGCAAGTATTCAAAATTTGAGTTTTTTGGATTAGACATCTATTTCTATTTGGGAAGTTTCTGTTCCTTGATTGGATGGATATAACTTATAGAATCCAGTTTCTCATATGAGCACATGTGATTTCAAATTTGAAATTCACTTCCCAAATTAACTGTATTTCAATCAACCCAACTAAGATGCCTGATTTTTTTTCCCCTGTAAATAGTCATATGGAGCAAGATATATATCCAAATTAATGTTGTTTCCACAATGCTGTTTTCAGGTATATTCTGATGTCCGTTGGGTTCCTCCACAGTTACCACAAACAGATGACTCCTGCTAGTTGTAATTCTAGTTGGGTGCATAAAGACTGCAGGTGGATTGGAAAGGTTTGAATTCCTGCTAAAACCAGGGGTCTTGGACCTTGCCTCATGGAAGACTAGAAGGTCAACTACGTGGACTGTCACATATAAGTGATAGGGCTGCAACAATTGGGCCCTGCAGTTTCTCCCCTGGCTATAGCTTTTGGGGCACATAAAGTGTGCATAGGCCAAAGCCAGAAATTGGCCCAATATCTACTCTATTTAAAAATAATCAATTTCTTTAATTAACTCCCTTCTCTATTATTCAAAACAGGTCAAGCTTTAGAGCATATTTAGGAAATCTGTGTGTTGGGTTTTCTTTGTGTGCACTAGTGTTTACTTTGAATGGGAAAGCAGAGTTCTGTCAGAACCTGTCAACAAAAAACCAACCAGCCAAATTGTGGAGGCAAGCAAGCAGGGATAGCTCACGGCTATCCAGGGTTTTGTCATACCATCCATGAAGCAACTTTTCCTGCCTCAATGGCAACTGTACAGGCCATTTGGTGACGATATTGAAAGAAAAATCAGTTGCAATGGGTTACATTTTCCAATGCTCTGAGAAGGCAACAAGAGTTTCATTCCCCAACTCCATCCCCGACAGAAGAAGGAAATGATGAGGGACAAAGAAGGAAAATTGAGTAGAGTAAAAAAAAAATTTTTTTTTAAACTCTGTATATATCTATGCCTTATGTAATACAATACTGAATTTCTCTGTGAAAAGCCCTGCATTCACTAGTTGCTGAACTGCCTTAGTAAGGTTTTGCATTATATAGGGCTTCAGTGGCCATTGCTGAGCAGCCATTCAGCTGCTCCATGGGCTGGGATAGGCGGGAAAGAATTCCTCCCCCCAATTATCCCAGCACCCAGATCAGCTATTTGATTTGGACACTGGGCAGCAGATCTGTCCTTTGATCTGCAAGCAAGGATTGGTTTAGGGGAGTTCTGGGAATACCTCAGTCAAGTTAATTTACTTTGGTGTAAATGGGCATGGTTTCACTGAAGTCAAAGGAGTGATGCTGATTTATACCAGCTGAGGAACTGACCCTTTATTTTTATGGTTAGACTTGTTTTTTATTCAGTCTTTAAATTGTGATCTTTTACATTTATTTGCCTTTCCTGGACTTGTTCTTCTGGAAGTAGAATTATTCCAGCGCCTCACCTTCTAGAATATAGCCATCCACTCACTTTTCACAAAGAGACCACTTTATGTCTGACCTATCAATCCTCAGCCTCAAAGAAAACCAGCACAACACTTTCAAAAAATGAGCCTGGGAGCTTAAATTCATAACTTTGCTAGACACTAAAAATCATGGACTGAATAGAGACACCAGATTTATGGTTTATTACAACAATCTATAACCCACTAACAATCTCCTGCCCCCCCTTTCTTTCCTCCCTGTGACTGGAGGGATGTTAATGAGCCACTTCACCTTGAATGGTCCCTTGAAATATGTGTTAATCTGTTCCACCTTGTATTTAGCTGTGACACTCTGATTAAGTTTCCCAGACCTGAAGAAGAGCTCTGTGTAAGCTCGAAAGTTTGTCTCTCTCCCCATCAGACGTTGGTCCAATATAAGATATTACCTCACCCACCTTGTCTCTTTAATATCCTGGGTCTGGCATGGCTACAACAACACACCATTCACTCAGTTATTCTGAGATGAACTATGAAGCCAATGCAAGCAAGTTGCTCATCCTTCTAAAATTGTCCTCCATGATGCTGATGCATTCTTCTGCTTATTGTATTTCCTTCCAGTACGTCATATCTGAATACTTTGGTTCTGATTTTCTGTTACCCTTGCACCTTGTGCAACCATTTATTTGATGGCAATGTCAGTGTAAAATGCTACCAAATTAGTGTAGTAGAACTTTGCAAGCACTTTTCTCCCAGTTCTCACAGGTATCAATGATTAGCCAAAAGTTCAAGGCTGTGGAGAATCAGGCCCTACTTCTTTTTTTTTTTTTTTTTTAAAAGACTTCAAAATTGTTCTGATCTCATTAAGGGGTCAGCTTAGTGCTCTCCCTGCATCCAAAGGCAAAGTGTTGTGAACTTTGTAGCAATCTGCCTGGGGTGCTGTCAGAGGATAATTCAGTTCTTCCCCCAGGGCCTCACTAGAAACATTGTGGACCATGTCAATGATTCTGATCTTGTGGGTGAAGCAATTGGTGCAAAAACAAAAGGCTCAGAAAATAAAGCTAGCCCAGTTCTTTACATAAAAGGTATGTCTACAGAGCAAATGAAGGAGTGATTGTAGCATGGGTAGACTCTCCCTCTGCAGTGAGCCAGCCACAGCTGTATCCTTTACTATCACCCATGTATTCTTTTTCTTCATTATCCCCTTCTATGCTGTCTGTTCTCTTGGCCTCCCACATTTTCATCTCTCACCATAGCTAAAAGTTTCTCCAAGGACCCAGGGCCGCTGCAAGGAAGTTTTGCGCCCTAGGCGAAACTTCCAGCTTGCGCCCCCCACCAGCCCTACGGCAGCTCCCCCCCCCCCCCCCCCCCCCCCGAGGCACCCCCCCCCGCGGCAGCTCCCCCCCCCCGCCCTGAGGCTCCCGCTTGCGGCAGCTTCCCCCCCCGCAGGAGCCGTGCGGCAGCTCCCCACCCCAGCTCACCTCTGCTCCGCCTCCTCCCCGAACACGCCGCCCCCACTCTAATTCTCCTCCCCTCCCAGGCTTGCGGTGCCAAACAGCTGATTGGCGCCGCAAGCCTGGGAGGCAGGAGAAGTGGAGCAGCGATGGCGTGCTCGGGGAGGGGGCGTAGCAGAGGTGAGCTGGGGTGGGGAGCCCTG
>NW_020664446.1:23216379-23228938 GCF_002925995.2 Terrapene triunguis
CCCCAGCTCACCTCTGCTCCGCCTCCTCCCCTCTGATTCTCCTCCTCTCCCACGCTTGCGGCGCCAAACAGCTGATTGGCGCCGCAAGCCTGGGAGGCGGGAGAAGTGGAGCTGCCGCTGCGCTGGGAGAGGGAGTCTGAGCCGTACGTGTCCGCGCGCCGCCGGCAGCCTAGCCCAGGAATGCTGTAAAAAAAAAATTGGGGCCCTAGGCAAATCTTGGCGCCCTAGGCAACCACCTAGTTTGCCTTAATGGTAGCACCGGCCCTGCAAGGACCTCCTTAGTCTCTCTGTCGCAAAAGCTTCACATTTACAAGGTTTAGTAAGGACTGTGAGATAGATGTTGTTATCCTCTTTTGGCCCACGAATCCCATGGAGAAAGGCAGGCAGAAGTTGTTAAAGGCTAGATAATGTAATTTGTACACAGCCCTGTGGTGGCAATTGTGCTTTTCTGCCTGACCCTTTGTATTTCCTGGGGATCACATGAATTCCAAGAAAAATAAGTGGCAATTAACTTTTATTCAAATCAATGAAAACTATCTCTGCAATGAAAATGGCTGGAGAGTTTAGTCAGATTCTCTGCTCTGTTATGGCCCCGTCCACTGTTCCAGGAGTTGAAAAAGTCTGTAGAGCTGGCTAACTGGTCTCCTGAGGTTTTTGTCTTAAACCAGTTCCATGCCACCCCATCATAGCATACAGGGCATAGCCAGGCAAAAGAGGTGTGTGACCAGTGTGCCATGACAGATGAAACTGACCCCCCCCCATATGCCCCAAGGTTCAGGGGAAAACAAAGGTGCCCTAAAGCCAGTTGTGTCCTCACCCTGTTTGTTCCTGCACAGAGAACAGCTTATCCTATCCAAGAATCAGGCCCTTAAATTTTTGTTATAAAGTTAAGTTAAATTTTTTGGGTCCGAAAATCAGGGGACTCACAACTGCACGCTTTATGGGTCTCATAGTAGGCCTTTCTAGGTCACAGTGCCTGGTCTCTCAGTTCACAACTTTTCACAAAATTCAGTTACAATATCTCTAACAGCAAACAGTACAGGAAAATAGATGAAAGCTAGATCCTCTCTGAGGTGATCTGAGAACAATGATTTGCATGATTAAGTGGCATGGCATTTGCAACTGAAACATTTATAAGTTGTTTCAAAGGGGCATAGAGCATTAATAGAGTGCATCTTACATTAAAAGCTAATTCAAATTTTACTGCTTATCAGTTGCTGCTAATGGAGAAATCATATCCAAATATTTAATGTACTCTTTGTGTGCATTTTTGGTGGGGAGGGGGAGACTATTATAAATTAAAACATTCAATTACAGCAAGTATTTTTTTGGCACTAGACTAAATTATTTTTGAGAGAGATTCTAGGTCAAATTGTTGTAACAAGAAGATTTATGCTTTCTACCTCCTCATCTAAGGAATCTTCAATGGTATTATCAGAGCTGGTAGACATGCAGGAAAATGATTTTCTTGAAAATTTTCTGAATTTCAGAGTTGCTTTCACTTTGCTGGGTTCAAAAAGGACCATTTTTTAATCTATATTTTTTGCAAACCCCTAATGTAGATGTGCTGCAGACTTGCAAAATAGGATTTACACAGGTGCAGCTTACTCCAGTGTGTCTCTAGCAGTATAAGCTCCACTTTGTACAGTGACACAAGTACATGAATGCAAACAGGGCCTAAGATTTTTCTAGGTCACCTTGCACTCCAAACTCCTCCTGAGGCAGTGTGACTCCACAGGGCACCTTACTCAGGGCTGTGGCTAAATGGCTTAATCTAGCTCCTCCTGGTGTTTAACTGATGAAAATCTATGTCAAGGGAAAGTTCCAAATTCTGAAGAGTGGCTGAATGGCAAGCTGCACTCAGAAACACAGGTGCTGGACCTAGGAGTGCAGGAAGTGCTGCAGCACCCCCTGATTTGAAGTGGTTTCCATTATATACAGGCTTTACAGTTTGGTTCAGTGGCTCTCAGCACCCCCCACTATAAAAATTGTTCCAGCGGCCCTGCTCCGAAAGTGCATTTGATGTTTAGATACCATTTCTTGTAATGATTCACTTTCAACACCCTGTTGCCAGTGAGTATATTCGTCAGCTCTGACCTGACTCCTTTTGCATTTGTCATATGACACTACTGTCTCTAGAGCTGTGTGTTTTACTGATTTTTTCAGCTCACTGGCCATTCTGAAAAATGAGAAAAATAAATAAAATTGTTTTGGGGCAAACAAAATGTTTTGTTCAGCCTACAATGAAAAATTTCATTTTTGAGAGAGAGGTTTTTTTTTTTTTTTAATTAAAAATAAAATTTGAAGTAAATTTTGTTTCAATTTTAAAATGTCAAAATGAAACCTCTAGATTTTTTGGAATGTCTTTTAGTATTTCCCTCTCCCTCCCCCAACTGAAACAGTTTGGTAAATTTGACACCAATTCAGAACGTGTTTCAGTCGACCCGAAGCTGTGTTTTTTGGTGTGTGGGGGGAAAGCGTCATCTGAGAAATTTTGTCCAGCCCTAACGATCTTGTGGCCTGTTAGCACTGGAAGAATATTTGATCCTTTCACAGGCTGCCACTGATGCCTTCCAGGCTGTCGTCTGTTCCAGCTTGTTTGTGCTGAGACTGATGCCAAAGTCAGCTACCATTTTGATCATTCAGGGATGTCTCCCAGTCTTTTCCTGCTGGCTCTAAAAGGCCCTATATAAATATAAGATCATTATCTACTTCTATCACATTTGGAGGAGTTAGTAGAATTATGAAATAGTTTGGGGTTATTCTTATTGAAGCTAACCTTCATGTTAGATCCTGCCAAGCTTTCCTCAACAGCTTTTTACCCAATCTTTTTTGAGACTTTCTTGTGTCCAATGGATACATTCACAAACCCTCTGTTAATATAGTGTTTCCATTGAAGCATTTGGCAACAGAGCATCTAGGGATCTCACCAGATTTGCTAATGCTCTTTGGGTGTCTGAACCTGAAACCATGATTTCCTGGCACATTTAATGTAATGTTTTCTTTCTCTCTTTCCTTTTGCCATAGAATCTCTACTATAATATATTGGAATTCTCTGTAGAGACCAGGAACTGTACATTTGACTGTATTTGTATTTGTCTAAAATGAACCCTGAAGCCCTTAATAAATTAATGCTTGCATTTATATTATATGCATTGGAAGATATTCTTTGAACCTGCTATAATTAGGATATTACCCTGTTTCCCCGAAAGTAAGACATCCCCCGAAAATAAGACTACTTCCAGTTTTGCCTCTCGCTGTAATATAAGGCATCCCCCCGAAAATAAGACCTCCCCGATAATAAGGCCACCCCGGAATATAAGGCCCCGAAGCTCCAGGAAAAATAAGACCTCCCCTGAAAATAAGACCTAGCGCATCTTTGGGAGCAAAAATTAATATAAGACACTGTCTTATTTTCGGGGAAACAGGGTATCTAAACATGTCAGCATCCTTTGGTGGTCTCCATTAGCACAAGAAATTACCTTGGGGCTATACGCAAACCAAACACTACTGCTTTCCACTGATGTGTTGTCCCATTCTACACAGATCTTAAGCTTTTCCCATCACTTGGACACTGAATGAATATTGGAGTGACTGATTATTATATCTTACATAGTTCAGTAAATACCTAGAGTCAGATCCTGATACCAGTATTCACATTGAGTAGTGCCTTACTCCTCAAGTAATCCCACTAAAACGAACACTTTTTAGACATGATGTGTGTCACTATCTCCAGCACACTGGGAATGGTCTCTGAGTGGAAGCTGTCATTGTACAGACATTTTCCAGCGGCAGCTCTATTCTGATGATGCAGAGTCAGACTGAGATAATTCAATTCCCCCTTGAACACATGGGAAAGCAAGGACTTTCAAAGATTTTTGTAAGGAAGTAGCCTATTATTTTTAAGCTGGTCAGTTGAATATCGGTTTGACCACTTCCCTTAAATAGACTGGGCCTGTTTCTGATAGTCTTACTGAAATTAGTAGTGTGTTATTCTGAGAGTAGACCTATTGATTTATTGATATTACTCCTAATCAAGGAGTAAGGTTAAGTCTACACTAGCACTTTTGCCAGTAAAACGTTTGTTGGTCAGGCGTGTGACTAAAAGCACACCACTGACGGACATAAGTTTCACCAACAGAAGCGCCAGTGTGCACAGCGCTATGTCAGCGGGAGACGCTCTCCTGCTAACATAGCTATCACCGCTTGTTGGGGCTGCCGATGGGAGAGTTCTGTTCTGTTGTCATTGAGCGGCTACCCAGGAAACCGTGCAGCAGCACAGCTGTAAGGTCTTTAGTGCAGACATAGCCTAAGGTTCTACATAAGGTGAGCTGTAAACACTCAAATAAGAATAGAATGATTAAATCATTGTTAAATTAATGAAAATAATAAAAGCCAATATTTGTTTAGTAACCACTTGAACTGGTCAGGAAAAAAATCCACAACAAACTTAGGGACTCTTGGACACAGCCTCTTAACCATTGTAAGAGGTAGTAGAGAATATGGCTTTCCTTACCAACAGATCCTCTGCTTGGTTGAAACTGGGCTGTGACCCAGTAGCGAGACTTGTGTGGCTATGGCCTTTCAACATAAAAATCATATGTACTTTAAAATTCTCTGTGTTGGTGCAACATCCCAAGACATGGGTATGGATGTATCTCCTCTCCTTCCCACATTCTGCATATAGCATGGCCCCAGGAGGTAAAAAGAAACAACATTTGGAAAATTTTGTCTCTTACAGAAAACTTCTACTATTATTTGTAGAATCCTTGCTGTTACTTCATTAATCAAGCAGCTTATGTGGCATACAATTAAAACCTGCTATCCTACTGAACTTATATTCTTCCCATACACTGAAAATTGGGACTGAAAATAAGATAACTTTACATTTTAACAGTTCAGTTCCAAGCTATCAATAAATTTAATTAATAGCCCTACATAATCACATCATGAACTTCCATTAAGTGGCTCTGTACTCTTTTTATTCTCCCCCCCCCCCCACACACCTCATTTTTGTGTACATCACCTTCTTGGTTGTTTTGTAATCGTATTTTCTATATTAGAAACTGGACAAAAACCATTTCCATAGGGTGTGTATAAATAATCTATGCTGGTGCTCCTGCAATGCCTCTGCCTATGATGATCTAATGCAAGTAGATAGCGTTATAAAGCCAAAAGGCTCTTTCATTTGTTTTCCTTTATTCAAAGAAAGTAAGTTACTGTAAATGGTGAATGGACAGTACAACAGCCTGTGGAATATCTTACATGATTTGAGGACTTCAGTAGCTCAGACATAGGTTAGGGGGTTATTACAGGAGTGGGTGGGTGAGATTCTGTGGCCTGCATTGTGCAGGAGGTCAGACTAGATGATCGTAATGATCCCTTCTGACCTTAAAGTCTATGACTCTATGACTCTATGTAATGTATACAGATCAAAGCAGTTTTCTCAAAGAGATGGTTAAGACAAAAAGGATTATGCTGCCCTCTTATGGTTTTCAATGCAAACGACTACAAGGAAGTTGTTTAAGAAGACATCAAGAGTTCAGTTTACCTTTGTAGAGAATGTAAGTCTGATAAATGATAATATTAAATTGTGACCATAATGATTTTACAATAAAAATAATTCTAAATGCCTTAGATTCATTCAAATAAGCTGTTTTAATGGATTTTATTTTTCTTATTTTAATCCCCTTTCCTCTTTAAAAATACATTTTGATGTTTGCAAATACCTTAAATGCAATATGATTCACGTATGAGACTTTGGACATTTATTTGTCTTATTTTGCTGGGTTCCAGCAGATCTGGAGATTTGAACATATTGCTGAGGCTTGAAAGGATTAATAAATAATATTAACAGAACAAAAATCTGTTCTGAATTTTGATATATTGTAATGCACCAACTCGTGTCTGTTAAATGTTTAGGAGAGGAAGACGTAATTGTTCAGTGTGGTGTATATTTATGGTCCTGTATAAGATATTGTCATAGCAATGCACCACAGATGGTTCCATCATGCTATTTAATATCACAGACCTCCTGTTGACATACTATGTTGTATTCAAGACAATAGGTCACTCTCCAATTTGGATACACAGAGAAATGTTCAGTGACTGTGATCTACATGAAGTGACATCGTGAAAAGTCCAAGTAAAGGATATCAACATCACCAGCTTCCAACCTACTATAGATAAGATGTATGTCTCTACTAAGTGGAATGTGGATAGGAAAGCGAATAAACACAATGTGTATTTCAGTAAAAATTGAATTTGTCTTGTTGTATTGAACTCTCTGACATTTTTAACTCCTGTTATTAACGTGTGTTTGAGTGTACATATGCACCTGCAGGAAAATTTCTAAAATATTTGTCTCTTAGGTGCTTTAGAATCTACTCAGTGATGAGAGTTATTGTGGTACGCTGGAGATCATTGTATTCTTTAGTCAGTCAGAATGGAAAATTTGTAGTTATAGCTGTTCTTTAAAATGTATAGAATTAAAGGGCAAGCAGTAGTGCCTGACAAATACAAGTGAATGGTTGCTAAACAACTAGCCATTTGTATACAAGGGAGTTAGAAAGTAGGGCCTAAAAGAATGAATGGGGGCAGGAGTCACACTGTCTAAACCAGCTAGTAGAGAGAGAGCTCACTAGTGGACAAAATTATTTTCCCAAGACAATTAAGTGAAATTACATTTACATGAATATTTGTCACTATGAGCTAAGTCCTTCTGCTCATAAAAGTAAATTCCTAGGTGTATCTAAACGTTCAAGAACATACAGATGGTACATTCAAAGGTGTCAATGAAGTCTAGTCTCTAGGGTTATGATACAGTAAAATCTTAAGCATGCATGTAACTTTAAGCACATTAGTAGTTTCATTGACTTCAGTGTTAAATGACAAATAGCAATGTCAAATTGACTGTTGTGGAATCACAAGGTGGCGCTGTTGCACATATTTTTCCAAGGGTGTTTAAGCATCTGAGAAAATGTTTAGTCTTGAGAATACCTGCTGTGTTGTTTTTAGGGCTGTATTTATTATGCAAGGTTATGTGTAAAGGCAGTGGCCCTGGGAAAGGGAACTGAGCAAGGAGGTGGGGAGTCTGCTTTCTGTTTTGGTTTCTAGAGTCAATTTTTGAGGCAGAGTTTCTCCCCAGTAATCGGGCATTGGCATTGGGCTGATATTCCTGGAAAAAGGGATTGCCTGCATGCTGTTTGAGCACCTCTGTTCTAGGGCAGGAGCATATATGTAAATAAAGCAAGTTACACTTAGAATACACTTGACTCCTGTGATGGGGTGTCTACCCCACACAGGATTGGAAGGGGTTAAGATGGCCAGGCAAGCCAATTAACTCCGGAGGGTACACCTGAAGGAGGAGTCAGGGAGCAGGGAACTAATTGGGAGTAGGATCAGGTGGGGCCTATAAAAAGCCAGACAGCTGGCAACAGAAGAGGGCTTCAGGGAAGTAGGCTGCAGTCACTCCCTGGGTGGAGGGAGTTCGGAAGCTGGCAAATCCAGAGAGGGGGGAAGCCAGGAAGGTAGGAGAAGGCTCAGGGATAGCAGAAAGGAATAGGAGTGTAGATCTTGGCTGCTGACTGGAGGGCCCCTAAGCTGGAACCCAAACTATAGGGCAGACCTGGGCACCTCTACTAGCCACTGGGGATGTGGCAGAGGACAGCAGACTGCTTGGGAGTCCTGGAAAGACTTTGTTATATCTACCCTGGAAAGGGGGAACATGTATGGTGACCTGGCTGGATGGCCGAATCATGAGAAGGAATCTGTGGTTCCTGGAAAAAGGGGGAGCCACACAGGGAGAAGATGACAAGAGAGACTGCCAGGGGAGGGCGCAACACCTGGTAGAGCTGTTCCCCAGGACTTCCAGGAGGAGGTGCCACTAGTGGTGAGCAAACCCCATGACAACTCCCCTTCACAGATTTCTCCTCCCCTGGAAAGCCAGCCTGCAAGGCTTTGGCTATTTGCTACTGCTCAGCAGAAAGGTGATGCTGCTGTCAGAGCAGGACACAAGTGTTGGTAGAAGGCACCTCCGGTATTTTCTTGAAGAAAAAAACATTAAAATGCAAGATATAGTTCCAAGCTGGAACACTGCAGGGAGCTGTTCACTGTGTCTCCCATCCGCACTGTTCTGGGAAGTCTGAGAGAGAATGGGGAAAACATGAGGACTAATGAGAACTGGGTGCTTTCCCCCTTTATTTGGAAAACTATTAGTCTGGGCAAGCCAATCCAATGGGGTTGAGGGCAAATCAAAATTAGCAAGAGTTCTGTATAGAGACAGGAACCTTGTCCAGGGAAGTTGTATGGACTAGGATAAATTAGTGTTAAATGAGAGTTTTTGTTATGGCAATAAAGCTTCCAAAGTACCAGTATCGTCCTCTCTCGATTCCCTTCCAATCTGAGGGCAACACCTCAAATGTTGTGACATCCAGGCTGAAGACTGCAGACTTAACAGTCGGTCTGACTCTTTGGAAAGCATTCCTTGGGAGTGTTTTCACCAAAACGCACCCCAGTAATGCCATAATGCCAGGGGCGGCTCTATGTATTTTGCTGCCCCAAGCACGGCAGTCAGGCAGCCTTCGGCGGCACGCCTGCGGGAGGTCCGCTGGTAACGCGGATTTGGCGGCATGCCTGCAGGAGGTCCGCCGGTCACGCGCCTTCGGCGTACCCGCTGCCGAATTGCCACCAAAGCCGCAGGACCGGCAGACCTCCCCCAGGCATGCCGACAAAGGCAGCCTGACTGCCACCCTCGCGGCAACTGGCAGGCCGCCCCAGGCACGCGCTTGGTGCGCTGGTGCCTGAAGCCGCCCCTGCATAATGCATGGGGCAGATGCAGCAACTTTGACAGCAGGGATAAGATTGTCAAGATGTCACCACAGAGCACTGCTGCCATCAGAAGCAATGGAGAAGCCTCCTCATAACAAAGGTGCCATGGGGAGAGTGGTTGAAGGGGTCGCTTTCAGAAGCTTATTGCGCCAAAGAAACTCGCTTGCATAACTTCCAGATCATGGTATGTTACATAGATGGGGCCTCATCTGGGATTTGGACTTTTAGGGCCTCAGCTGTTTAAGATGAGATTTGTCTATCCAGAGGAAGTATGTAACCTAAAGAGCCAGGTTCTCAAGCTGAGAACTGTCACTGGATAAGGCATGGAGGGGGATGTGTAACGTGCACTGACCTTATCCAGTGACAGCTCTCAGCTTGAGAACCTGGCTCTTTAGCTCATGAATCTAGCACTGGAGGTCCTTGGTGTTGCCCAGGATAGCAGGCACCATAACTGAGAGATCCCTTTCAGGGTTGTCCATCACTATTATATCAGTCAGCTTGGTAGAGTATCTCATCTTGAGGAATACTAGTATTCCTGCAGCATCAGATCGTAACAGTCTTGTATCAGAGTCTTGGGTTTTTTTTAAAAGATGTTCACAGTGAAAATTACACAAAGTAATTTAAAATTGATCTGTTAACTTTAGCCCTTGGCATGTTATGTCTTTTTGTGTGCACAAACATATGTTTTCACCAGAACTTTCAAGCTCAACTTTAAACATGACACACAATTTTAAACATGAGTGATAAACATTAGGGAGGAGATGAGCTGTGGGATGATGAATGGCAAAGATAACTGCAATAAGATTGCAAGCTTACTCAATTTAAGGGACATTCACGTTTTGATGGATCTGATTAATTGTCTGTCTTGTACAAATCAGGGAGTGAGTCACAAGAGGAGACTGGTGAAAAGTGACATTGCTAAATAAAGGACCATAAGCTAGCGAATATGGTTCACCATAATTTATTAAAAGAGCAAACAGCTTGCTGCAGTAGTAGGTGAAGGCATTGTTGTAGATCTTTGCATAGTTATTTAGGCTGATCTATATTTAAGGGGCTATCAAAGTGATTTCACATTGTAAAGGGACATTTAGAGAGAGGGTTAAAATTACTCACTTTGCCTCTGATCAACAGTACACCAGCTGATCTTGTCATTAGCAAATGACTAAACTATCTCCCTAAAGTCTCCACATTGCACACAAAGCTGCCCTGCTGTTTCTTCACCATTGAGAAAACTATTGTGTACTTTTCTTTCTTTACAGTGCTGCAAGGGAGACAGCCCTGCTGTAGTATGTTGTATGGGATCTCTTTCTTCCAGCTCTACAACTTCCAAAATCTGCAGCGTGCTAGCACTATTACTATTTATAAGAATTTATTTCACTTTTAAAATGGTTCATAAACAGCCATCATGTTAGTGAAATTGTGTTTATTTTGAGAATTGATTATTCTACTTGGCAGTTTTCCAAGCAGCAGAGAATTTTAGATAGTGAGAGCTGGATCATTCTTTAACATGGTTGTCCTTGGGTAATAGGCATTGGTTTTATTGACTAAATCCTACTGTCTCTCACTCTCTCTGGAAAACAGCAAAGCTATGGTAGTCTTTTCCCTGTAATTATAAGATTAATGAGATCTTGTTATGCTGTGAAGTCGATGTCCCTATATTAAAAGTTGTTACCTATTGGAGTGTTTTTATATTTATACATTTTATAGCTGTTAATGCTTAAGAGAACTGAAAGTTTCATGAGGCATCTAAGTTACGGATATCATCTTTGTCTCCATAGATAAAGATTCTGCAGTCATAGCATTTTTTGCACAATCCACCCAGGCTCACAGAACTGTGTAGGAAGATAATTCATTTAACAAAATATTCATAGCCCTGTAGCGGGGTGGTTGTGGCAGTCAACTGGCCTATTGGTCTGAGCCTTCAACTCCAACCTTTCTGTTAGTTCACCCTCTGGATGTAGTTTTAGTTGGACTGGCCTCCTTGACGTAACCCCTAGCCCTGCCCTCCTTGGGGCTGGGTAATAGCTTTGGGGTGGGTAAGGGGGACCCTGGCCCTTCCCCCTCCCCCAGGTCCCAGTTTAGGGCCTGAAAGTGAAAGTGTGTACTGACCTAAGTTAGGCTGGCCCACTTGCTCACTTCCCCTGAACCACTTCCTACCACAACTGCATCTCAGTTTGGGGTGTGGTCACAGTGGACTTAGTCTTTACTTCCAGACCTCCACAGCCTAGGCTGATGCCTGCAGCCTTCAAGCCCTTGCCCATGGTTCTCCCTCCCTCCCTCTTGGGGAGCATCTGGGGGTGAGGGGAGACTCCGTCAAGTCCCCTCAGGACAAGCTTCCTCTCCTGTTGCTGCAGAGCAGTCCTCCTCCAGGAAATGGCCTCTTTCGTCTCTCCCACCCAGGGCTGCTGAAGCTCCATTGATTCTGGTCTTCTCCCAGAAGCACACTCAGCGGTGGCTGAGAGACAAAGCTTCCTTGGCCCAGTACTGCACCAGCCCTTCCTCTGCCTCCCCCTTAGTGTGGGGTTTATAAAGTCTGTCACAAATCCTCGTGGTTGTGAATAAAACTTTCAAAATGTGTGACAAACGGTGAAGCCCCGCTTCCTTCTTGAGTCTGCACAAAACATGAAGCAATAGTGCTGAGAGGTTGGAGCTGCCCCATATATTACTGTGTAGCGATGAATCTGAAACCCAATTACGTCAATTTAAATGTGTATTTTGTTAACTATTTCAATGCTGGTCATTTTAGTAGAAACATCTTGCTGACTTGTTTAATTGTCTGTTTTGGATATGGGGGTGGATATTAGGCAGGAGAAAGAGGGTGGTTGGTGGTTGTTAGCAAGGGCTGGCGGGGCAGAATAGTAGGAGTTCTGGTCTCTACCCCTCAACAGTTCAAGTCACTCTGACTTAGCTGAGAAAGAAGAGAGGCATCAGTTCCCAGTGCAGAAAGTCTCAACAGTTTCCTGGGTGCCAAACCCACAAACTTGTCCTCTCAAGCTGGCCCTGACAACATCCATTATGCAATACTGTGAAACATGACGTATGAGGGAAGATTAAACAAACCCAATTTTTTCAGTCTGGCAAAAGAAGACAGAGAGGGGACATAACAGTTTTCAAGTACATAAAAGGTTGTTGCAAGGAGGAGAGAGAAAAATTGTTATCTTTAACCTCTGAGGATAGGACAAGGAGCAATGGTCTTAAATTGCAGCAAGGACAGTTTAGGTTGGACATTGGGAAAAACTTCCTAACTGTCGAGGTGGTTAAGCACTGGAGAAAATTGCCTAGGGATGTTGTGGAATCTCCATCATTGGTGGTTTTTAAGAGCAGGTTACATACAAACCTGTCAGGGGTGGCCTAGATAATACTTGGTCCTGCCTTGAGCGCAGGGGACTGCATGCACAGAATTTGTCTCCCGCAGATTTCTTTGCTTCCCTGCAGAAAAATGACTTTCTGACAGGGAAGCAAAGGGAAGTCACAAGAGCGGTCCTGTGACCCTCCCCTGCAGTATGTTTCGGGTGCTCAGGGCAGCCTGCAGAAAGGTAAATTATTGTGGGGAAGGAGGGACGACTGGGGAAGACCCGGCTGGTGGCTTTTACCCTGCGCCAGGCTGAGTTGCTAGTCCTATCTGGGCTGGGGAGGACCTACCCCCAGATTTCTCCCCCAGCTGCAGGAAGCTCTGCAAATCTCACACACACACACACACACACACACACACACACACACACACACACAC
>NW_020664446.1:23229038-23242223 GCF_002925995.2 Terrapene triunguis
ACACACACACACACACACACACACACACACACACACACACACACTTCCTGTATCTATTGCTCCTCAGCTGCAGGGGGAGGGATTCCTGTACAGGGAGCTGCTCCCGCATCTGCCCAACCCCTGTGCATCCAGACCCCATCATACCCAGACCCTCCTGCTGAGCCTCACCCTCCACCCACACTCAGAACCCCCTCGATGAGCCTCACTCCCCCTGCACCTGGACCACCCTGACGAGCCACTTGCACCTGGATCCTCCCCCCACTGAGACCCAACCAGCTGCACCTGGACCCCCCTGCAGAGTTCCATTACCGTTGCACCCAGAACACCCCAACAAGGCCCCGTGAATCCAGATTAACCCTTCACTCGGATCCTCCACTGAGCCACCTGCCCCACAGAACACTCAACCCACACCTGGATTCCCCCACACTAAGCCCCTCCACACTTGGATCCTGCCTTGCTGAGCCTGCCTGCCCACACCTGGTGCACCTGGCACAGAGGGGCAGGGCCCTGGGGTGTTTCTGGGGCAGGCCCGGTCCTTGCGCTGCGTCAGGGTTGGGTGCAGCCTCACCGCTGAGTCCGTGTCCCGGGTGGGGAGCTGCACAGTGATCTCCCTCTTCTGTGCAGCCAGCGAGCTGTGCTTCCCAATGCCATGCTGGAGCCTCTACGTTTATTTGACAAATTTTGCAGAATTTTAAAATATTGTGTGCAGAATGTTTAATTTTCTAGTGCAGAACTTTTAATTTTCTGGTGCAGAATGCCCTCAGGAGTAACCAGAAGCCCTCTCGAGGTCCCTTCCAGTCCTATGATTCTATGGATTGTTGATTCCACAGTATGCTGCAAATTAAAAATGTTTGGCGGACCAAAATTCAGTTTAATATGAGTAAATAACCCATGGAAAATTGACTATTATTCATTTTTATGTGTAATTCAACAAAAATGTTCCTCTGATGTGTGTGAAATCCACTTGACCCACATAAAGCCTATGGTATTCACGCTCTACATGGGTGGAGTGCCAAGGGGTTGTGGTGGTGGATGTGATGGAATCTGCAGCCCTTCCACCCCAGTTGTGCAGGAAGTTATGGCCAGTGGATACACTTAAACATGGATCCCATCAGCCCTCCCCTTGCCTGCACCTATCACATCTTTCCAGACTAGCCTGCAAAGGAGATCCATTCTACCTGTGTTAGCCCAACACAGCTATGATACAGGCTTAACTGGTGCAGAAGGTCTGACTTTACCTGACTCTGTTTGAGCATTCCCAGTGTACTTCAGAATTCAGTGCCAGATTGTAAAAGAAACCACGAGCTTTGACGGAAGAATCTAGGTCATCTTCCCGCATAATACATAGGGCTTCCTCCAGAGTTAAGCTACAGTGCAAACAATGCTTTGCATGCTTCCTGATCTCACTGTGATAAACATCAGTCAAATGACCTTTAAAGTTACAAGGGAATTCATCTTTAGGCTAGCTCAAGACTGGATCCCTCTTCTGACCTGACCAAACATTACTAATTGTGGAAAGCTATGCTGAACTGTTGGCAAGTGATAAATGTGCAGCTCCTTTATTTACAAAATTACTCACTCTGGTCTTCAGATAAGATGGACACTTGCTTTTATTTCAATAGCATGTCAGGCTGACAGTGCAAGCTTTTCACCTAAGGCAAAACTGCCAGAATCTGTTCTCATTAAGAGGATAAATGTACCGAATACAGCTGTATTCATTTTTAGGGTTGGCTGGTTGGCAACAGCCAAAACAATTTCTTTTTGCTATCCTAAAGGCTAAATGCAAGGTCATCCTGTGGCAGACTCTTTACTGCTGTAGCAGAAATAGACGTTATTGCAGAATAGATAAATTCCTTTTATTAAGCTCTTTTATGGGCATGTATGTGTAATCCATCATCATCAGACAGTATTATTTTATAGCACCCAAAGGTTTACTAAGCACATCTTTAGTATCAAAGAGAAAGGCATGGTCCCTGTGCTGAATAGCTTCCTGGCTTGTTTGGTTCAGCATTGTGATGTACGTTAATTGCACTATTACCACAAAACATCACTGCACTATGTTCTATGGAAATAATGTGATAAACTCACAGCAGTGGCATTGGAAACCATGAGAGTTACCTGGTAACTAACATGTTGTTTCATGTAAATTCTTTACCACCAGATGCATTTTCCTAGTCTGCGGTGGTATGTAGCTATGCAACTTACGACTAGAAGTGGCAGGAAAATTACAATCAATATGTTTTCAGTGAAAAATGGGGCACAACAATTTATGCAAACAGTTTTCCATTTCCCCCCAACTCTGTGCTCTCTAAGGGAAACTTTACTTTTCTTTCATGCTTGTTTTCTTGTGTCCCATAATCTAAAAACATTCAGACAAAAAGTAAATGGTCTGCCTTTGTATGGAAAATCCTAACTGCCTGCTGCTAAAATCTGGATTTCTGCAACATTATAATTTTGATCTACATTTCAACCAGGTGAATAAATAAGTACCATGATTAAAGTTCAGGTCCAGGGCCAAATACTCACTCATTCACATGAAGTCAGTGGCAAAACTGCCATTGGCCCCTAGTCTCTATGTCCCCAATCCTGCCTGAAACTCCATGTAGACAGGCTCTTGAGCCTACATAGAGCCCTATTGACTGTAGTGAGGCTCCATGCAGGAGTCTGCCCATGTGAAGCCAGTTGCAGGATCTAGCCTTAGGTTACTGCTACTGTAAACGTAGTGAATGTAGGTGCCAGTCTGCACAGTATATCCAAAAGATTATCAATGGAATAAAACATGTAAATCTCACCAAAAAAGCATGAGATCTTGTGAGATTTTAGCCTGATTTTACAGACCCACGAGGTTCAGATAAGGACCCAGAACTGAGGATGCTTATTAGAAGCAAACTGCTGAATCTTCTGCAGTTTGTCCATTATTGATAATGATCTGCTGCTGCTCTACAAATACTGAAACAATGCTGACCCTCTTACTTTCAAAGGAGGAGACACAGGTCCTCTAATAAATGCTCTATTACAATGACTTTGTTTCTATCGTACCTAATGACAGATGCAGGTTTAGTCATGTTGTGTGATGGATGTTGGCTTAGCAAAGCTCTAACAGTTGCTCACTGAAGCTGTGTGAAAAATTTTGCAGCTGAAGCAAAACTGGCAAATGTTTGGCTTTGTGCCTGTTTAGCTTGTGGGTGCAAAGTATCTGACATTTCAGCTGAAATATTTTGCAGTGATGAAAAGTGGTTCTATGCAAGGATTTTATCATAAAGTGAAAACTGGAAAGGTCTCTTGTTTGATGCACCTATTCAGTCTCTCAAAGATAAAAGACCCAAGCTTTTTTTTCAGAATACCACCCTAACTTTGTACAGATCTGCTCCACATAAACTGCTTTTAATATAGGATTTCTGCAGTGGGGTTATACCTTCATCTGGCAAAATACACTGGAGATTTTATACTTTAATCTTGAAAATTATGTTGACATAACCAACAGCTCCAGAAGAGGTTTTCTTTGTTTGAGTCAACCTTCTGAGAAGTTACATTCTTGGCAAAACTCCTGTATCCATTCAAGTGTTCTTTTTGTAGCCCCTGTGGTATTTCATGATATACCTCCCATGTAATGAATGCATCTGTAAATCAGGCTTGATAAGGTATGGTAAAGGGAGACTCTGTGATACAGTTAGTACATTGGGAAAGGTCTCCCAGCTGCTGGGGGCGAGGGGCAAGAGAGTGCAAGGTGCTGATCACTTCACTCTGTGAACACCCATTCCTGCAACATGAGCATTAAGCATAAGCTTACAGGATGCCATGGGGTCTGCCTTCCTGCCCAGAGGAAGATGTTAATACAGTAGGTAAAAATTAGCAGCACCTAAAGAGAAGGAGTCAGCTCAACCTAGCTGCAGATACTAGAGGAAGTTAGAAAGCTAGAGAATAAAACTCTCTTTAAAGACTACTGAATACTTTGTTTTTGTTCTGTTAGTTAGCAGCATTATACTTAAATTATTCAGCTCCATGTAATGGCAATTCGGCCATGGCATTTATATTGTCCTGTAAATATCCACTATCTGGGACTCGTGTCAGTGCAAATATGATTTTATTTTCAGGAAACACGAGGACCACACCTGTACAAGGTGCAGCTTTATCATTTCACTAGCTGTGTTAATCAAAAAAGTCTATATATAGTCTAAAACAGGGGTCCTAAAAAACGTTTGCAAATGTGAACAACCAGTTAATAATTGACTTGTAGATACCCACCATCTCACTCTTAACTGAACAGACCATTTCCTTCCCCATTTATGATTGCATAATGTCCCTCTGGCACACAGTCACCGTGTAAACCACAATGTCTGTGTTTAGCCACTCCAGACAGGAACAAGACTCCAGCAATAGCACTGACTTTGCATTGGTGTTCATATTGTTTGCTACTCTGCATGGCCTTTTGTGAGTGTAGTCGTTAGAAGAAGTGAGACCATGCTCCAGAATAAAGTAACCAAGGAGGACTGGTGAGGCAAAGAGCAGCAGTGAATTCTAAGGCCATGGCTACACTTGCAGCTGTAGAGTGCTTTAAGTTAAACCAGCCTTCGGAGAACGCACTAGGGAAAGCGCTCCAGTCTGTCCACACTGAGAGCTGAAAGCGCACCGGTGTGGCCACATGTGTAGCACTTGCAGCTGCATTGGGAGTGGTGCATTGTGGTAGCTATCCCAGCATTCAAGAGGCTGCAATGTGCTTTTCAAATGGGGTGGGGGTGGAGTGTGACGGAGTGTGTTGTGTGTATGTGGGGGGAGAGAGAGTGGGTTTTTGGGGTGCTGAGAGTGTGTCAGCATGCTATCTTGTAAGTTCAGACCCCCCCTTCCTCCCCCACCTCTCTCTCACTCACTCAAAGCAAACAGTAGCTGTTTGTTTTCTTGAGCAGCCCGCACTCCGAACAGAGCCCCCCTGCCTCTATCTCACTCACTCAAAAGCAAACAGTAGCTGTTTGTTTTCTCAGACCAGATAAGCAGCCGCTCTCGGAACTGGAGCTTTGAAAGGGCACTTCCGCGTCCAAGTTCACAACAAAGACAAGAGAGACCACTTCAGTTAAGAGGATTATGGGGCGTTTCCTGAGGTCAGTCAGTGCGTAATAACGTTACTCCTCATTTACACTGGAGCTGCAGCATCTCACCCAATATGCAACAGCTGTTAATCCTCTCGGGGAGGTGGAGTACCAAGACCGCTCTAGCCAGGGAGTCAGAGCGTTCTCCGTGCCTTGCCAGTGTGGACGGGGAGTAAGGTAGAGCGCTCTGGGAGGCTTTATTGCGCTATAACGTGCAAGTGTAGCTAAGCCCTCAGTGTGGAAGGGATCATTTACTATGGGGCTCAAAGAGTAAGTGAAAGATGAAAGAAAAAAGGGAAATGGCAACTGACTGCAGTGGAAGGCGAAGCACTGAGGCTCCGGTGACTTTGTCCTATAATCTTCAAGATTTCTTATGTTTTCTGGATTAGTCTACCTCTTTCCAATCAGGAATTATGTGCATAATCAAAACAATGGGCCTGTCCTTGCATCTGAATGAGCTCAGACTTCAAAGGGCAGAGAAAAGGGTCTTTGTACCTTTAGGCCACCCTGGTCCTGGGGCTGGTTCAGCCCTCACTGCAAGTTAAACAGCCCCTAGGGGGCCATTCTGCAGCCAAGAAAACCCAGACTGCAAGAGGTGGAAACTGGCTATGCTGAATGATGCATGGATGGGGAGAGAAGGGCTGCAATAGGATTTGCTTGGATGCAGAATGGGGTAGGACTGAAGGAACAGCAGCAGGAAGATGGAATGTTTCCTTGCATACGCTTTCCAAATCTCTGTGTCCTAGTGCCAATTACACTTTGCTGCTGCCCACTTAGCAGTGCAGTGGGGGTCCCCTCAAAACTCAATTCTGTATCTTACCTTCACATAGGGACTCCACCAGGGGAGGAGTCAGGAAGGTGAGCTATGCAAAGCTCATTCTTAAAGGGCCCTCAGACAAATGGTGCAAGTTGGGATCATTATACAACTTCATTTAACAGATGCCCTTATCAATAAATAATGTGATATGGCAATATAGAACTAAAATGATGAAGATGAATTCAATCAGTACTAAAGATAGGCATACAGCACAATGAACAACTGAAGTGAACAACAATATACATTTGGAGTTTAAATTATCAGTCATGATTGTCCACATTAACTTGCCATTTTCTTCCACATCACCTTTAAATGAAAGAACTGGTATCACTAAAATAAAATACCATCTTTTGGTGCATTTTCAATGGGTCTCTCCTGTTCCTTCCTCTTGGAATACCTTGCACGGTGATAGAAGATGATGATGATGATAGTTGCAACATTCAAAAGAAAGATAAGAAGCATGAGCCAGTATGAATATTCATAATTGTTGCTGGAGTTTTTATATTGACTTGAAGAAAACACACAGTTTGAAGCCAACTCTACAGACAGTTTGTTTGCCTCTACGTTCGCTGCAAACAATATCATGGTTAGAAGAACGAAGATGCCTAGAAAATAGGAATATAATGTTACAAATAGCATTGTGATATTAGTGATATTATATGGGTACACTTATGCAAATATTACAGTTCTAATATCTATTTCATTCTAGGCATTTCAACCAATTTGAAGAAAAATCTGGAGTTTCCTATAAATAAAATATTCTGGGAAGCTATTTAAAGAATTTACTGTACGCTAGCTGATAACTGATGTGCAATGTTTTATGTACCTACCTCTGAGTCCAACTCAACTCCTATTAAAGCCAATGGAAGGATTCCCCTTGATTTCAGTGGGAGTAAAGCCATCTAAGGGGAAAGTTGTGCTGTTGGATCCACAGCAGAGGTATGCATAGTATATTCTCCACTTGACCCATATACAGGAATCCTATTGACACCAATAGGCATTTGCATATTATACATAATAGAGATCTTACCAAAGATAAGAAAGCTGAACTGTCAATTGCAGTATATAAGAACATAAGAATGGCCCTACTGGGTCAGACCAAAGGTCCATCTAGCCCAGTGTCCTGTCTTCCGTCAGTGGCCAGTGCCAGGTGCCCCAGAGGGAATGAACAGAACAGGTAATCATCAAGTGATCCATCCCCTGTCGCTCATTCCCAGCTTCTGGCAAACAGAGGCAAATAGCCATTGATGGACCTATCCTCCATGAATTTATCTAGTTCTTTTTTGAACCCTGTTATGGTCTTGGCCTTCACAACATCCTCTGGCAAGGAGTTCCACAGGTTGACTGTGCGTTGTGTGAAGAAATATTTCCTTTTATTTGTTTTAAACCTGCTGCCTATTAATTTCAGTTGGTGACCCTTAGTTCTTGTGTTATGAGAAGTAGTAAACAACACTTCATTACCTACTTTCTCTATACCAGTCATGATTTTATAGACCTCAATCATATCTCCCCTTAGCCGTCTCTTTTCCAAGCTGAAAACTCCCAGTCTTATTAATCTCTCCTTATATGGAACCCGTTCCATACCCCTAATCGTTTTTGTTACCCTTTTCTGAACCTTTTCCAATTCCAATATATCTTTTTTGAGATGGGGCGACCACATCTGCACACAGTATTCAAGATGTGGGCGTACCATGGATTTATATAGAAGCAACATGATATTTTCTGTCCTATTATCTATCCCTTTCTTAATTATTCCCAGCATTCTGTTTGCTTTTTTGACTGCCGCTGCCATTGAGTGGACGTTTTCAGAGAACTATCTACAATGACTTCAAGATCTTTCTTGAGTGGTAACAGCTAATTTAGATCCCATCATGTTGTATGTATAGTTGGGATTATGCTTTCCAATGTGCATTACTTTGCATTTATCAACATTAAATTTCATCTGCCATTTTGTTGCCCAGTCACCCAGTTTTGAGAGATCCTTTTGTAGCTCTTCACAGTCTGCCTGGGTCTTAACTATCTTTAGTAATTTTGTATCATCTGCAAATTTTGCCACCTCACTGTTTACCCCTTTTTCCAGATCATTTATGAATATGTTGAATAGGACTGGTCCCAGAACAGACCTCTGGGGGACACCACTATTTATCTCTCTCCATTCTGAAAACTGACCTCGAAGAATTCTAGTAGATTGGTGAGGCATGATTTCCCTTTACTAAAACCACGTTGACACTTACTCAACAAATTATGTTCATCTATATGTCTGACAATATTGTTCTTTATTATAGTTTCAACCAGTTTGCCCAGTACTGATGTCAGGCTTACAGGCCTGTAATTGCCGGGATCACCTCTGGCCCTTTTTAAAAATTGGTGTCATATTAGCTATTCTCCAGTCATCTGGTACAGAAGCTGATTTAAATGATAGGTTACAGACTACAGTTAGTAGTTCTGCAATTTCACATTTGAGTTCCTTCAGAACTCTTGGGTGAATACCATCTGGTCCTGGTGACTTATTGCTGTTTAATTTATCAATTTGTTCCAAAATCTCCTCTAATGATACCTCAATTTGGGACAGTTCCTCAGATCTGTCACTTAAAAAGAATGGCTCAGCTTTGGAATCTCCCTCACATCATCAGCCCTGAAGACCAATGCAAAGAATTCATTTAGTTTCTCTGCAATGGCCTTATCGTCCTTGAGTGCTCCTTTAGCATCTCAATCAACCAGTGGCCCCACTGGTTGTTTAGCAGGCTTCCTGTTTCTGATGTACTTAAAAAAAATCTTGCTATTACTTTTTGAGTCTTTGGTTAACTGTTCCTCAGATTCTTTTTTGGCCTTCCTAATTGTATTTTTACATTTCATTTGCCAATGTTTATGTTCCTTTCTATTTTCCTCACTAGGATTTAGCTTCACTTTTTAAAGGATGCCTTTTTGCCTCTCACTGCTTCTTTTACTTTGTTGTTTAGCCAGAGTGGCTCTTTTTTGTTTCTCTTACTATATATTTTTAATTTGGGGTATACATTTAAGTTGAGCCTCTATTATGGTGTCTTTAAAAATTTTCCATGCAGCTTGCAGAGATTTCACTTTTGGCACTGTACCTTTTAATTTCTGTTTAACTAACCTCCTCATTTTTGTGTTGTTCCCCTTTCTGAAATTAAATGCTACGGTGTTGGGCCACTGTGGTGTTTTCCTGCCACAGGGATATTAAATTTAATTATATTATGGTCATTATTACCAATCGGTCCAGCTATCTTCACCTTTTGGACCAGATCCTGTGCTCCACTTAGGACTAGATCTCCTCTGGTGAATTCCAGGACCAGCTGCTCTGAGAAGCAGTCATTTAAGGTGTCAAGAAACTTTATCTCTGCATCCCATCCTGAGGTGACATGTACCCAGTCAATATGGGGATAATTGAAATCCCCCATTATTATTATTATTATTATTGAGTTTTTAATTTTAATAGCCTCTCTAATCTCCCTGAGCATTTCACAGTCACTATCACCATCCTGGTCAGGTGGTCGGTAATATATCCCTACCACTATATTCTTATTATTGCAGCATGGAATTTTTATCCATAAAGATTCTATAGTATAGTTTGATTTATTTACGATTTTTACTTCATTTGATTCTATGCTTTCTTTCACATATAATGCCACTCCCCCACCAGCACGACCTGTTCTGTCCTTCTGATATATTTTGTATCCTGGTATTACTGTATCCCATTGATTATCCTCATTCCACCAAGTTTCTGTGATGCCTATTATCCTCATTTAATACAAGGCACTCTAGTTCATCCATTTTATTATTTAGACTTCTAGCATTGGTATATAAGCACTTTAAAAACTTGTCTCCTTTTAGCTGTCTGCCATAACACAATGTAATTGAATGGGACTCTTTTTTATTTGACTGTTTTTGATCAGATGCTGCCTGTATTTTATCATTTTCCATCCTCTCCTCCTCACTAGGACATAGAGATTCTCTATTAATAGATCTTCCCCTAAGGGATGTCCGAACCATGTGCTTCTCCGCACCTGTCAGCTTTCCTCCAGCCCTTAGTTTAAAAACTGCTCTATGACCTTATAACATAAACATAAAATATAACATTTCGTCCTTGAGAATGAGTACTTTCCTAATTACTACTTCTGCATTTCTATCTCCTCTGACCTTGCTAAACTTGCTCTGGCTGGCCCTACACGCTCGCATGTGCATAAACAATGGGATGAAGCTCCCTTAAGATAGGTTGGGTTTTTTTGTTTTTTCCCGAGAGTGGGATTTTGGAACTTGGGGTAATTAGTATGAAAATTAAGAACCTTCAAGGAACCTTCATATTCTGTTCTATCCTGAATATGACTACATTTAAAATGTCAGATCCTCAGCAAATGTAAATTAGTGGTGCCCCATTGACTTTAATGGAGTTATGTTGTCTAACACCAGCTGAGGATTTGGCCCCAAATCTGTAGTTCTTTTGAAATATTCCATTCCAGCCTACACTGCTTCAAAAGGCTATCTGGAGGTAAAGCAAGAACAGAGGCACCCAAAATGACATGAAATTATTTTGCACATGAAATTAATTTGAAGGATGAGCCACCTAATGTAAGATACTCTGTAAACAGATATTT
This sequence comes from Terrapene triunguis, assembly GCF_002925995.2. NCBI lineage: Eukaryota > Metazoa > Chordata > Testudines > Emydidae > Terrapene > Terrapene triunguis. The sequence continues at coordinate 23,239,553 of NW_020664446.1, forward strand.
TTTCAACAAATTCTCCAAGTCCAGAATCTACTTTTAGGGGAAGTAGAACCCTATTAACCCATACACTCACCCGTATTACAGCTGCAAGATCAGAAGAGTACCAATGTACATTTAAAGAAGCCAGAGGCAAGTGTAACAGATGAATGAAGGGTTATGCCTCTAGAGACTCTTTGAGTTCAGATGTCTACCATCTCATGGAGTCTCTGCTTATTTTTCAGCTAAGGAAATATTTTATATAGTTGTAGTTTATTTTGATTTGTGAAAGCATTTTTCTCATAGTGAAGGAAACATGTTTTACCACAACATTTCCACCATCTTAAGTTCCCCATTTCATTCTTTTGATTTTAAATTTTAGTGTACAGGGGCAGTCACCTCTGGAGTGCCTCCAACTGGTCCTTTTCTTGCCCCGGGTGCCCTTGCAGGCTGCCAGCCAACCTTGTTGGATCTTCAATGGCTTGGCACTCTGGCCAAGTCACAAAGTACAAATGAACCCATTCCAAGGTATTAAAGAGTCCAATAAATAGTCTCTCTGCCCTCACTAGGGTCTTCAGCCCCAGCTCTGAGACCTTTTAAATTCAGCCCTGTGTTCAGACTTGTAAATAAGCCCTGTCCCCTCCTTGGGGTTACACCACTTTACTTCTGGCTGGTAGGGGAACCCAGCCCACCTACTACACCAAGTCCTAACCCAGGCACCATATACACAGCAGGCATGTACTGGTTACTTCAATCCTTTGCTGCTATTTCCCTGAGCCTCTTCCTACTGGGCCCTTATATCTCCAGCCGTATCTCAGGGCCAACATCCTCAGGTCCTTCTCTCTTTGCAATCCCAGCTGTATACCAGCTCAGCCACCCATAAGCACTGTCTGATTGTCAGGCTCTTTTGGCCAGAGAGGGGCACCCTTCTTCACTCCGTTGGTCCCAGACAGGAACTAAACTGCTAAGGCCAGGCAGCTTCTTTGTATCTGAACCAGCAGGGCCCTGATTAGCTGTTGCTACCCCCTCTAGCCCTTCAAGAACCAGGTCTCTGGGGTTTCTTAATGACCGCTCCAAAGAATTCCCCCTAGGCAAGTTTGGAGGACCCATTTTTGTTGCTCTTTTCCTCACAGCTTCCCATTTCTTGAGACAAGGTGTAGTAGGACCATAAGGCCCACAGCAAGGCTGAATACTTCCTGTCACATTTAGCTATTTTGCTTATGTTTGAGTTATGACTTTTCTTCAGACATGAGTGAAATTAACGAGGCTCTCACAGCCACACTGAACTGGGCACAAGGGTCCAGATTTTTGAAAGGTATCTAGGTGCATAAAGATGTAGATAGGTACCTAGTGGGATTTTCAAAAGCACATAGGTGCCTAAATACCCTCGCAAATTTATTCCTTAGTCACTTCCAATACCTGCATTTTCCTGCATGTCTGCCTTGATTTCAGTAGTTTGAGAAGGGTCAGCTTCAGATCTCTGCTGTGATGTGCATGCATTTAATTGCATTAAATTATGTTGTAAGTGGCTACCTCTGTTTTTTCATTTTTATTATTGCAATCAATGCACCCAGGAACTTACTGAATGATGGATTCATTTAAAATAACCATTACAATTTAATTGCTGTCTGAAGGAACAAGGTGCTCAGATACCATGGTCACAGGTATGGCATAAAACCTGAATAAAATTAAATTCTCTTTCAAATGTTGCTGGTTTGTGATATTTTCATAGTCCTCCCATAACCATTAAATTCATAGACATGCAGTCCTTAAATCTTACTAGTGAGAAGATAATGCTGACTTGCTGTCACTCCTGATAAGTGCCATAGCCCTTACTAGAGATTAGAAGTCTACCCTATATATATAGATATAGATAGATAGATATCATTTAGAAATGGGTTGGTGTGTATGCATGCATGTGTAAATGACAATCAAGTCCTATAATGGATGCATGCATGCACATTCTCTCTCTCTCTCACTCACACACACACCCCTCTTTGCTTTGCCAGAGTGGTGTTAAGGGGTCTTAATGTACGTGACAATCAGGCACTCTCTTTGCAGTACACCTCTACCCCGATATAACGCTGTCCTCAGGAGCCAAAAAATCTTACCGCGTTATAGGTGAAACCGTGTTATATCGAACTTGCTTTGATCCGCCAGAGCGCGCAGCCCTGCCCCCCCCATAGCGCTGCTTTACCGCATTGTATCCAAATTCATGTTCTATCGGGTCGCGTTATATCGGGGTAGAGGAGTATATTATATAATTTCTTTATCTAGCTACCTAAATAGAATAGCATGCATTACATACTTACCACTTAGGGAATTCCATGTATAGACTCCAACGGGTCCCAAAAATGTCTGGTAGGGATTGGTTACGGTGTTGCAGCATGTAAATCCAGAACTCATAAGGGAGCTAAGCAAACTGAGAACCAGGAGCAAGATAATCACAACATTCAAACTTTTCATTGCTGTCTTTCCCAGCTTCGCTGTCACTGAAATATGATAGCTCAGCGTTAATACCAGATCCAATACTTGATATTAATAAAAGTCAAGTTTTGCTCAAAATACAAAACTGATTGTGAGTGTGTTCTTATAGCCACCTAAGTCCCAAAGATCTGTTTGTGAATGGAAACCTGCAATCTGCCTGCAGCTCCCCCCAGACACCTCAGCTCTGTGCAGATGAAGAGCCGAGCTGCCC
>NW_020664446.1:23242323-23272653 GCF_002925995.2 Terrapene triunguis
AAGCGCCCGGCCAGGGGCGCAGGGTTTGGAGGTCTGGGGGCTGCCCGGCAAACTGTGAAGCCAGTAGTGCTCGGGCAGCTCGGCTCTTACAGAGCTGAGGAGTCAAGGAGCAGCAGCAGTCGCCGGAGCCCACTCTAAGGTAAGCCAGGGATGCCGGCAAAGCTGGGAGTATTTTTCCTGGACATGTTCGGCTTTTTGGAAATTCCCCCTGGACAGGGGTTTGATTACCAAAAAGCCGGACATGTCTGGGAAAAACCAGACGTAGGTTAACCCTAACCTGGATATTTTATTTATTTACTTATTTTGATTTAAATAATATTAAAAAAACACCTATACAAGGCTCTAGGTGCCTTTATACATAATTAGTATAACAACAAAACCCCAGCCACATTTGAATGATTGTTCTAACAGGAACTGTGCCAGTCAGCATCCACAGAAAAAACTCATTTCCACCCCTTCTTGGGATACAACAGATTACTGTAGAGTATTGAGTTTACTATCTATAACTAGAGAAATCATAACAGTAATCAGGCCTCCACTGTGTTTCTTTTAAAATAGGTTTCACTACAGGATAGGTCAGCTTTTGGACTATATTAGGACTGTGACAATGTATTGTCTCTAGGACCCTATTAAATGCTCAAACTCTCATTGACTTCAGTGGGAACAAGTTTAGGCTACTGCCCTTTGGTGTCTTCAATCTCCAGTGCTACCAGTTTGACACCTTTCACAAGTTCTACATCCATTTAAAAATGTACATTACATACTATAATTTTTTTAAAAGTACAATATAATCCAACCCAACTTGATACATCCCCATGAGGCATCACAGAACATCTGTCTGCATGAAAATTGATGATCTATTAAGTGAATTCTAGCATCAGTACTTTTCAAGTGTTTGTCAAGAGTTTGTGTAAGGTACTGAAAAAACAATAAAACTTCCTCTAATGATGTCACTTCCTGTTTCTTAGTAAAGTTAGTTCAAGACTGGCATGTATGCACACCCCACCCTTCAACTTCTCCACACAAAAAATGGCCCTAAAAATGGCCCAAGTTTGCTTTCAGATTGAAAACAAGCCAATCCACTGACAAAATACTTCCCACCCGGTATTAGCTGAATAGAACTGTTCTGATGTCCCCGCCATAGGTAAATAATCAAAACATAAACTCTGCTTATACTTTGGTAGGTACACAAATGTTCTGAGGTGACTAACAGCTTCTGAATTTTTGCCAGATCATTCTGCCCAGCTCATGAAAGTATAAAGTACTTGAATTACCCAATATAAATCATTAACAGCTTGTTAGTAGGCTGCTGTTATCTTAGTCAAGTTTTTTGTGTTCTGTACTGTTAACTGCCAAAATATATTGGATTTTCTGTTTTACATCTTTCAGTGGAGTAAATAAATAAATTGGGAGGTCTGTCATTGTAAAGGTCTTTGTTAGTCTGTTTGTAAGGCTACTAATTAACTAACCCTTTAAAAACAATAACAGTGCTGTTGCCAGCAAATTCCTTAGATCCCAAGAACAGTCTTACAAGGGCAAAATTCTCCTTTCTAATTCACTCTGCAGATCTTTATAGCACGTTTCCCGTTCCATTTCTCACACACACCATGCATTGAGATCAATGGGAGTTCCGCAAAAGAAACCAGCGCAGAATATGTCATAGAGATCCATAGTGCACGAGATGCTTGCTATTAGTGAGAGCATGTGCTGTATATTTAAAAGTATGTTCATACCTCTTCCTAATAGATGTTCTATAAAACTTATTGAAGAAAAAGCATACCTCTCCCTTCACATTTTTTTTGTGTACATGTTTGTATTACCATCCTTTTTATACTTTGAAAAAATACGATCTTTCAGGATTCTGAAGCTAGACATATTTCCACTTTTACCTGGTAGCTAAATGATGACAAATAGTTTGTGCATTTTAAAATCCTTTTAGTTTCTAAATTGCTGTGAAACAAATTGCTAGTCTCATAATATAAAGACGCACATAATTAACGTGTCATTCATTTTAAGTTGTTGGAATCTTTGCTTGGAAAAATTTTAAATGGTTGCTGGAAATTCAACACAACCACCATGCAAATTCAGCTACAACAACAATGCAAACAACTATGGAAGATATCAAATTCTGCCATCTAAAATAAAAACTTCACAACATGAAGAAGCAGGAAGCCAAGCTGAACAACATCATCTATTTCCCCAAATATGCTGACCTGCTCTGCAAAAGGACCTTAGAAAAACTGAGGAACCATCTCCTGCACCTTATATACTCCACAAGGGACCATCTCAAACAAGTAATCATTACATGCTCCCACACGCTGAAAGAAAAAAATCAGTAAACCTACCTGGAGATCATGGAGGAAACCCAAAACTATCAAATAAAACCCCTGATGACTGTCATTCAACACACAGACAAAAAGTGGAACCAACTACAAACCCTCAACCAGCAGACCATCATATGGACCAGCATATGGACACTACATGACACCAAACATCATCAACCTATCGGAAGTGAAGTATCTGTGCTCTCCAAGGGACTGAACTTCTGCCCCACCACAGAATTTGAGCATGTGGAGAACTAGAAGAATTCTTCTGCCAACTCTGCCTCAAGGAATTCTTTCACAACAGAGGTGACACGAATCACATCTCCAACTACAGTCATATGAAAAAAGAATCATCTGACTGGACACCTCCCAGTGGACAAAACCACACAATGACTCATTACCCCAATTGCTTCAGGAAAAAAAACCAGTGAAACCACCAACAAATATTTCATCCACCAGAATCTCTCTACAGTCCTCAAAATCCAACCAACCAGATAATGCTCAAACCATCAGGCAAAGGGGGAGCCATTGCAGTCCTTAATCATGGTGACTACATCAACGAGGCCAACTGACAACTCTGACACCACCTACTATAAAGAATTCAAAGAAAATCCCCACACAGGAATTTAAAGATACCATCAAATCCTTCCCCAAACAACTCCAAGAAAAAGTCTACAACCTCATCCTCCTGAACCCATCCCAGGGAACTTCTACATGCTTCCCAAGATTCACAAACAAGGGAACCAAGGCAGACCCATCACATCTGGCTACACCACTCTTACCAAAGGAGTATCAGGACTCATAGAAATCATGAGAACATAAGAATTGCCATACAGGGTCAGACCAAATGCCCATATAGCCCAGTATCCTTTCTTCCAACAGTGGCTGATGCCAGATGGTTCAAAGGGAATGAACAGAATAGGGCAATCATCAAGTGATCCATCTCTTGTTGTCCAGTCCCAGCAACTGGCAGTCAGAGATCTAGGGACACTAGAGCATGGGGTTGCACCCCTGACCATTTTGGCTAATAGCCATTGATAGACCTATTCTCCATGAATTTACTAAGTCTTTTTTAGATCCATTTATAATTTTGGCCTTCACAACATCCCCTGGCAACGAGTTCCACAGGTTGACTGTTCATTGTGTGAAGAAGTACTTCCTTTTGTTTGTTTAAACCTACTGCCTGTTGATTTCATTGGGTGACCCCTGGTTCTTGTGTTATATGAAGGGGTCAATAATACTTCCTTATTCACTGTCTCCGCACCATTCATGATTTCATAGACTTCTATCATATCCCCCCCACCCTTCGTTTTCTCTTTTTCACACTGAATAGTCTGTCTTTTTAATCTCTCCTCATATGAAAGCTGTTCTATACCCTTAATCATTTTTGTTACACTTCTCTGTAACTTGTACATTTCTAATGTATCTCTTTTCAGATGGAGTGACCAGCACTGCATTCAGTATTCCTGATGAATTTACATAGTGGCTTTATAATCTTTTTGTCTTATTATCTACCCCTTTCATAGTGGTTCTTAACATTGTTAGCTTTTTTGACTATGGCTGTACATTGAGCAGATGTTTTCAGAGAACTATCCACAACGACTTCAAGATCTCTTTCTTGGGTAGTAATAACTAATTTAGACCTCATTGTTTTGTACACATAATTGGGATTATATTTTCCAGTGTGCACCTTCCTTCATCCTCAAACCACTCACCACCCAAAGAGCCAGCCTCCTTTGAGATAGTACTGACTTCCTCCAGAAACTCTGCAACATTAACAACCTCTCCCAGAACTCCACCCTTGCCTCCATGGATGTCACCTTCTTATATACCAACATCCCTCACCATGATGGAATCACTGCCTGCCTCAAATACCTACAAGATAATTTACAACATTCAGAAATCCACCGCATTGTCGAACTCATCCATTTCATCGTCACCCATAACAACTTCACATTTAACAATAAATACTTTGTCCAAAACATGGGAACAGCCCTGGATAGTAGGATGGCTCCTCAATATGCCAATGTCTCTTCCTGGATCACCTTGAGGAAGAATTTCTGAAAAAATATACTATGAAATCAACTATATACCTGAGTGTAATGGGGTGCTGGCCAGGAGAGCCTGGCCAGGTCCCTGTTAGCCCCTCTCCAATTAAGGGGATTAGTTGGGGCTGGCAGCGGAAACTACACCCTGATTACTTGAGCATCGGCACCTGTGGGCCTAATCAGCCAGCCGGCCATATAAAGCTGGCAAGGGGGGACACAGGAAGGGGAGGAGCGTGTGGCTGTAGATCCCTGCTAGCTGGGGAAGCTAGCGGTCTCCCAGGGTGTTGACCTGAAGACAGTGTATAAAGTGTACATAGCAGGTGGTGGGAACTGGCACAAGAATAAAAGAGCACTGGTGCATACACTTTGAGTGGTCTCCGACTGAGTTTTGTGGAGGAACCAGGAGGGCGCCGTTACACTGAGATACATTAATGATATTTTTTTCCTCTGGACAGACAACCTAGCTTCCCTCATAGATTTTTCACCACAACTTCACCTGCCACCCTACACTGGAACCAATATGGGATATAATCAAGCAATTACAATCCATACTTGATGGGGACCACATCTTGAAAGAAAATCTTTCCCAAACCATCTCTTCTTGCCTTCAAACACCACCACAATCTCACCAAGCTCTTTATCATTAGAAGAAATCTCTCCATAGATCTCAAAGTGGCACCAGAACTTGCCAGAACAACACATGCAAAACTTGCAGACATATCTCCACTGCTACAATCATCAGTATTCTTCTCTCTCCCCCTGCAACACACCTTTCAAAATCCATGGGTTCTACACATGCCTATCACACGTGGTGTACCTCATCCAGCGCACCAAATGCACCAACAACTATGTGGTGTGGGTGAAACCAGACAATTGTTATACTCTCAAATGAACTAACAATAAAATAAGACCAAAAAAATCACCCATGCGTGAACAATTTACACAAAGTGATCACTCCATATGTAACCTCTCAGTCCTCATTCTCAAAGGAAACCTGCACAACACCTTCAAGAAATGAGCCTGGGAACTGAAATTCATAACTCTGTTAGATGCTAAAAACCATGGACTTAATACAGACAATGGTTTTATGGCTTATTACAATTTGTAACACCCCTGACTGCCTACTAAGCCTTAATTGCTCACTTCATTTTAAGTGGTCTCCTATAGCATGTGGAGACCCTTATGCTTAACAATCTGTCCCAACTTGTATTTAGCTCAGACACTCTGATTATCTTCCCCAGACCTGAAGAAGAGCTTTGTCATGCTCAAAAATTCATCCCTTCCACCAAGAGAAGTTGGTTCAATAAAAGATATCCCTGCTCTTGAGGTTACTTTTTTTTTTTTCAATTAAAGGTGCATTACTTGTACTGTCAATTCTATTTTCTCACATAAACGTAGCCTTTTAAGAGCCTCTTCCTTTTCACTGATGGGGAGGGGGGCATGGAATGCAGTCTTGGCTAAAATGGCAAAAGAGCTCTCTTCATCATTCGCTATCCCATTAACCTAAAGGTATGACTATTCCTCAAGACCCTTGGATGGAGGACACTGTACTGTATTGAAATGTTCTGACTTTTGTGGCCTAACTTTTTTGCTAACCATTTTAACAGATGAAGTTAAAAAATGAAGAAAATAATCTTTCACAGAAGTGTATGTGTTTGAAAATTTGTAGAATCATATACAATAAACTTTAACAAATAAATAATAATATACAATACAGACCCTAAGAATTACTTTACAACAAGTGCGCTCTACACTGACTTTATTCCTAGAGGAATTTATTTGAGGGACTTTTTAACTGAAAGAAAATTATATTTAGACTAGTCTAGTCTTTAAACATATCTTTATTTATATAATAAAAATGTTGCTTAAAGTAGCTTTCATGGCCAGAATAAACTCTGGGTCTTTTCAAATTTTAATATCTCAGGCATTCTTATTTTTCAATAAATATGAATAACTATTGTGGTAAGCTAATCATTTAGTAATGTCATATTTTAAATCTCACTTCTAGTTTAATTAGAGAAGAACAAAACAGGGTCGCAAATCTCTCTCTTTCTCTAACGTGAAGGGTCAAATCCTGCTTGCCCTACGAAAACAAGAATTCTGTGACCGATTTTCATTTTATAATAGCACCCAGAGGCCATCATCAGAACTGAGGCTCCATTGTGCTAGCTGCTGTAAAAACACAAAGACTGCTTCCAATCTAAGGCCCTGATTCTGCAATGAGCTCTGTATGGGTAGGCTGCTGTGCTCACATGGAGTCCCACTGAAGTCAATGAAGGTCCGTCTGCATGGAGCTAGGATGAGGACCTACATCAGTCGGTGTGAGAGGGATACAGTCAAATGTAAACCACTCTTTTATATACAAAATTTGAAATTAAAATAATATTTTAACTAGATAAATATAGGGCTGATCTGTCTCCAAAACCTTTGTTCTAATTGAAATTGTTTTAATCAACTGATTCCAAACTGTGTCACTATTTTCATTTAAAATTTTTTTAAGATATTCTACTAACACTCTCAACTGGTTTTTTTTCTTCATTGTAACGTGGTCCTTATAACTTGCATTGAAATAACTTTGCCATCCTCATAATTTTGATAATATGCTGTTATCATACTCAGCCAAAGGTGACTTCAGTGCAGTTACACCATATAGAAAGTCTCTTGTCAATGTTACATACTGTCGTGGTCTTGGTAATGTGTTGTCATTGGGTATGGGTAGAGTCTCCTTACTAAACTCAGAAAATAATATGTTAGGTGTGTAAAAATAAATTATCCTGATCATTATTTCCTAGACCTAGGATGGGGTCCTGTCTGGGTCAGTTTTGTTCTGTTGATTTGTTTGTGGCATCATAGTCTTTGTCAAAAGTATGATATATAAAATAATCTATAAAATATATATCTTGTCTGCTAATTATTTTAAACCATTCTTCCCCGACTTTGTTAATAGGTTTTGTGGCCTGCTTCTCTTCTCTCATTCAAAGGAGTACATCAGAATAGTTCATTTGAAGTCAATGGAGTAACATTGGTGTAAAATCTAATGTAAGGCCCTGATCCTTGCAAACATTTACGTACGTGCCTACCTTTTGTGCAGAGTGCTTCCACTGATGTCAATAGAACTACTCACAGTGCATAAAGTTAAGTGTGTAAGCCTAAGCAGAATTGGTGCCTAACACAGATCTTATTTATTACTCTTATTTATGCTGCACCATTTTACTATGTACACTTTGCTTTTTCTAATATATATTTTCTAATATTTGCTTGTCTTATATTTATAGCATCTTTCTTCAAGGCTCCCCTAGGTAAAACTTCATCCTTCATTGTTTTTCCCTCTCTCTTTCCTCATTTTCCCCTCTTCTTGTCTATATCTAGGCTTGGAAGGATGAGATTTTTATCAGTAAATTTAGTAATCATCAATTTCACCAAACATACACAAACCGATGAAAAAATATTTCCACCGATAATAACTGAAATATATATATATATATATATATATATAGGCAAAGTAAGAAAAATACTGGTTAGGAACTTGCTAGAGGTTGATTTAAGGGTATTTACTTTGTATATTTGGACATGTGATGTCGACAATATGTGTTCAAACAGTATAAAGCTTTAACTTTTTGAATTTTAACATCTACTGTAATTAAATAATTGTCTGACACCCCCAATAATTTTCCACAACTGTGAAAACATAATGGACAAAAATTGAAAATATTCTTAAAAATAAACATCCAAATTATCCAACAAAATTATAACAATATAAAAATTGAATTCTACCAAGCCTATCTGTATTTTCTCTCTCCTTTTTAGATTTTTTTGATACCTCTCACTTTTTCTGCTTTCTCTTCTGTTTTTTGCCTGTCCTCCTTCTGTCCTATGGTACATTTACTAGTGAGAATAAATATGAAGAACTGAAGATACAGAAAAATCAGACTCGTATATAAGTGTAGAGTTCAGCTGTGATCCATCTATTGGACATTTTTAGATGTGGTAAAGTCTAAGATGGGTCTGAGTGGAAAAACACAACTTATTCTAATTCCCTGAGTTGTTTTGGAAATCTCATGTCATAGTTTATCAAAGTGGAATGTTTAAAGGCACCCTTTGGTAGTCTCATGGAGAAACATCACCATAAAAGGTCTATGTCAAGCTCACATTGGCAGGTACATTCCATAGTGTGATGTTAGTCAAAAAGGAATTGCTAGTATTAGATAGCTACAGTAACATGCAAACATTTTAAAAATACTACTTTATATGTTGAACTGACTGACTCCATTATTTACATGTTAAAAGGAAGGAGCCTTAAAAGAAAAGGTTACAAGTGAATATTATCCATTAATAATATTTTCCCCCGCAATACCTAACTAAAATGACAATCATTTTATACAAATTTTGCCAAAATATTTGTATTGGCATTGATAGGCTGTAAAATATTTAAACAATTTAACATAAAACTTGTGACAATCATGTTTTAGAATAAAATTACTATTTTAAACCTAGCATTTTGGTCAGAGCACTGTATGTATTTCATGTTTTATGTAAAAACAATATGTAAAACATAATTGTCTATTCCAGGCATTTTTCTTTCTTTAGTTTTTGTATTCATTTATCAAGACTTATTTAGTATGTATATATCCAGTGCTCTAGATTTTTCCCTGTCAGTAATCACACAGGGTGTGATTGGGAGGTGAGCAGGTAACAAACTTTCTATATAAATTTTTTGAAATAGCAAACCATGAATTTCACCTTAATAATCTGGAGAAAAAAAAGAAAAAACCTAGAGGCTAGGATAGGTAATCATTATATAAACCACAATAAATACAAAGACAATATGTCATTCCTAATCAGCAGCAACTGTATTATCTTTTAGGTTTGAAATAATTTGTAATAAAAACGATAATAAAATGAGCAGTAACTACTTTTCTGCTATTGACTGAAAGCTTTTGAATGAAACTTAGACTTGCTGTTTTTAATACAACTGTTTCCCTTTTACCTTGATACTTCCCACAGACAAAGCTATGAACTAACAAGATCCTGGATAATGTGAAAGGCTTTCTGTTTGCAAATGTGTTGCTGCTATTATATGCTGTACTATTTTTGTTCTCTTATTTTTACAACTCTCCTAAATCCCATAATGTTAGTATGTAAATACTCTTGTCTTCAATAAAAATATTATATGTATAAACAAATAAAAGACATGAACTGCTCTGCTAAAATGAAATGTATCAAGGTAAGACAACATAATAGTATCCATTTATATTCACTATAGTAGTTACCTTGGAAATTTTTTGCTGGCGTTTCAAGTCCACCAATCACCTTCTTTGAACACACACCTTCAAAAACCCCATATGTGACGGTTATAATAGCACTTGAATTTCCTTCAGTAAAGTTAACATTACTCGAGACCCAGTTTTTGTTTGCAAGAACAAGGCAGACTATCACAAAAGACCAAATACTAGTAAAACAGGCAGATGCAAACATTTGTGTTTTTTTTCTGGATGGCATTTTATCAGAGAGATGTGTTTTCTTGTAGTGCAGGTTATACTTTTCTTGTTTCCTTAGTCTTGTTAATGAGAGCTCCAAGCTGAAAGAGACTGTTCCCTGCTGTTAGAGACTGTAGACCTAGTTTTGTACTGGTAGAAAATTATGCCAGTAAACTTTGAACTAACAGCAGTGGTAATAAAGTTGTAAAATAATTGAACTTTGGTCTGGAGAAAAGATGTTGCCATAGTTACAACCATACTAGTCTAACAAAGGACAGTAGGAATCTGCCACTACAATGTCTCTTCATCAAATGATTTCTTATTGGCTGTGCTTTGCCAAGTGAAATGAGACCAAATCAAGAGTTAGTCTTTCAAATCAGATTTCCTCAGATATCTTCTAGAGCTTAAAAAATACTAGCTCATGAAGAGATCATAGAAATCTTAAATTAGTGCTTTCTTGAAGATTAGTACTCAACCCATAAAACATTCTGAGCTGGTACGGGAAAAGCAGGTAAGACTGGTAACTAATCTTGAAATATAGTTCTCCTATGTCCATATCCAAAAGGCTTTCTGACACCCTGATAGACCCAGAGTTGTAATAGTAAATATTAACAAGGAGATCCTTTTTTCTCTATTTTATTTTTATGTAGGTTATAGAGCAACCCAACTATCCTGATCTGGAGTTAAAAAGGTCCCTTATGGAAAAGTCCTACAGAATTTAATAAAGAATAACAACAATCTTTTTATTAAATTTTAAGACAATCTATAGAATTCTACAGCAGAGATATAAACCTCTATTAAATTCTACACATTTTAAAATTAATATCAATAGAATTTCAACTAAAGAACCCTATTTGTTTCCTCCATTAAGTCCTGTAAGACTTTTCCACTATGGATGTGGGGAGGGGGGAGAAGGTCTTAAATACATTAGTTTTCTAATATGTGATACTAAATACATTAGTTTTCATTCACAAATTGGGGCACAACCACATCTACTGTAAAATAGGCAACATATGAAACAACATTTTTACTTGCAAATAAAATTTCTGAGCCTATTACTGGTTGTCACAGGAAAACCTGAAATACCTCATGCCCCAAAGCACTCCGAGGAATAAAGGTGTTCTACCCTTACTCTTCCCTATGCTCCTGCTACTTTCCTTTTTAATTTTGAGTAATAACAAGACTAACATGGTGCAGCATAGGTTCCAAGAGTAGCCACCCTGAAGCTGTTCTTTCTTTTCTTGTTCCCTTTCTCTTGTTTAAAACCTAATGTTTGTGGTTACTGTCTGCGTTAGGGCTGAAATCCTGGTCCCAATGAAGTCAATAGCAAAAATACAATTTACTTCAATAGAATCAGGATTTCACCCTCGGAGTTTGTTTTATTTTGGGTAATTATCCAAACCAAAGGACAGTTCATCTTATAGATGGGACTAATGCTGAAAGGGTTAGGAACACTCTAGGCTGCTTTCTTTAGCTTATCCAAAAGCCATTTTATGTTTGAGAATATTTTGTGTATAATTGTTGCTCTATTTACTGTTTTATTTTCCTCTCCTCCTTATAAAAAACACTGTGTGTCGCACCCAGAGTATAGAGGACTTATTTACCACTCCACTCCATATCACACAAGGCATCATGACACTGGTAAAGGCTGTCTTCCAGACAAATGACATCATCTGTGTTTATGAACATGCACACCCAAGAGAGGATAAACCCAAGGCCATCTGACTGTAAAACAATTCCTGCCTGTTGTAATATTATTTTAACAATCGGAAGAAGAGGAGTTTTTAGTGTTGACTAACTGTGACACTAACAGTTTCAAAAATGCCAATTATAGTTAAAAACTATTTCAAAACATTTCGCTATTGATACTGGTTTGACAGGATTCAGCATTCTGGTTGGTAGGTTGTTTAGCTGAATATTGCTGTTTTCTTTATTCGCTATTCTTAACGTATTATACATCAGGTTCAAGGCCTCTGTGTTCTTTCATTTTCAAATGCAAGACTTCCTGAAAGTCTTATCTATTCTGGGTGGATACATATGATTTAATCATTCAGGCTGTGACATTGCCTAGAACCCTGAACTCCCATTGACTTCCGTAGGAGCTCAGCTGGCTCAGCACCTCGCTGGATGTAATTGTAATCTTGAAGGATCAGGATTACTGACATTGCACCATACTCATTCTAAAATATACCACATACACTTATAGGAAGTGACTGTCTGTGGCTAAGGTAGAAATATTAAGAACGGGGGGTGGGGGAATCTGATAAATAAAAGCTGGTAAATTCTGTAGCAATTTGGGAGATTACATTAGAATTTTAAGCTCAGTAAAACCTTCAAATTTACTGAAATAATTTATTCAGAGGGTTTTTATTTTTAGAATGGCATTATGAGAGGGATTTGAAATGAGCACAATGAAATTCCTCTGGTTGTATATGGTGACAGTGATAATGCAATTAGCTTCATACCTATGCTGATATGCAATGGATTTATGGTATTTTTATCCTCCTATTGCTTTGATCTTTCTTACAGAACAAACAGGTATTGGAAAAATAATTTTAAATATTATATGAATTTCTTTCAAGAGAACATCCTTGAATCTTTTCAGTCAAAACCCAGTGTGCGTTTCCATATTTCTATCAATTGTTTAGCTCAGACATTGGTTTCCCTTCTTCACAAAAAAATAATCATTCAAAATGCTGGTTTGTATTTCACACAATGCTTCCCTTCTCCTATCTCTTTTTTCATTTTTCCTGATGCTTTTAAAAAACAAATATTTGAAAATTCTGTTTGGTGTTCAAACTGCATCACTTCTTCCTTTCTGTGTCTCTATTTCAGTGACTGATCTAGTTTCAAATTGGCTTCAACTTTCTGAATGTGGTAGCAGATTTTCAGTGGAAGAATGAGATCTGGTACTCAGGACTCTGTGTTTTGGTTTTAACAGCTAGAGGACATTGGTTCTCATGTCCCTGCTGTACCTTGAGAGGTGAATTGTTGTGTTTTCTGCATGTGCTCACTCAGCATCACAGGCTTTATGAGCTTATTAGATTTGCAAAGAAAAGTAAGTTGGTAGGGACACTGACAGAGGAAAATAAACTGGAAAATGATTAGGAATTCTCTGCCCTCATCCAAAATATACCTTGCGATAAAGCTATAATCCTATAAGAGTTCTGTGTGTGTTAGTACATATTGATTGAAATAAAATGGCTTGACCTTTAGGGACTCCTAAGGTGTTAATAACACTACTAAATTCTAGATTACAGAGGAGGATGACAAGAGAGTCTTCAGGTCGAGAGGTTGAGTGCATAAGAGTTCTGCACTTAGGAAGGAAGAATCCTATGCACCGCTACAGGCTGGCTAAGCAGCAGTTGTGCAGAAAAGGACCTGGGGATTTCAGTGGACGAGAAGCTGGATATGAATCAGCAGTGTGCCCTTGTTGCCAAGAAGGCCAATGGCATATTGGGCTTTATTAATAGCAGAATTGCCAGCAGATCAAGGGAAGTGATTATTCCCCTCTATTCGGCATTGGTGAGGCCACCCCTGGAGTACTGCGTCCAGTTTTTGGCCCTCCACTACAGAACGGATGTGGACAAATTGGAGAGAGTCCAGCGGAGGGCAACGAAAATGATTATGGGGCTGGGGCACATGACTTACGAGGAGAGGCTGTGGGAACTGGGGTTATTTAGTCTGCAGAAGAGAAGAGTGAGGGGGGATTTGATAGCAGCCTTCAGTTACCTGAAGGGGGGTTCCAAAGAGGATGGAGCTAGACTGTTCTCAGTGGTGGCAGATGACAGAACAAGAAGCAGTGGTCTCAAGTTGCAGTGAGGGAGGTCTAGGTTGGATATTAGGAAACACTGTTTCACTAGGAGGGTGGTGAAGCACTGGAATGGGTTACCTAGGAAGGTATTTATTTGTTCCCATAATATAAGAACGAGGGGCCACCAAATGAAATTAATGGGCAGCAGGTTTAAACAAATAAAAATAAGTTTTTCTTCACACAGCGCAGAGTCAACCTGTGGAACTCCTTGCCTGAGGAGGTTGTGAAGGCTAGGACTATAACAGAGTTTAAAAGAGAACTGGACAAATTCATGGAGGTTAAGTCCATTAATGGCTATTCGCCAGGATGGGTAAGGAATGGTGTCCCTAGCCTCTGTTTGTCAGAGGGTGGAGATGGATGGCAGGAGAGATCACATGATCATTACCTGTTAGGTTCACTCCCTCTGGGGCACCTAGCATTGGCCACTGTCGGTAGACAGGATACTGCGCTGGATGGACCTTTGGTTTGACCCAGTATGGCTGTTCTTATGTAGTGGAATCTCCATCCTTACAGGTTTTTAAGGCCAGGCTTGACAAAGCCTTGGCTGGGATGATTTAGTTAGTGTTAGTCCTGCTTTGAGTAGGGGATTGGACTAGATGACCTCCTGAGGTCTCTTCCAACCCTAATATTCTATGGTTCTATGATAATGTCCTATTAGGATGTTATCCAGAGATATTAGGAGTTGTACTTCCAGAATCTTACATTGTAGAATGCAAACTACCAGATAACAAGCAAAGAGCTGTACAACCTGAACACCTATATAATACTTCAGATGAGTCTTAATAGCTTCCTATACTTAGGGGCAAGGAATTGAGAAGATATTGCCTCAGATTTGACCCTCACTGCCCCAGATTTGACAGTCACTTGTGAAATCTTCTGAATTCCCTTTATTACCTGTTTACTTTTTGAATTTTGAACAGCATCCTTTTCCCCATGTACAAAGAGACTTCTTTCTCATTATTACCTACCTCTTTCAATTAGCTTTCCAACACTGATCTCCTCTCTAAGGATTCTGAAGGGGTCTAGTATATTGACCCTTGACCTTAAAGGGCAGTAGAGCCACTTTGTCAACGATTGGAGTCACACAGCCACAATGCGGTGAAGTGACATCCTGACTAGGGTTGCCAGGCATCTGGTTTTTGACCGGAACGCCCGCTCGAAAAGGGACCCTGGTGGCTCCAGTCAGCGGTGCAGGGGCCTTGCGGCCCCTAGGCTCATGAGTGGGCTGCCCCTGCCCCAAGCGCCAGCTCCACTGCTCCCATTGGCTAGGAACTGCGACGAATGGGAGCTACAGGGGCAGCGCCTGCGGGCGCGAGGGCAGCGTGTGGAGCCTCCGTGGCCGCCCATGCACCTAGGGGCTGCACTGCAGGGACCTGGCAGCTGCTTCCTGGGAGCCGGGGTAAGCACCGCCGGGACCCCACACTCCGAACCCCCTCCTGCACCTCAACCCTTGCCCCAGTCCGGAGTCCCCTCCCGCACCCAAACTCTCTCCCGGAGCCTGCACCCCGCACTCCCCTAACACCCTGCCCCAGCCCTGAGTACCCGGCCCCTCACCAGAGCCCGCACCCTCAGCCGGAGCCCTCACCCCCCTCCCACAACCCAACCCCTTGACCTAGCCTGGTGAAAGTGAGTGAGGGTGGGGGAGAGCGGGGGGATTCGAGCGAGTGGGGGCAGGGCCTCGGAGAAGGGGTGGGGCGGGGGTGTACGGTTTTGTGTGATTAGAAAGTTGACAACCCTAATCCTGACCTACCATTAAAATATTTGCTTTGTGACCTTGCATCATGGCGAGGCAATTCATCATATTGATGCCAATCAATCATCACAGTGCAACCTCAAGCCAACACACTACACTACAACACCATTTTATACCATTTTCCAATCCCATCCTGACTGCTGAGAGGAAAACAAGGTTTCTCATCTCTTTTTTTTTTCTTTCTTCTTATTTCTGTGTGAGGGGACTTGAAAGGCTCCAAGCAGCTTTGGCTGTTTGCTCAAGGCTGCCTGTATTGTCTCCTATGTGTGAGACATGGGGAGCATCCTTGTGATCTTCACTTGGTCTGCCTGAGACCAGACTTGTGCATGAGATGTGAACTCCATGAGAGCTATATGCAGCATCTCAGGGAGCCACAGACTGAGGATAATTTCTTTAGAAGGAGTACATTTAAAAAAAACTTTCAAATTTTTGAAGCTACAAGAGAATGCTTGAGGATGAAATTGATATAGTGCAAAATATAAACTCCAATGTATATGCTTCTTAAATCCACTCTTTTTAGTGCCTGTCTTACAAATGAGAGCTGACATCTGTGGATTATTTTAATACATTACATTTCTTCTATTACCGGCCATTGTAATTATTGGAATATACTGAAACATATACTTAAAAGTGGTGAGCACAATAAAGTCACTGGCAGTAGCTAGATGATTCACCTCTGGAGCAGGGAGTTATTAGGGCTAAATTCATTTCTGGTCCATTGAATCTAATGGAGTTATATCAGGAATGAGTTTGCCCCATTATTTGAACACTAGGCAATTCAAGGGAGGGAAGGGGGAAAGCTATCTACTGTGATAAAAAGGAAAATTGATGCTTGTTTACTCCAATAACCAGGTGACACAGGAGGCAGCACTGAAATTAATGAGCGCTTCAAAAGATTTATTAGTTACATGGTGAGAAACCAAATTTTCTGCTATTAGTTCTCATGTGAAATCTATCAGAATAAGACAGTATATGAAACTAGCTCCATGGTCTAAATGTTTCATGCTTTCTACCTTTGAACAGTTCTGAGAACTCAAAATATGGGGACAAGAAGCAGCACATCTATCATATGTATGTCACAAGGAATTGAATGTCCAACTTATCACCATACTTCTAAAAGGGAATCACATTATGTTCATTATTAATGAGACTTTGAAATGGGTAGATGTTTAAAAAAGAATAACAGAATGACCTGGCCCACTGGTAGTCAGAAGACATATTGCTGTTAACTCCTTCAAAGAGCCTGTGATGGGAACTGATATTCTCCCAAGTTGTATTGCAACAATATTTGATCTCAAAATATGTTCTAGTAAGGAGTATGATTTTGTCATGGAGATTATTGTGATCACAGAAATTGTGAATTTGAATAAACTCTGAGAAATCTTGGAAATGGCTGTAAAAACACATTTGATTAGGCCCACACCGAGTAGCATTATGACCTGGCACACTGCTGTGACCCTGCAGCTAAGGCCTGGTCCACACTAACCCCCCACTTCGAACTAAGGTA
Organism: Terrapene triunguis; assembly: GCF_002925995.2. Classification (NCBI taxonomy): domain Eukaryota; kingdom Metazoa; phylum Chordata; order Testudines; family Emydidae; genus Terrapene; species Terrapene triunguis. The sequence goes on from NW_020664446.1 coordinate 23,259,247, forward strand.
CGCAAATGCAGCTACGTTAATAACGTAGCTGAATTCGAAGTACCTTAGTTCGAACTTACCGCGGGTCCAGACGCGGCAGGCAGGCTCCCCCGTCGATGCCGCGTACTCCTCTCGCCGAGCTGGAGTACCGGCGTCGACGGCGAGCACTTCCGGGATCGATTTATCGCGTCTAGACAAGACACGATAAATCGATCCCAGAAGATCGATTGCTTACCGCCGGACCCGGAGGTAAGTGTAGACCTACCCAAAGGGTTACTGCAGGGTGGGTTTGCTCTTCAGGCCCCTCTCCCTGCCTGCCTCACCTTTCAGCACCTATACTCTTGTGTATATTGCTGTAGCAAAAACTATATTATTTGGTGACCTTTCTATGACTTATTGTTTTTACCTGCTCTTCTGCCATGAAATTTACTAAAAATTTCCATGCCAAAATCATAGCCTTAGTTCTAGTCATGGCACAAGCTAAGCAGATTGAGACCTAAAGCAGAGATCCTAATCATCAGTCATTGTTAAAGATTCTGTAATACCTGCAAAGTTTAGCAGGAATAGCTCTGAAATTGCTGTGTTTCAGAGGCAGGTGAAGCGACTGTTTAAGGAGGGATCTGAAAGAAGAGAATTGGGTTGTTTACAGCATGTGTACATATATGTGCGTATGTTTATATAGGTTTTGGATTTAGAGAATACATGGTGTAGTGTATATATATGTCATTAGTGTGATTACAAAGATTTTATTGGCATGGTATCAAATGATTTATGTAAGTGATCCCATAAGAATGCTGTTAAAACCTTTACAGCACAACCACACCATCATGCATTCTGTATATGCCACATAAGATAACTAGAAACACTATTTTGGGAATGCCTTTGACTTTTAAAATATATTGGGACTTTTTTCATATCCCTTAGCTTTGAAAACCTTGGTTACCAGCATGCAACTATACAGATCTTAAAGAAAGCCACAAAAACCTCTAAAAATGCCCTAAGGTATCTTTTCTCTACCCCAAAATATCATTTAAAAATTAAAATGACAGTATTTTTAGGTATAGGAAAGCTAGCACTGGCCCAGGGATTGAATCTTGCTAGCCCTGAAACATTGTCCGGTTTAATTTATGACAAGGTGATAAGAGGTAGGGAGGGAGAGTTCTTCACTTGAGGGGAGAAGGACACACATTTCTCTGGCAAGTTAATTTTGTTATTGCTTTGAAGCTGTTCAGGGGTTTTGGGGTGTTAGAATAAGCCCTGGAGAGAGAGGGCAGATGAGCTGACCAAAGATTCATTTATTACATCACTCAACACATCTTCATATGTAGGTGCCTAATTATGTTTCTAGTCACCTGTAATTTTAGGCACCCATTTGTCATCCAGCTATATAGTTGAATCACTTATTTCACATTACTTCCATGTTGGTGTTATCTGCTCCCACTCTTGTGTTTGACTATATACTCTTTACAAATACAGAAGGTATCTTGGAACTACTGAGATACATGTACAATTAAACAAATCATGTGAGGTTTTTGTTGTCTGTTGTGCTATGTCTGATTTTGTAAATTTGTCACGAGGTTTACACCTTGTTTTCTAATATGTCTGTAAAGTGCCCCCATACACTTGTGCCACCTCATAAATCACACATATTAATTTCTAACTAAAACAGAAAAAGTATGTAAACTTTGTAAAGTACTTTGAGAGCTTTCTCTGAGTGAAAGGTGCTATATAAATATTCTCATTAAAGTCCACTATTGAGACAATGCATCCGAAGAAGTGGGTTGTAGCCCACGAAAGCTTATGCTCTAATAAATTTGTTAGTCTCTAAGGTGCCACAAGTACTCCTGTTCTTTTTGCGGATACAGACTAACACGGCTGCTACTCTGAAACCTACTGAGACAATGGACACTCCTATTTAAAATCCTTTCTTCTCAAAGCTATAATCACGCATTGCTTTCTTTTGTTCTAACAGGCAGTGTAGCAGTTAAAAAATAGGATTCTATCTTACTTTAGCTGTTAAGATGTGAAAGGATAAATTATCATGCTGAATTGTTTCAAAAAAGTTACCTGTGCTTTAACATTGCGTTTTATTACTTATTATAGGTTTCTATATAATTTTAAAGCTAATCAAGAGTATTTTTCATAAAAAAGATTAAGCAGAGGCTGCAATTATTCATAGGAAAGTTTCCACCACTTCTCCTTTCAGATTATTTCCACAGTGAGAAACAAGAAATGTAGATATCAGTTCCTGCCAGAAATCTGTCAGTGGTCTTGTAGTTCCTCAAGCAAATTGGAAGAAGATAGGTCAGCACTTTGGCAACATTCTGAGAATCCATTTGATTTGTGATGGACAGACAGGAAAAGACAGATGTCCAGTGGACTGTGAGATGGACAAAGAACGGCTGCATGTTGGTGCTGAACTGGGTTAATCATATGATCATCTATTGGTGCTTATCTTATTTTTACTACAGCATTTCATCCTTTCAGTTTTCTGAGTTTATTGGACAATATCATATTGATAGCTTTTTGCTAATTTGGTTTTGAATGCATTTATGTATGCATGTACAATACATTTATAAACATCTTCTCACATAGTGTAAAAAGGAGTCTTCTCAGTTTATATTGTCAGATGTGGCATCAGTAATTCAGTCTTTTAGTTTTATCTCTTCAGCCTTTATTTTATGATTAAGAAAATTAGTGCTATCTGGAGAACTAAATTTCTTTCACAGTCCTATACCCTAGAGCTAAGATTTCTTTCATTGGTAGGATGTCAGACTAGAAACTGTGAATGTTACTATTCTTTAGTAATTAATTTAGTAGTCCTCTCTAGGTTTTCTGATTGCTGACTCTAGATTTCTTCTTTTTTCTCTTCCCCTATGGTATATAAGCTCTTTAGAACTTCTCTTGCAAGAGTTCAAAAGTCTGTCAGGAAGTTTCCATCATATTCTCTATACCACTGATTCCTAATCTTTTTTGGACAACTGTACCAGTTCAGCAGATGAAGAACTTGGCTGTACCAGACAGTAGCTTACTGTCCCTCATCACTCTTTTTCTAGCTTTTCCCTGTAGCCACTTTAAATCATCATGATATCAGTGTTCAGCCTCTCAGGGCTGCCTCACTGCTGTTTTCCCCCAGATCAACTGTACATCTGGAGGGTATCAAAGAGCAAAATACTGGGGTTAGAAGTATTGCTCACATGATTTGTTTAATTGCATATATATCTCAGTAGTTCTAAGATACATTCTGTACTTGTAAAGGGTATATAGTCAAGCACAAGAGTGGGAGCAGATAACTTCCCTTTTGGTGTTATGTGAATTAAGTGATTCAATTATCTAGCTGCCTAAAATTATAGGTGGCTAGAAACATAATTGGGCACCTACATTTGAAGATGTGTTATAATAAATGAATCTTTGGTCAGCTCACCTGCCTTCTCTGCCCAGGACTTATTTTAAGAACCCACACACCTGAACAGTTTCAAAGCCAGAAAAAATATCAACTTGCCAGAGAAATGTGTGGTGTTCTCCCCTCAAGTGAAGAACTTTCCCTCCAAACCCCTTGTAACCTTGTCATAAACTAAACCTGCCCATGTTTCAAGGTTTGATTTTAAGCTAGAGCACATACGTGCAAGGGTTGCCACCTGTCCAGGTCTTTGCAGGATTGTTACTTTTTTGAGATAGTTGTCCTGGGGAAATGTGTAATGGGGCTCCTGCACACTGCCAGTTGTCCAGTTTTATGGGCTAACCCCAGTTCTCAATGTCTGTTTTTATTTTTTTAACTCAGAAGTGGCAACCCTGTTGTAACTTATTGTAGGATCAGACCTAAACCTTCCTGGCTGGGCAATGTAGACAGGTCTAAGGGTATATCCGTACAGCAAATCAACGATAGTTTAGGAGGCAAGACTTAGAACACAATTTTTTTAACCTGATTCTAACTGCTTAATGGTGTAGCTATTTGGACTGTGGGCGCAGCCAGGTGTCTAAATGCTACCATTAGTGCAAACCGTTCAAAACTCTGCCCACAAGTAGGAAGGCCAGCTTTAAAATCCGGCCCTGTTTCCTTCATTCTGACTGTGTAAATCACTTCTTTCCGGCTGCTCGTCCCCATCCCCAAGTCCCTCTCACCTGCCAGCTCTTAATTCCCCCTCTCCCCTGTCAGCGGCGCTGTCCTCTACGCCAATCCCTGCTCCCAGCGGCTTTCTTCCTTATTAGCAAGGCTACCCTGCTATTCCCTTCCGCCTCCCCGCTCCAGTCCCCGCGGGTGCTGGCCCCAGCACAGCCTCTCCCGGAGCGCGAGGGCTGGATTCCCCAGCGGGCGGTACCCGGCGGCCGGGGCTGCGATCCCTCGGGTGAGCAGCAGGCGGCGCCCCGGCTGACGCCGCCGCTTCGGAGCTCACGGCGGAGGCGGCGAGCGGCGGAGATTTGCTGCTCCGGCAGGCAGGGTGAATGCCAGGGCGTCCCCCGCCTGCTGCACCGACCGGGGCGGCCGTGCGCCCGCTGCCTCTGCTTGCGGGCGGCGGCGGGGCCGAGCCGGGCGAGTCCCCTTGAGGTAAGAGGAGCTGGGTACCAGGCAGTGGGGGGCCGGGCGAGGCGCACCCGTCCAGCTGGGCATGGGGCTGCTGCAACCCTCGGCAGAGCCAGCCCCGGTGGTGCATTTCTCCAGCCGGAGCCACATGCGCAGGAGCCGGGGCGGGGCACAGGGACCGAACCCGCCGCCCAGGGCAGCCCAGGCCACTGGCGGGGGGGCTGCAGCACCAGCTCTGTGCAGACGGTCTCTGGGCTAGAGCGGGGTGAGGCGCTGCCCTGCCCGCTTACTCGGTGCAGCTGCCCGCAGGGTGCGGCGAGGGACTGCATGTTCCCTGGCAAACAGTGCCGTGGAGGAGCCTATGAGACTAGTGCAGGTGAGAGAGGCACATGCTGAAGTGAGACACTTACCTGGCAGTAACCTTGAGAAACTCTGATGCCAACTTGGCCCGTCCGAAACAAGGGAATCGGCCGGGGTGTTAGTATTGCCCTGCTTCAGCCTTCGGCGGGCTCCGAAATCCCTGTGTTCTCCTGCGCCCAGAGTGCTCCAGTGAGCGCCCTGCCTCCGCTGTTTCTACTGGAAATTGTTATTACTGCTCATCTGCAGTTCTGAGGCCAGAGCTGAAAAAGAGCCATCATCTGACGAACAATTGTACTTTAAGACTAAATTTCATTTTCCCTTTTAAGTTCCTGCTCCAGCCAAGGAGGTTTAAACCCCTCTGGGGGAAATCCTGGCTCTGCTTAAATCCATGGCAAAACTCCCCTGGACTTCAGTTAAGCCAGGGCGTCACCTTAAGTTTGTAGAGCATGGATGCCGGTGCTGAGGTAAAATAGTGAATATTTTACGTAACACCTACAGTGTTGTGCTTTAAAAGCACTTCACGGGCATTAGCTTAATGCAGTGGTTCCCAAACTTCAACAACCTGTGAACCCCTTTCACTAAAATGTTGAGTCTCGGGAACCCCCTCCTAAAAATGTATATTTTCAGGGATTTTCTTCTTTATCTGAGTATAAATGATAAAAGCAGTCATCTGGGAAATATAAAATTTGTTTTTATGACATGCATATTACACACTATTTATTATTTATTATTATTTATCATTACAGTATTTTTATTACATTATGAAAATGGCAACACTCTTCCAAGAGCTCACTTTCGTAGCTTGTATCACTTTGAATAAGCCTGTTATAAGACAAGGCTCCTATGTTTCATCAAGGAGTATCAGATGTGAAACATCATGAGGGTATTTAAGAAGCCAACTCAAAGAGTTCCTCCTACACAAGCATTCAGGTCTTGAGCAGTCCAGGCAAACAATGCACGTTACAACAAAGCTTAAACTTGTTCTTCATAATAATTAAAAAAAAAACAATACTAGCTGCCTATTTAATTTTAAAAACAGCAAAAAATATCCACCTCCCTTTCCATTTCTTATAAGGAGTCTTGAAGTTTAAATCTCCTCAGTGTGATAAATATGGTTGCTTTGATCTGCTTAGCTCGTGGAAGTCCAGTGACTCCGGGCTCCTGGCCCTGCGCTGCCCAGGGTCCCTAAGGAAAGCTCTGTCCGCCATTAGGGAATTTTTTTCCGAGAACCCCCTGTAACATTTCGCGAACCCCCAGGGGTTCACGAACCCCAGTTTGGGAACCACTGGCTTAATGGTATAGGTGTGATGTATGGAAGGCAGCTTTGTGGTGCAATACTGCTACCTGTTCTTGCAGCAGTCTGGCTTTTGTGAAGATAATACATAATAGATGTGTGTTTGTGGGGAGTGCTGTGTAGTATTTGGGGGTGTGTGTTAATATGAGGGTTAGCATGATTTGGCTGCCTTTCAGGCATTTAAATAAGAACCAAATGTGTTGTCACTTATAAAATCCACGTTCTATTCCCTTCTGCACTCAATATTGGTGTTTGATGAGCACTTACCAACCACACTGTCAGTTTTAATTGAATGAGCGTAAATAACTCCCCCTGTTTTAAAAATATAGATTTGATTTATATTTATCAGGAGCATCTTTTATGCAGATACTTCTGCCCTAAGGCTTATGTATCTGGCTCTCAGCAACACTAAAATCTGTCATAAAATTACTGCTCAGTAAGGTACATTCTGACCATATTTCTTGCCTTAGCTCTTCATGAAATAAGATTATTTTACTGTTTGTTATTTTTACAATGGTTGTTTTGCAGTGTTGGTCTCCATAGGTGAACAATAATGCACTTGCTACTGCAATTGGGACACTCAAGGTGTAGAAGTGATGGGTGAAGAGATGATTCACTGTAGAATGCTTTCTGCTCTTCAGTCTGGGTGGTGGTGGTGGTGGTGTGTGTGTTACTGAAATCTGTAATGAAGTAAATACCACTGAAGTACTGACTGTTGAAAAACAAGAGCTTCCTGAACTTCCACAATGCCTCGCAGGGCCAACTTTAGGGAAAATGCCACCCTTGTATTTTGGCACCTCTGGGCTGCATAAGGGGAGAGTAGCAGAGCAACAGTTCCTGATGCTCGCCTCACAGCACAGCCCAGGTTTGGAAAGTGACTTGGATGCATGGAGCGCTTGGTGTTGCTCTTCGCTCCCCCATCAGAGCCCCCTATGGGGGTGGTGAGGAACATTGCGGGGAGGAAGAAGTGTCACCATTTCCCTCCCCATTCTTCTGCTGGGAGGAAGCGGGGAGAAATCTGCTCCCCCCTCCCCCATGCATCAGCTCTACAAGTGTGTGGCGCTCACCTGCCAGCCGTCAGTGTGCACCTCTGTGCTGCTGCACGGTGCCCCCTGATCATGGCGCCCTGGGCCTGCCCTGAAGGCCAGTCTTGATGCCTCTCCCTCAGGCAAAGCCTGGTTGAATCAACGGTCTTTGCAGCGTGTCCTGAAGATGAACAATCACAGGACCAATGGGGCAGCAAATTTCACAGTCTGTCCATCTAGTCTAATGCAACTGATATTGTGGTATCTGGAGTCATTACTGGGAATGCTCTGCTCAGGTTAAGAGGTGGGAGCCCTAAGTAGGAATATTCCCCCCCCCCCCACAACAAACACATAATAAAAAGCAAATAGGGGGCCTTCTTGAGCTGCTCGGGACCCTAAGCAATTGCTTAGTCTGCTTATGCCTAGCCTTCCCCAGATGTACAATTCTGGGGACTGTTAGCCAAGCTAAGGTACACAGGGAATGAACAACATAAGATCTTTCATTCAAGGATCTCAAAACATTTAATAAACATTCATTGATTAATCCTCACAACACTCCTGTTAGATAGGTTTATGGTAATCCACAGCTTTTGATGTGTATTTTTCAGTAGTGACAGGCCTGAGCTTCAAAACTAACATACAGTTTTCAACTTTCCCCAAAGTTTAGAGTTGACTAGGTATGAGGCTTTTATTTGGGATCATTTCTAAGTCTCTGCTTTGAAAAGACAGGAGAAGAGGATTTTTAATTTATTTTGTGCTTTTATGAGGGTTTTGCTGAAAAGGATTTCTCACATGGGTTACATGCAGTCTTTAAACAGTGTATTAAGCCCACTGTATGTGGCAAAAATTGCTGCATACGAATTTCTGTTCTTTCTTGGATGGGGTAGCATGGTTTTTAAAAAAATCATATTTCCCCTTTCTCTTCCATATATTCCCATTCTTGCTTTGTTTTCATGTTTATTTGAATTAGTTGGATTTTTCTTGTGCTTATCCAGAGCTCAAGAAATCTTCCAAAGCTTAAAATATAACTTCTTGTAAGCAGGTGGTTTCCCAAACCTGCACCATACCTTGGTCACACAACTTGTAGTGGGTCAAAACTTAACCCCTTCCTGAGTTTTCATTTTATGCCAAATGAAACTACCCAAAATGCAACTCAAGCCATTTCCCAGACATTGCTGCTCCCAGTGTTCCTCTTTAAAAACTTCTCAGCCTACACCCCAACTCCCTTTTTCTCAAGAGAGCCACTTCCACTCCTTATAAATGGCTGGAGTAAACCAAGCTTCCTGCAACAGAGTGTCAGCAAAACACACAACATTTTCCAGCAGGGTCATCCTCTGCTAGCAGGATGGGGTTTTCAGGCAAAGGCTGCCAGCCTGTTACACTGACACAGTGCTCTTCATCTCCAAAATTCCAGTTTCAGCAGTCCACAATGTCTCCTGACACCATACTGAACATTGTGCTTCACTATTGACTGGATCACCACGGAATTCCTGTCAAACCCACCTCCTGCAGCATTGAGGTTTTCTTTAGCGATTTATCCCTTTGCAGAACTCATCAGCTGTTTGTGCGTAGTTGATGAAAACTGTTGAAATTAAAATGCTTAAAGGTATGGAGGCATATGTAATTTCTAGAACTGATCAGAAAATGGGTAGTACGTTCCATGAAAAATGTTGAGAGAAATGAACAAATTCAGGTTGTTTTTTCCTAATGTTCTTGTGGAAATTTTTTAGATTTTTGTGTTTAGGTTTTACAAAAAACAAAACTAATTTTTCAGTTTTTGTTTTTCAGTTTTCTCTTTTGAGTTGAAAGAAAATTTCAAAACAAAAAATTTTTTTTTGTTCCCAAGAGAAGCCCATTTTTTGGTTCAAAATTTCCTCCCCCTGAACCTAATATTTTTGACCATGTCTAATAATTTCCAGTATAGGGTTTCTTACACTTCATCTGGTTCTGTGGACTTTAATAGACAAGATACTAGACGAGAGAGGACAGCTAATCTGGTATGGGATGGTAATTTTTGTTTGTCATGTATCTGTATAAGTGTCTTTTTAAAAAGTATGTATTTCTTAGATGCCAATAGGTGTTGCTCCTTTACTGTATAGATTACTGGTTCATCATGCATAGGTGTCCTTAGGTTGTGACGCTCAGTTTTGTCTGATCCACAGTCTGGACATTTATTTCATGTAGGTTCTGATCTTAAATAAATGGCAGTGATGTAGGAGACAAGTCTGTTTTGAAGAAATAATTTCGAAGGCTATGAGCAAACCTGGAGTACAGAATGGGAACCAAATGGGTAATAAAAAAAACCTACATCATTTGAATAGATCTTAGTTTCCATATTCACTATAATTAGTGGCTTCTCAAAATTTAAGATGGGGGAACTTGACCTTAACTCCTGATGCTAGTTTAATTGCTTTCAGCTGGAAGATTGAAATGCCATTTTACAGTACATTTTTATATGCATAGATGGGAGCTCCTTTGACAATTGACTGATTAAGTCTTTCTAACGTTTGGGTGGAAGAATAACAAAGCAAAGCTTCTAGGTTCTGATACTTTAAGGTTGGGGAAGAAAGACATTTATATACTTCTTCCCAGGTACAGCAGCCCCTGTTCCCTCCCTCTGCTAGTGGAGGGGCTGGACCAGCAACGGTGGGAAAGACTGAAGAGGGGAAAGGCCATTCTGGGCGGGACAGTCCTCTTTCCTGTTGATATTTTTCTTAGGACTTGCTGGGCAGCCAGTGTTGTTTTTGTCATTTTGCTGAGTAATGCTACAGTAGCGTAATGGCATTTGGGCCAGGAGAAGAATGACGGGTGAGGTAGGGCAAGAAGTGGCACGGTGGGGGAGTAGCAAAGACGCCAGAGCTAGGATGGTTCAGAATGGGAAAGGAAACGTGAGAGTTCCAAACAAGGATGGTTGAGGGGGAATTAAATAGAAAAGGATTTCAAAATTAAAAGGGAGGGGAATGCAATAGGGGGTAAGATTTCTGCTGCATCCTCTTACCTCCTTTTGTCTTTATCATCATGTTATCTGGTTAGAGTCCAAAGAGTTATTTAAATGCTTAACTTCACACCTGTGTGTGGCCCCATTGACTTTTGAGCTCTGTATCCCATTATATTCTATAACTGTAAAAGTGTTCTCCCATGTATGTGAACCTACTTCATATCCTCTTTTAAATGGTCTTTATGTATTAAAAAGATTGTCCTTTTTTTCTCTCTAATTTTCTATGCCCTGGGCACCTTTTTTTAAAATCAGAGATTCTCATATAACATAACATATTAGTTGTTTGGAGTGTTGTTTTATGTGTGTTGGTTCCAGGATATTAGAGAGACAAGGTGGGTGAGGTAATATCTTTTAGTGGACAACTTCTGTTGTTGAGAGAGGCTAGCTTTTGAGCTACACAGAGCTACACTTCTTCAGTATGATTGTAAGATGAGTGAACTACAGTAATTTATTTTGAATGTGTGAAGTGCAGGTGCAAGATGATTATTTTTATTTTCAGTGAGTGTGTGGTTTTGGTTTTTTTTTTTTAAGTCAAGGCTTTCATCATCTATGTGGCTTGAGCTATGATCTCAGTTAAAACTGCTTGAACTCCTGTTCATCTTTGTTTTCCTACTTGCTATTTTAGTTGGCAGTTGTCCTACTCTGTGTCCTTTTTATTGCTCCTCTTCTCTTCCTGCTTAGATTATGGAACAGGCTGCCAATGTGAAACTTCTTGTGCAGAGTTGCAGCAGTGGTGCTGAAGCTGTTGGAAGTAGGAAAAAAACAACAACCCTCAACTCTGTTCAGAGAATCTATGGAGTTTGGTAGTCTTTATTGCTTCCCTTTCTTCCATATTAAATGTGGCCTGAATTGAGTCTATATTTCTGTGTTGCGGTAGATTGATGACTAAACTGTAATCTTGGAGTCAGGTGCCCCTAAGCTGGACCCTTGTACTCAAGCAGATTTGATTGCAGAATCAGGCCTAGAGGTGTCAGAGGAACAGTTTGTGTGGATTCTGAGATTTGTGGCTATTGTTCTTTTTCCTATAGGAGGATGAATATTGGGAACAGTTTGAACTATAAAACTCTGGCCTCTGGTCTATAGGACCTCGGCCTCATATGGTGCACATGTTCATCAGTGAATGAGCCAAGTTTGTTCAGCAAATTGGTTTAGGGTTCACATACTTATCTGCCTTATTCACTGCACTAGTTATGTAGTGTCAAATTATGCTAGTGTCAATAGTAAGCTTTTCTCATTTGCAACACAACGTGTATGGTGAACAGTGGATGAGGATGAGTTATGCATTTACTGGGGAGGATGAATTGTCCTGTGATTTGTGCAGAGGTCTGGTACCTAGGAGATCTGAGTTCTATTTTTACCTCTGCCACAGACTTCCTTTGTGATCTTTGACTTGACAGTCTTTCTGTTCCTTAGTTCTATCAGCAGTAGTACAGATGTGGTACTCTCTGACTGGGTCTTGAGAGAATAAATTCATCCAGATTTTTGAGATGGTCATGCTACAGTGATGAGAACCAGGGTCAGGCCAAGGGTGGGGGGGGGAAACAATTCTTATTCAGCACAGAGGTAGAATAGTGTGCGGCAGATGAGATGCATTGAACAATGAACATAAAAAGGAATATTTAACAGTTGCCTCATTCACTGAGGCCAGTCCATCTTGTGCACTGAATGAGTCAGAGGCTCTGGGGGGAGATAGCATGTGATCACATTATGACGTACTGAGGGATATGTCTGTGTCAGATTATGAATTCCATTTTGGTTTTGTGAACTCCATGTTGTATTTCAACTTCTATTTTTAATGTAACCTTCATTGTGGCTTAGAGCAGGGCTTCCCAAACTGTGGGCCATGACCCAAAGGTGGGCGGCGACAGTGATGAGTGGTCTGGCAGCGCAACTGCATTCTCCATTAACCATTTAGTTTCAAAGATCTTGAAGCATTTCTTTCAGTGCATATTGCTAGGGATTTCTATCGTTACAGTTGTTTACATTAAAAGGTACATTGCTTAGTGTTTATTAATTTAAAAAAATTAATTTTAACTATTAAATTTTAACTAATAAAACAGTGTTTTATTAATTTTAAAATTTTAACTATCTTTCCTCAAGAAGTGTTAACAGTGGGCTGCAGTGTCTATTGCAGCTGCACAGGTGGGCCTCAGGTAAAAAAAAGTTTGGGAACCCTTGGCTTAAGAGAATCCATTGTGTAGCAGGGATTTGACATCTCACGGAGGGAGAGTGTGGGAAGTTGTGACAGAGCAATCAGGGGCCATCAGTATTAAATATTTCTACTCTAGTGCAACAATGGGTTTTCTGCCAGCAGGGCCATTGACCTGAGCAATTCTCTACCCAGTAGCTGAAGGGTGGGTTGGGGTTGGAGCCTGGAAAAATTTCCCAGCAAAAGCCCATGGAGAGAAATGGTGACAGAAGCTGTTTTTAAGAGAGGAATGCTCTCTGTGTGGAGGAGGGCCATTCCATCTCCAGAATCAATAAGGCTAGAAGGGCTACCTGGCCTAAGGAGTTGGACCAAACCCAGAGGTCAAGGGTGGTGAGGTCAGACTAAAGGGGATTGCATTGATGTTAACTCTCTTGTACTTCTAAAGATGTGTGTGTGTGGGGTGTGTGTGTGTGTGTGTAAGATTCTTTTGCTATACATGTTTCCTCACTTCTCTGTCATGTGGTCCCTAAAAGGTGCAGTTAGAAAACCACTGCCAGATGGACTGTTGCGGGGGGGGACATGTTGAAGCATTGGGAGGGCTGAGGTACTGATTCCGGGGTTTAGGTGGTTGGACTGCAAGGCTCCACTGCCCAAGAGGGGTGTCAGACATGAGGTCTATACCTGGGAATGTGCTTGAGAGACTCAGATCAGAATATTGATTAGTCGCTACCCAGACCAAAAGGGGTTTAGGGACACGTGGAATTCAGTGGCTGGATGCAATCACAGGGGACTCCTGTCCTCGGATTTACAAACAAAACTCATTGTTAAGTGGAAGTTGAAAATGTGTTTCAGTGGAGTCTAGCTAACACCTTGCAAAAATTTTACGTCCTCTTGAAAAAACAAATGTTAGAATGTCTGGAAATGAACAATTAAGAAATCCATCCTGTTCCCTGCTGCACTACTCTCCCCCAAATTAATGTTGTCTTCTAAAATATACACAGACATGAAGTAACAAATTACTCAAATATCAGAGGGGTAGCCATGTTTGTCTGGATCTGTAAAAGTAGCAGAGAGTCCTGT
>NW_020664446.1:23287653-23337589 GCF_002925995.2 Terrapene triunguis
GGGGGGGAAGAGAGAGCCCAGGGCTGGGGCGGCAGGGGGTGCGGGTGGGGGAGGATACTGAGGGGGGGGAGAGCCCAGGGCTGGGGTGGGGGGCAGCCAAAATTTTTTTTGCTTGGGGCAGCAAAAAACCTAGAGCCGGCCCTGGCTTTGAACATACAATTGCAGACAAAGGTGGATTAGGAGTTTGTGGGGCCCTGGGCCAGAGCAAGTGGGGACCCCTCCCCACCCCTTCAACCTGCTTGCCCCTCTCCCCCCGCCCACCCGGCACTCCTGCTGGGGAGTGGGGTCAGGGTGCAGGGGCTTCCCCTGCTCCCCAGCTGGAGTGCTGGGCAGGGCAAGCCCCCGACCCCACTCCCTGGCTGGAGCACTGGGAAGGCAGAGTGGGGGAAGTCCCCGCTCCCTGGCTGGAGCACCAGGAGGGCAGAGCAGGGGACGCTGCCGTGCCCTGACCCCGCTCCCTGGTAGGAGTGCCAGGCTGGTCAGGTGCACCTATTTTTCCAGGGGCCCCCAGTTGGCAGGGGCCCCTGAGCACAGGCCCAGTTGGCCCAGTGGCTAATCCACCACTGATTGCAGGTACTCCTGAATGCAGTTGATCAGCTTCTGAATTAGGCATATAGCCAGCCATGATGATATACAGGTTTCAACTGCTAATACACTGCTGCAGTAGAGGCCCAGAATACAGCAGATAACTACAGGAGAGAAATTTTCCATCCTGAAAACAAATACAAGTTAGTGAATGCTTTCCTGTAGAAAGCCTTAGGGAATCACTCCTACCATAAATATATTTCAGTGGAAAATCAGCAGAGTGTCCAACTGTGGTAATAATTTACCAGGTGTTCCAATAAAAATAATTGTAAAAGTAAATCAGGCTGATTTAATGGGGTTTTATGCTAAAAGTAATTGTAAAGAGTTTTCCTATTTCAACACAATAGTCCAGATGCTTCCCCCAGAATACAGTACACCTGCATAACTGCTTACATGCTTATGGTTCCAGGCAGAATTTGGCCCTAAAAGTGCATAGTAGTCAAAACTAGAGCTGGTTGGAAATTTTTCAGTGAAACTCTGCTATGGGCGAAAATGCCTATTCAAAGACCCCGAAATGTTTTGCAGTAACAGCTTGGGTTTGATGACCTATCAGCATCAGGGCTTTGATGGAGAGCTCCACCATGTAAACTGCCCCAAGGTTGTGGACTTTGGGCTTTCAGGTCCAATACTCTGGGGTAACCTGCCATGCCAGAGCTTGTAGGGGTTTCAGGTTAAGGTGAGAGCCAGAAAGACCTGGGATCCCCGGCTCTAATTGTGGCTCAGCTCCCAGCTCTGCAGCACGGAGCCTGGAAGCTCTGAGAACCCTGGCTTGAGCACTTATGAGCTTGTCTTCAGTGGGACTGTTCACATGATGAAAGTTAAGCGGGCATTTAAGTGTTGACAGCATAACCTAGAATAAAAATAGAACGATGTCAAACGAGCATTTTGGTGGCAGAAGTGTAGGCCCAGGTGCTTTATAATTTAGAAACACAATATTTCAAAAGCATCAGCTGGTAACCAGCTCTCATTGGCTATCGCATTGTATCAAAGGGATAAGTATGGAGGAACTTCTGTCCTCAACCGATAACTTAAAGAGAGAACCTTTTTTTTTTTTTTTTTTTTTTTTTTAAATTTGACAGCTCAAAATGAGGACAACCTGCTATGAGACAGGGGCACTTAAAATGTGGTCTGTGGACCACTTGTAGTTCATAAAACCTTCCTAGTAGTTTGGAGATTAAAACATTTTGAGAACCTAACAGTAGAGAATTGGATCTTAGGAGGGAAAGGATTATTTTTTTCTGAAGTGGTGCTATTATTTATGCAGTACTCTAATTAAATCCAAATTAATAATGGGAACTTAACATATACATTCTTGTATAAGGAAAGATGGTTTGAGATGTAATTTGGCAATTAAAAACACACCCACCCACCTCCCACCCAAAAAAAGCATGCTAGAAACACCATGGTAACATCTTTGTAGCTGAAGGGAGGTCCTTGTGCATTTTCATAATGTTCCTTTCTAGCAATGGAAAATAAATGCATAATACACTGAACCAGTGTATGCAAACTTGCTTTGCATGCCAGCAAAATTGTAGTTGTGTTACTGTTTCTATAAACTGCTCTGCAGATGAGATGACATAAATGAAGAGAAAAATAAAGCTGGAGTGAAATGATTTTAAAAATAATTGACTTTTTTTCTGTATCATGCCCTGAGATTCTCCCAATCAGTGTAGTTCTGTTGAATAGCTGTGTTATTGTAAACTGATGGCTTAATAAGATATTTTAAAAACAAAAATTGGATGATTGAGTTTTATAGAAAAAGAGAATTTGTATTTTCACAATATTTTTAAACCACAGGTACTGAAACCACATTTGTAGATGCTTGCTAACTGCTCAGGCTCTGACAGCAAGAATGACAAATAACCATTGTTTGATGCCCTGCAGCTTTCTCTTAATATAGCCTTTGACACTGAAGCCATTCATACTGTCTGGTTCAGGAGGTTGACAACAATCTTTAACTTTGCATAGAAACTAGAATTCGCCTCTCGGTCAGAAGCAGAAAAAGCTTAAGAAAAATGACCGTTCAGCCTCCATTTGCTCCATTTTTGTCGACAGCAGGCCAGATGTGGGGAGATACTTTCTATCGTACAAAAAGCAGGTGGTGGCACAAGCCCCTCCAGCTGCCTGGTTTTGCAGTCCTATTTTATTTTCATTTGTGATTCCATGGAAATTGACTGTTTTTAACAAACAAATGAGTTGAAGGGGGAGGAGGGTATGATCTGGAAGTGTTTTCCCCCCCCCCCCAAGGTTCTTTGCAGTATTATACTTTTGGAAATGAGACGATTTAATTGTTTTGGCCCTGCCAATGCTGATGAATCAAACACAGTGCCATAGAAATACAGTTCTTATATCCAAGGTAATGATATCTAATTTTTTAAATGAAATTAGTAGTGTGAATATAAGTATCTTTGTTGC
Organism: Terrapene triunguis; assembly: GCF_002925995.2. Classification (NCBI taxonomy): domain Eukaryota; kingdom Metazoa; phylum Chordata; order Testudines; family Emydidae; genus Terrapene; species Terrapene triunguis. Next base: position 23,290,654 of record NW_020664446.1, read on the forward strand.
CAGGGAATTTGACTATAGAGGCATTCTAAAAATATGGAGGAAGATAGTTACTAGAACAAGGCAATAAAGTAAAAAATAAGTAATACATGCTAAAGCAGATCTGACAATATCCTGGACAAACTGGAATGAAATTAAACTGTATTGAATTAAATTTGATATCTTTGGGGTCCAGTGTGTTGAAAATGCAAATGTTTTTGTGTGTACGAATGTCGGATTATATAGAACTTTGTTGGAAGGAATGTAGGATTTAATGCAATCTCTGGGAGATATTAGGAATGTCGAAGGATTTATTTGGGACCATACACATAAAGTGGATTTTCTAGGAAATACTTCTGGGTGAGGGGAATACAAATGACTCGCGTCGAATCCATCCTTTTGAAACTGCACTTTGCACAGAGGCCTGTTCTCTGGCTGATCTAGCTATTCACAGTCTCTTCAAAGAGCCAGACTGGATAAATGAGTGATACTCTTACTCATGAGGGTTCTTGTTCGGAGCAAAGGGTGTGATAAACGAGAAACCACAGGAAAACCCTTGGATGGAGGTTCAAGGACTTCTCCTGCTCCTGCCAGAGCCCAGGTTGCAGTTGGGGTGATTTCAGGTAAGCTTATTAGCATTCGGGTAGCATTCTTTTATTGTTTTTAGTATGTTTTTTTTCTCTATAATGCTTCCACCTTCAGAATAAAATGCGCTTGCTTAGAAAGAGCTGTGTGGTAACTTAAATCTTTGGCAATTACATTGTAAACTGCCTCTGAGGAGAGAAGCGAAGCATGTCATTTTAGGCAGACTGTCCTTTGCTGGGAATAACACAGTGAAGGCAAGGAACTGTTCAGCCTGGAAATATCCTGGTCAGAATGTAAAGAGATATGTCTCCACCCAAGAGAGGCAATGTCCAAGGAGCTGGAAGCCTAGAGTGGGTGCCCTTGCTGGACCATAGGGGGGGAATACAGGTGCAGTTGACCTGAACTGTGACACATGCACAATTAGAAGTGAATGTTTCAAAATACACCTCTACCCCGAAATAACGTTGTCCTCGGGAGCCAAAAAATCTTACTGCGTTATAGGTGAAACCGTGTTATATTGAACTTGCTTTGATCCGCCGGAGTGCGCAGCCATGCCCCCCTGGAGCACTGCTTTACCGCGTTATATCAGAATTCGTGTTATATCGTGTCGCGTTATATCGGGGTAGAGGTATACTTGCTGAGAAATGTTTAATGAGCTTATTTGGATTGGTTAAATAAATGCATTACTATAGCTTTCTCACTAATGGTTATGCAAAGGTATTAGGTAGTAGAGTCTATTATCTTCTTGTGCTGCATAAGGGGGAGGAGGAGTTCCACATTAAAATCTCAGTTTTCCTTATTCTCCCCATACATTAGAGATGGGATTTCAAGAGGTGTCCCATAACTTGGGAGGAGAGGAAGAGGAGCAGCAGCAGGAGAATGTTCCCCGCTCTTGTAGCTGCGATGCTGGCTCCTTTGCATGGGTAGTTGTACCCAACAGTTGGCCTCCTTTTTCCTATCACTGGCTGGACTGAGGACCAACTGCAGAATTAAAGGTTTGCTTGCACACAGGGTGATCCTTGGTGCAGAAGGGAGAAGTAGGAGACAGTTAAAGGAGGAAAATATGATTAGTTTGCTAGTTAAAAAGCCTTGCCCATATTAAGTGGTCTTCAACCAGAAAGACATTTGCGTTGCCTTACAACTGCTTCTACTACTTTACTGAATCTACTAACTTATGAATAATGCTACATATTATGATGTGCCAGTAGAGGGTGCCCTTTCTTTTAACTCCTATAACAGCCCCTTCTTGCTTAGCCATTTCATTGTTTTTAAAGTGGGTGTGATAAATTCCAAGGCCAGAAGGGACCATTGGGATAATTTAGGCTTTGTCTACACTGCACTTTCATCATTAAAACTTTTGTCATTAAAAATTTTGCGCTAAGGGGTGTGAAAAAACCACCCTCCTGAATGACAAAAGTTTTAATGGCGAAAAGCACCGGGGTGGTCAGCACTTTGTCCGTGGGAGCCACTCTCCCTGTCGGTGAAGCCACCACTCCTCATTGGGGGTAGTTGTATTTGGTTGCCGGGAGATCTCTCCCAGCGACACAGAGCAGGTGCGCTGCATACCTTACTGGGGCGCAGCTGCAGTGACACAGCCACACTGTTGTAAAGTGCGCAGTGTAGATATAGCCTTTATCTCGCCTGCAGTTAAGTTCTTCAGTTAAGAATTCCCATGGCAACCCATAAAGCTTAACCTTTTTTGGCTATTTTTAAGCTTTTAAAAATTGATTTTAGGTCCCTATGGTGATGTGTAAATACTTGCAGTGTGTGTTCATTCTTTGAATAGAAGTTTAGTTTTGAATCCACAAGATTCGAAGGGACTTTTTTAAAATTACAACTCAACAGTTCATTTTCAACATATGAAAAAGTGTGTTTAACCAGGGCTAGACCTGGGACCAACATAATCAGACTAAGATGTGCACATGCAAAGGAAAGTAAGCCTCTCAAATACAATGTTAGACCTGCATTTACCTTTATTTAATTGCTAATATCCCCCTCTTAAATTCCTCTGCCCCACATGTACTTTAATTGGTCTTGGTGATTCACAGTACAGTGCCAAGATCTTAATTTACCGGTGTTTTTAAAACAAGCAAACAAAAATCCTCCAGAACTCTTCTTTTGATGCTCAGATTTAATTCTGTAATTCTTTCTAAAATCTTGTACATGTATCCTGGAGTTCTTCAAAAATCCTGACTGAATGAAGGGACATTATTTAATACTGTGCTGTTATGACAAAATATACCATGTCATATGCTTAAGATGACACTAGCCAACTGCTGTTTGAGTAACGGTCTGTGCTTTTGGTGCTCTTTTTTGTTACAATATTTTTTCTCTTAGATATTTTAGTACTTTTCAAACAAAGCTCAAAATGTACCTTTTGTACCAGATTTTAACTGGCTGGGATTAAATAAATTTAAAAAAACGTGTGTGTGTGTGTGGGGGGGGGGGGGGCAAAACAAAATCCGCAAACTATTCTGCTCACTCAAAAGGAATAATGTTACATCATATTCTCCAAGACAGAAAATGTATCTCAGAGAAACTTGTTTTATGTAGATACAGTAACTGTAACTAAAAAGCTTAAATTTTGCCAACGGTTACCTTCAGATTTTCTTTGTCATATGAACAAGAAATAGCTGCCACTGTGAGATAACTATTGGCACATTTCAATGGCAATAACTATGCAAGTGGAATTGCACATGGTGAAAATAAGGCAGAGAAACTGTATCAAGGGAAATGTGTTGACTGAAATCAGCAAGTTTATTGAAATTCTTTACTTTGACCTGTTAAATTGTGGGTGCAAAAATTAAAGCTGCCTCGGATACAAACTCAGGTTACTATCTCAGTGATCTTGGCAACATTAAGAGGTCATAATTTTGCATGGATGAGTTGTGCTTGATTGGCTCTCCTTTGGGTTATGCACAAACATGCTTTCCTTCAGTGTCAGGCAGACATGCCTTCTTTCCACCTTTTGTGTTGTCAACTGAAATGTTTATTATGGATATCTTAAAGAAATACTAGTCATCATCTTATTTTCTTTTGTCCTTTTTATGGTGTGTCAATATAATGCTGGAACATACCTTCCTTCACATTTCTGCTGTTAGATTTTGTTTTATTTCTCTACAAAACAGTGTGTGCCCCCACACTGTTAGCTGCTGATATTAGTAGGCTTTCTTCTGTAGTACGTCCATTTCCTTTGGGTTATTGAGCTTGCTTACTGTGAGCATCCTGAATATATTCTTGTCTTATAGCCAACAAGACAACAGGCTTTCAGGCATCATAAGTGTCAATATCAGTGTGGGAGGCCAGCATTAAGGCAATTGTACTACTCATTTCTCTTGATTTTAAATTTCCCTTGATTACCTAATTTTGGAGGTAATTTAAGATTTTTTTTTTTCATTACCTAATTGTGGAGACTTTATTTGGTTATGTCCATACTGGACCATATTACTGTTGCAAGGTGATCAGTTGCATGAATATATGGAGATATACCTATCTCATAGAACTGGAAGGGACCCTGAAAGGTCATCGAGTCCAGCCCCCTGCCTTCACTAGCAGTACCAAGTACTGATTTTGCCCAGATCCCTAAGTGGCCCCCTCAAGGATTGAACTCATAACCCTGGGTTTAGCAGGCCCATGCTCAAACCACTGAGCTATCCCTCCCCCTTTTAATATTAGGGTTGGAAGGGACCTCAGGAGGTCATCTAGTCCAACCCCCTGCTCAAAGCAGGACCAATCCCCAGACAGATTTTTACTCCAGTTCCCTAAATGGCCCCTCAAGGATTGAACTCACAACAGTTCAATTCATTCACACAGCAATGCTATTACAAGAGTGTAGCTAGTCCGTGGTGCACCCCCTCTGCAGCTGGCTGAGCATGGCATTGGGGGACTCCCTGCCTCATCCAAGGTGGGTCTCTTTGGTTTTCCAGATACTGATCTGTGTAAGAATGGCCTACTCTCTTTGTTCATAGATTCACACATTTACATTTAACTGTTTTAAAATGCATATTGTTTGCTTGTGCTGAGCTTACTAAGCAATCCAGATCACTCTGTACCGATGACTTGTCCTCTTCATTATTTACCATTCCCCAAGGAAGGAAGAAGGAAATTCCCTGTTACTATTTCCTCAACAATTTTTCTGATCAGGTCTCTGTAAAGAGAGAGAGCTATAATAAACACCCAGAGTGATACATTTCATAGTTTCTCCTATGTTAAAAAAACTGTTAAGTGCATAAAGTTTTCCTTATCTGTCTTCTTCGGCTGTGGCTCCTTCTTACTAAAATTTTGAAAATAATAAGTTCACCATAACTTTATGCAGTTTTGTTCAGATTGTCAGATCAGAATTGGAGATATTTTCTTAAAAATAACATGGAAACTGATTTGAAAAGAAAGACGAACACATAGGTAAACCAAAGGAATTGAATAGTAACAACAGTGCATTGGATTTCAGCATGAAACTCAGTTTTGAGTTCTAAATTTATGCTTTTGTAGTTTTTCTAAGCACACAGAAAAGGACACATCTATGTCGTATCAAGGTACGATAGCTGACCATGTTTACAGAACTTATGGAATGGTGGCACTGCCTAATCCATGCTTCTTTAGCTACGTTATTTGATAGCTGCCCACTGACAACCTTGTTTTTGGTACAGCATTATGTTCTCTTGGTTTCTCATCTTTATTTTTGAAAGACATCTTGCTGTTTTAGTTTGAGATGTAAAAACTGATCTGATTGCTTGGGGAAAAATTGTTAGTCAGTGATCCTTTCAGAATGAGTGTAGAATATTGCCCTAACATTTCAGAAATTCATTGAGCAATCAGGGTTATTCTCCAGATGTCTATTCTATGAGAATTTATGTAGAGTTTATTGAACCATCTATTAAACCTTCCACTGTCAACTTGTTTAATAGATATTGTCCCTTCCAGAGAACAATGTGGGTTGTTAATGCCAACTATATCACTCTGACGTCTATTTAAAAAAAGAAAGAAGGAAAGGTTTCTATCTCAGGTGACTAGGTCACCTATTCCTGTTTTATACTCCCCCCGCATGTATGTCAGAATTGCTGTTTCTCCAACATGTGACACAAGTGGTAAATCCAGTAGAGCCCCAAGATGATTACTATATACACACATCCCTTGTAAACCAATATTTACATAAAGCATGCTGACACCAATTTTGGGAGATTGAGTAGGATGCTTTCTCAGCTGTTGCAATTTGCACATGAGATGGAAGATGTTTTGATTAAAAAAGAGTTAGCTGCCTTTTTTCTTTTATTCCCATGTGTCAAAATCAAAGCAATGTTTCTACAGGCATTTTGCCCATCTCCCTCTTTTGTTCAGTTTTAAAGATTTTTTTCAAGGTTAAGAATTTAGTCTTCCTTCCCCCATATGGGAGAATTCAAGAGATGAAACAGATAAATAATACATGTAAAGGAAAATTGCTTTTTCAGACAAAAATATTCCTGACCAGCATATTTTTGATAGTGTTTTCCTTTAGTGAATATATGTAATTTCACACAATGTTTTATTCCTAGAAATCAATGAGTATCCAGCATAAACCCTGTTGGGTTTAATTTGAACTTTAGTATTTCCTGATAAAAGAGCACTGGCCCCTTTTAGAAACTAGATCAGTGTCTGAACTGAATGTTCATAAAAAGCCTGACAATACAAGGTTTCTGACCTTCCACTGGAAAAAGATAATAATTGAAGATCCCTCCTAGCCCTCCCCACTCCTGATGAAATTTCAAGGATCTACATTTAAAAATGAACATGTCCCTCTAGATTTACTACTGTTTCTCAGATTAGCAGGCCTTTTAACTTACTTTTAATTATAATGACTTTCATTTATATAGTCTTTCATCAGAAGACTCCCAAGATACTCTGCAAACTCAGTCTGATTATATAAGTAATGCAAAAATCTATGTTAATGCAATGTTTAGGTTTCACAATTAAGTCAGGAAATGTGAAAGTTAAGGATGAACCCAACTCTTGCCTGCTTTTGTGTATATTTTGGAACAGTCTAGTGTGATCCCATAGTATTTTACAAGTCCCGTACAATGCGTTTTTAAACAACCTTACTTACATATGTATGTGGAAAGTAATCTCTTATCACATAGATTTTTGTCCAGATTTTCAAAGTTAGGCATGCACCAAATCTGTATTCATTAATATTCAGATGGTGCTTGCAAATCAGATCTTAAATGGAAGTGTATTTTTGTATTCTTGCTGACAGCAGAAAGAACTTAACAAAAGAACTTAAACTTAAAAATTCATCTTCGGGCAGGAACCAGTCATAGAAAATTTCAGGCCAAAGGGTGACTATTTTTAAAAGTTCTGAGCATGTGAAAACAGTGTGTTAAAATGGAAACTATTTTACAACCCAAAATGCTGCCAGGTGATAGCATTCATTAAAAAAGGAAAAGGGGGGGGGGGGAGAGAAAGAGAAGCTGGCCATAATTTAATGTGAAGGTTGAGAAATCAAGGCCAATAACATTAAAATTGGTCTTGAAGCTCTACCACATTGCACATCTTATACGTTTAATGACATACATTAATAATCAGCATTACAGTAAAATTTATACTTGAAAGGAAATCAGGACTAGGGAATGCTACATGTGTGAACTTTCAGGATGTACATATATTAAAATTCAGAATCTGCAGCCACCTCTGGGCTGAAATGTTTTTATAATACACTACAACACTATGCCAGCTTGACAGAAGATGAAAAATATTGTATTTTGTTGTAGAAATTTTAAATAATGCAAACTGACAGTTGGCCTAGAGCCCCCTAACCTGGCAAACAGTGCCATGGGATTTTTTAATAGCCGCATATCATAAATAGCTCAGTTTTACATCCCATCTGGAAGATAACATAGTGCCCTCTTGCCATCATTCTGGGATATTTGATTCAATACTGAATATGTGGTGGTATGTACTCAATTTTCACCTCCATTTCTAGCAGCATTGCGACTTCCTTGGAAGTCTCCCAGTCAAGTATTGATCTTGCCCAGCCTTGTCTAATTTATGCAATTTTAGGTGATACAGTTTGACACCTTCCCCGTTATCATATACACTTCTGCCTCCAGGTCTCTGTGGTCCTTTATTCTTCTCCAGACTTACTTTCCCTGTCATTTATATTGGATTAAGGCTTCCTGAGACGTGCTTCAGAGATTAGGGTTCTACTGCATTTCCCTCCCGTTTTTTCCCACTGTATGTTGAGTGTGAGGAGCAGAGCAGGAGATACCAAGTAAGAATGGAAATCTTTTAAAAGGAAGCCTTTAAGGCTTGTAAAAATAACACCCTCTAAACAGTCTTAAACTAAGAAAGAACTAAGATAAAGTGAGTAAAAAAGATCTGTTTTTAAAGTTAGTCCTATTTTTATAAAAATCCGGTTTGCAGACAGTTCATAGTGAAGCCTTGTACTAATAAATGGTGTGTTATATTCATCAACTGCTTTACATGACCCAATTAAACTTTTTAAGGTTTTGACCTCTAAGAATGTTACTTTTGTATAGGTTTTCATTCCTCCCAGGGCCCCATTTCTGCCATTGCTCCTGTATTATCATCACATCTGAGGCTGTCAATAACAGCAGATATCCTGTTAATCATCTGTGTATTTTTGAGGATTAGTTGGAGACCAAACAGTGATAATTTTGCCTAGCATCTAACAGTTTAGCATTTTAAAATCAATGTAAACTGAATTTTCATTATTTCAGTTTTTGCAGTTGGTGATCCCAGACACTGATTGATTTTTTCCCCCTCTCATACAAACGCAAAGAAGGGACTGAAAAGTATGGTTATAGAAAGTGGAGAAGGTGTTTTATGAATTTCTCAGTTCCACATCTAGGCCCGGGTCAGCACATGCTGAACTGTAAACATTTGTTTAAGCATTTTGCAGAATAGAAATGAATTCAAACACATGTCAATGCTTTGTTGACTTTCTGATCTCCATGACATACATTCAGGAGAAGATGATAAAAGAAAAGTGAATGCTGATTCTTCCTGGAGACTGAAAAGTCATCTTTACAATGCCCAGACTTTTGATTTCTTTGTGGTAGTATAAAGCACTAACTGCTGAGCTATCAAGTTGACCTGAAATGAACTTTCCTTTCACGTTCATCTGGTCAGACACTCCTAAATTGAAATCTTTATATAGTTCTTTCATTTGAAGCTATAATGCAGGCTGATGTAATGAAAGTACAGCTTGTTTGGGGTAGGTGTTTTCTGTTGTTTAAATACAATTGTGTGTATATATATAATTTTTAGTACATGGCAGTGAAGGAATGAACAATAAAATACAGAAAGACAAAATAGTTATTCAGACATCTTCATTTTATAGCACAGCATATCATGTTTTGTAAAATTTAGTGTTGCAGTGTAAAAGGAAAAAAACAAAACACTAATATATTACAGTTGTTGTTTTATACTGGAAGAAGTTTCTGATTGTTTTAGGTAGGCTGAGCAGAATGCCATTTCTAACATTACACTTTTGTTGGAGGATATTGCACCAGAATGGAGAGCAGCATATTTTCCTATAATACTGTTTTTGTTTTCTAAATGAATACAGCAGTGTTCATTTATGTGGAGGAGGTATTCATGATGAGTTCACAAAACTTTCTCAGTGAATTGGGGAAAAATAGGTGCTTGTGCTCAGCAGTTCAAATGAAGATAGGATTATTTTGTTGACTTTGAGGAAAAAGTTGGAATTATTTGAGATTTTTTTCTCATGTATAACATTAAAATATCCTTTTATCTGAATTTTAATGAGAATTTCTAGTATTAAATTGCCTACAGTACTAGTGTACAATATATAAAATGGTGCTTTAAAGAAAGAATAGAGATTGTAGTGTAAATATGATAGAACTGGGGACACATATCTGAACCCCAGCAGACTTGGGAGGTAGACTACAGTGGGATTCCAATGCGAAACTTTTTTGGTTTTTCAGTTTGCCAAAGAAAAAATCCTGACCAACCTGGATTTACAGAAAACATCTGCCCCTTTTCCTTTCCCCAGCCCCTCTTGCTCTGAAACTGCGGGTACGTCTACATGCAGTTTGAGCACTGATTTTAACTAAATTGGTTGCATGTTTAATTAAATTGGTGCACCTTCTGATTTGGACACACTCTTATTTTGGATGATGAGTGCCCTATTTTGACTTAGTTAAATTGGTGCTCAAACTGTGTCCACGGGCCTGACTTGACAGCTCAGCAGCAGTTCAGATCCACCCCATTAGGTCCTCCTTAACACTCCCCTCTGCCGTGATGCCTCAAAATCAGAGAATGGCTGATGTACCGAGCACACTTCATAATAATCCCAGTCCTTTCCCTGTCTGTCTGTGTACATCTGTTGTCTCTTGTTTTATACTTAGTCCCTGCCCTGAAGAATCTGTAATCTATCCTTTTATGTGTCTGTGCACTGCATAGCTTAATGGGGCCCTGATCCCTAGTAGGGGCCCCTAGGCACTTCCTTAATACTAAAATAACTAATAAAAGCTATTCACAGTGTTGGTTTAGATGGTTATCCCATAGGCTAGGCTTAGACATAACTTTTTATGGACTGACACAGCCAGTTACAGTGACCTGGCCTACCATTCACGGACTGACCTCAGTTCCCTGCGCCAACACTGGCTTACGCTAGCTTCCTTACAGTACAATTCCCACAACTCCCTTGCCTTTCACCAAGTACATAGCTCTTCCTCTGAGGATCATACCTCAGCCTGAAACTGGTCTGCTGCTGCTTTTGTCTTTTGCTCCGGTAGGCTCTGTCCCTACTGTGACGTTGCACTCTATATGATTTTATGAAAATATGCTAAAGAGTGTGAATATAGTGTAACTGGAATATGCTTCATGCAAAAGTTTTCTTGTAAGGTATCATTACAAAGCTTATAATCTACTGAGTGTGGTCATCATATTTGTATGTATGTATCATTCTTGTATCTGATACAGCTCTGAGAGCCTATTGTAATTATGCAAAGTGTGGGCCATTAATGGTGGTTTGGAATCTTGATGGCGCCCATTAACCAGGACAATTGACTGTAGATGGCTCTGTTTACTTGTAAGTCTTCCTCTATACCTGTGTGATGGCAAGTGGGTAATGAAGTCTTACAGTGACATGTGATCATGTCACCTGAACTGGAATCCATCTTTAACCTGGTGCTTTTCCATTTAGAAGGAGGGGTGGGAGGGACAAAGGATTCCCACCTTGTGCAAAGGATATATAAGGGGATGGAACAGAACAAAAAAGGCTGCAGTGATGAGAAATCCCCTAGCTACCACCTGAGCTGGAACAAAGGCTGTACCAGGGGAAAGGATTGTGCCCAGATTAGGAAGGTGTCCAGTCTGTGAAAGACATTTATTGAAACATCTGTGAGCGTGAGATTTTCATCTGTGTTCAGTTTTCTTACTGCGTTAGGTTTAGACTTGCATGTTTTATTTTATTTTGCTTGGTAATTCACTTTGTTCTGTCTGTTATTATTTGGAACCACTTAAATTCTACTTTTTGTATTTAATAAAATCACTTTTTACTTATTAATTAACCCAGAGTATGTATTAATACCTGGGGGGGGGGCAAATAGTTGTGCATATCTCTCTATCAGTGTTATAAAGGGCGAACAATTTATGTGTTTACCCTGTATAAGCTTTATACAGGTTAAAATGGATTTATTTGGGGTTTGGACCCCATTGGGAGTTGGGTATCTGAGTGCTGGAGACAGGAACACTTCTTAAGCTGTTTTCAGTTAAGCCTGCAGCTTTTGGGGGACCTGATTCAGACCTGGGTCTCTGTTTGTAGCAGGCTAGCGTGTCTGGCACAACCAGGCAGGGCTCTGAAGTCCCAAGCTGCCAGGGAAAACAGGCTCAAAGGGGTTTCTGTGACCCAACCCATCACACCTACCTGTTGCTAGACAATTCATGCCCAGCGCTGCCCTTTTTTCCCCCTGCAGCCCATACTGTCTCCCATATAGCATGCAGTTACTATATGATGGCTCAGAGAGCTCTTGAGTGGAGTGTAGCTTCACCATGGGCTACAGCAGCAACTTCCAGGAGAGTGCACCAAGTGCTGTGGCTCCTATGAATCATGCCTGATGTAATCTGTGGCAGGACCTTCTTGTCCAGCTCGTCATTTTGGGGCAGACATCAGCCAAGGCAGTCTGTCTAGCTTGGAAGGAGTTGGGGGTCAGTGAATGGCTCAGTTATCTAATGAGGACCGAATGACTCTCCACTTCAATTCCAAACTCTCTCTGCCTAGTTTTCCTTCTTAACATCTGCTCAGGCCAGTTTATGGTCTAGACATCTCTCATGGTACCCTGATTCCCCAAGCTTCAGTGGAACATGAGGCCTGTGAGTCAGGCAGTAGAGCGTTCTCCCCCTCCTCTTCCAGGGTGCCATTAAGGTGAATTAAACCCTAATATTTCTCCCTATGTTGGGCACCATCAGAAGTCCTCAGGCAGTGCAGGGGTACCAATCCCTCCACCACAGGCAAACTCGCCTTCCTCTTCTAGCATGACTGACCAATAGAGCTGAATAGATGGGCATATGGGGTGGAGTACAAATATTTTCTCTTCTCTGTGCTGGCAGTCAGCCTCACAGAAAGCTCCTGTAGCTGGACATCTAAAAGCAAAGGACACCAGATTCAGCTAGGAGAAAAACGTTTTGAGGCATTGGTATATCATAGAAGCAGCTGTGCACAGGTTCTCCTGGATCCCTATCCTGGCTATGTTTTTTGGGGTTCCCAGCTCTTATGATGAGCACAGCCCTCTGATTGTTGGGCATCCTTCATGGATCTAAACTTTCTGGGTCCTAGGAGAAATAAAGTGGGGCCCTTGTGTGAGGTTCCATGGACCCTAGCTGAAGCCTTCCCTGAATAGGTACTAAGAGTGTTCTGTGTTAACAAGGTCACAAATATCAGATCTGGTTGGTTGCTCCACCCATGCTATGTAAGGTTTTAAATTCCTAAAAGCAAAAAAAGCCTTTAATACATTGTTTTTACATACTCTTGCCTTACAGTCTACTGCTATCTGACATTTGATTGAGCCAAACAGCCAGTTGCAAGCCTCTTATATGTATACTGGGTACCATCCTTCTGTAAATTGGTTATAGTAAAAACTTACCTATTCCCAGAGAACACTCTGAGAGTCTGAATGAGATGTACTGAGATTTTGTTTTATGCAGGATGTTCCAGAAAACTAAAGGTAGGGATGCTGAGAGCAATTTTTTAGTTACGACAATTCCTGTTCCAGTTTATGGATCTGCAGTGAGAACCACAGCAACTATATATTGCAGATGACTTTGCTAGCCATCTGTACTGCATCCGGTATGTGTCATCCAGGCACAGATGTTAGAAAAATGACCAAATCCAGTTCTTTCACAAGCCAGTGTAGATTATTGTTGTCTTTGTGATTCAGGTGGCTGCTTCTTGCAGCAATTCCAAAGAGCCCAAATTAAATCAGCTTGCTAGACCAACATCAACTATCGTTCTCTGCGTTTGTGCATGACACAGAATGATTTATAGTGCCATGTGATAGGACAGCATTGTGCGTCAGTATAGTGGAAATTTATGCTTTGGGTCATTGCTGTGTGGTAGGAAATCTCCTGAATCCAATAAATGGTAGTAACATGGCCAAATCCTGAAGTCGTGGCAAAATGGAAGTGGAAAGGTGGCTGCATCACATACAGAGATGATGCCTTGTTTTACATTTTTCCAAGGAGCAGAATACGTTGTCCTCTGGATGGTAGGATGCTACAATCATGCTTTGAAGACAAGTGACAGTGATGAAAGGGGGGAAATGTACCTGGAAATCACTAGATGTGAAGTGGTTTGATCAGGTTTTTTCCTCTGAAATTGTGGAGGTTCCCCCCCCCCCCGTAAATTTTTACTATTTTATTAGTCCCTTTGTGACTCTGTTTTGATGTTAGTCTAAATAAATTAGAATGTAGTTTCAGTGCTATATTGTGAAACTAATGATTCTCATCAGGATGACTCATTTTGAAAGTCTCAATTTCTAGCTAAAAGAGACTGAAAGTTGGAATTCCGGAGCTCTAGCTATTCCCTGATGCTTGCAACCAACTTCTGAGGATAGTTTAAGGATAATTAACAGGGTAGTCAACTACCTCTATTATGACCTTGGAGTCTGACCTTTTTGTCTGGTAGTGATTTCATTTCTTTCATGCAAATGTGGAGGTTTCTTAATGACTGTGTGGATAACTAATTCATTCTCCATAATTACTTGCCTGAAGCATATTTAGGGTTTTAAACAGCTTCTTGTAATCTTTACACTGGGTGTTGATTCCTTCTCAGCAGATTTAAATCATAGACTTTCTGGTGGGGAAAAAGTGCTTGACAGTATCCTTGAAGGGACAAATGTAAGCTTGGATGAGCCACAATTGTGTCTAGGCTACATTTTAAAAAAATCAATCCCAAAATCTTTAAATTAGCTATCATCAAGATATATGTAAATGAGTTAAGCAATGTCAACAGTACCCAAACATATAAAACTAAATCCAGGCACAGTGTTGATTACCAGGTATGTGCCTGCATCTGATCTAAGTTGTCTGCATCTGTTCTATTGTGAATCAGTAGCAAATGGTCAAAAGGTAAGAAACTAGTGGGGCCCGCCAACATGACAGAGGCTCTTGGGGCGTTTCTCTTTTCTGATTTCCAGGGAAGTGGAGGACGGTTTGGATGTTATTTTGGTCCCAGTTGTGTTCTTTGCAAACCACCCACTGAGCCTGGTGAGAATGTGAATTGTACAAGGAATGTGGATTTGGGCTCTTGGTAGGGATGATTCTTTTCCTGTTTCATATTGGCCATGACATACTTTTATCCTGTCATGGGTTATTAGACTTAACAGAAAATAACAGCTTTGCCAGGGCCTGGGAGGTAAACGGTGAAACTGTGGGACTTGGCATGGTCAGCGTATATCCGAGAGGATCTGAGTCCCAAGAGATCATTCAGAAATACGGTTTGATTACATTTCTTTTTCATCATTTCTGTAACCACCCGGAATCAAAATGGAATTGGCCGCTGGTAGAGTGTTATAACCGTAAACAGTGAAATCAATGTTGCATGAGATCTATTCCTCATTGTATTTTGAGCTAACAATGGGAGATGTTCGGCATTCTCTGCTCATTGAAGATAATTCAGCCATACAGTATTACTGCTCACCTAAAATACTTTTCAGGAAACTGTACTTGTATATACTACTTGATATGATTAACTCAGAGTAAAAAAAAAAATTAAAAAAACCCAAACCCCACACCGAAGTAGTGATACTTGGAATCATTTATCAAAGAGAATCAACATCTCAGTGTAACAATAGGGACACTGAGAGGAGAACTTATTACATAGTTAATACCGACTGTATTGCTGAATATGCACTGTTACAATAGTTATGGTACAACGTTTGAAAGTTATAGCTCTTTGATACTTCGTAATTGTTTGTTTTTATTCTCATGAAATCCTTCAAAATCTCTTACTGTCTGAGCTTTCTAAGGATAGAATACTTTCATAAATAATAGAAACTTGTATTACATTTTAGCTAACAGTTCATATGTGCTATTTCATAATTTTAAAGAGACATAATAATTTGTGCATGTATAAATTTTATATAATGTAATAACATTTTGAGGCAAACTTACTCTACTAGAAATTGTTCAGTGAGCTGGGATATAAGTTGGTTTTCCTACAGCAAAAAAGCTGTTATGCCGCATATGCTTTGCTTAGCCATTCATTTTAGCTTTTTTAGAGGATTCAAACCTTCATGTATGGCCTAGACTTTTAAAATTGTTTCATTTTCTTTTGCCTCATAACTCAGTATATATATGTTTCCAGAAAGATGTTTGTCATTTTCAGTAATTGAATAGTATCAGAAGAAAACATGACAAAATAATTAATGGCGTATTTTCAGCTAGAAAAAAATAAGGATGTCCTATTTTTCAAGAAATGTTGGAAAATAATGCCTGAATATAAACATTAGATTAAATGCCATATTTAGTGATAAATCATTACACACAAAATCATCATTACAGTTTATAATTTTCACTTTTTCAGAAATTGAAAAATTAGTGCATATTTGAGTGGTCAGAATGAAATATGTGAATGACCACTGGCATGGCACAAAATGTTCATTATTATATTTTTAACTGGTTGACTCTTATTTTCTTAGTTTTTTGTTTAAAAAGCATTCTACTGGCAACATGCCTAACCAGTCTAACCATGATATGTAAGCCCAGAAGCTCAGAGAGTGCTTTGGTATAATGAGCGGTCAGTTTTGAAGTTGGCAAGAGTTGGTGAGTATAACCCAAGATGATCAGTTTGTCTCTTAAGGAATATCTAAACCTGGGTTTTTTTGGAGTTTTTTTTAATATGTGCTAATTAACGTGTCAATTCATTAAAAATGTCTTGTGGTAAGAATATAAAGAAGACTAAGTCTTCAATAATTTTTAATCATACATTAAATTAATAAATGTTTCTTGTAAGATGTTTTAGGGAAGAAAATGAAATGTGTGTTAGTAGAGTTTTTGTATTAATCTCAAGAAATTACCTGTTAAACATTTTTGGACTTTAAAATACAAAATAGCTGTCTTGTTTGTGTGTTTGCAGATTAAAACATTAAGGGTGTTAATATTTATCTCTTTGAATACTAAATCTCTTATTGGAACTTAAATAATGCTAAGAATAAAATTCCACCCCGTAGAGGCTCCACACAGACTTGCGTATGGTTTAAATTTCACTTAAATCCTTAACTGGGGTTGGAGTGATGCATGGCGCCTCCTCTAGTTCTTTGCATTAGGATAAATTTCACCCTTATAAAGTATGGTAATCTCACTGACCATAAGTCATGTCATATCCCCCAAGCAGGAAACACCTGTGTAGGAGTGAGGAAACTCTAATCGTTTCCTTCAGATCTTTCTGTTGAGTGGGGGAAAGGTTGATCTCTGTAGACTGGGAAGCAGTGTTTTACTCAGGAATTGAAAATGGGAGGGGGGAGAGGGAGAGTTTGACTGTACAGGAGGGCTGAGGGCCGACGAGTGTTGAGACTGTGAGGGCGAAGGTGGGCTATATGGCACCATAGTAAAAACTGATACTTTCCAAAGCCAGTAGTAACTATTGCAGTAATTTTAAAACAACAGCCAAGAATTGCTCATGAGAAAGCCAGCATGTTTTCCCAGGGGGGACTAATTTGAACTTCAGTCCCAGTGTATCTTCTATTTGTTTCCAAGATGTTCAGTCCTTTTGGACTCTTACTGAAAAGAGTATAACAAAGCAATTAAATGTATGGCTTTTTAATGTCTTTTGAAGATTCTGTAGCTTGCACTAGCGCTAGCTGGAGTAGATGGCCTCTGTAGTGTGTATAGGAGAGATTAGGGTTACACTTTTCTGTGAGCAAAGCTTGTGCTCCACTATGTCTTCCAGAGAAGTTTGTAGCTCCATCAAATGCACAAGCATCCATCTGTTTGGGGTTCAATTTACAAGCATTTAACTCTTCTAAGATGTCACAGATGCAGCTGATGTGTTTTCTATAACCTCACATTTAGAATGCATCTACTGGCCTACCATGGACATCAAGATAACATACGCAATGACTTAATACTTGATGCCTATTTGCATTGGTGCATTCATCAGCCACGTATGCACATTTTTTGAATGTGGTGAGAGAGTTCTTCACTTTTTTTCAACTGCTGAGTCTTTCACTGTTGCATCGCATGCTTCGAGACAGTCATCTGGATTTTTTGCCGAAAGATAGCAAGCACTTGCCAGTCTTGTTTATCCTGAAGTTGGACACTGGTTCTGAAGAAGTGACAATGCTCTTAACACTAGCCTCCAGTCTGTAGTGTGTGGTATCTCTTGCTTAAATAGAAAGTGTGATGCAACAGCCATGTTGGTTCACATAAACTGAGTTGTGTCTCCAGCATTCTTAACAGCCTCATTAAGTTCTTCTAAAATTGGTTTTGACAGCGACTGGCTTAAGCCTTTCTGCATGTTGATGCAGTCCAGAGGCATGGTGTTTTGCAGCGGTTTCATGTAGGTTGCCAGTATTGGCTTGGCTGATCAGTCTGGCAAACCAAGCTCTGCCACTTTTATTATATAAATCCATGATATGCTCACATCTTGAATACTGCGTGCAGTTCTGATCACCCCATCTCAAAAAAGATATATTGGAATTGGAAAAGGTACAGAGAAGGGCAACAAAAATGATTAGGGGTATGGTACAGATTGCATATGAGGAGAAATTAAAAAGACTGAGATTTTTCAGCTTGGAAAAGAGACGATTAAGAGGTGATATGATAGAGGCCTAGGAAATCCTGACTGGTGTGGAGAAAATGAGTAAGGAAGTGTTATTTACCTCTTCACTTAACACAAGAAACGGGTTCCCCAATGAAATTAATAGATAGCAAGTTTAAAACAAACCAAAGGAAGTATTTCTTCACACAATGCACAGTCACCTGTGGAACATCTTTCCAGGGATGCTGTGAAGGCCAAAATAATAACAGTGTTCAAAAAGAACTAAGTTAGTTCATGGAGGGTAGGTCCATCAATGACTATTAGCCAGGATGGGTAGGGATGCAACACCATGCTCTGAGTGGTACTAGCCTCTGTTTTCCAGAAGCTGGGAGTGAACGACATGGGATGGATCACTGGATGATTCTCTGTTCTGTTCATTCCCTCTGAAGCACCTGGCATTGGCCACTGTTGGAAGACAGGATACTGTGGTAGATGGACCATTGGTCTGACCCAATATGGCCATTCTTACATAAAAATTAATTATAATAATAAAAAAGTTTAGTACAGAAACTCCCCAAGATAATGACCTCTTGAGATAGCGATAATGTGAGATAACGACCTTGGCAAATAATGCATTTTAAAAATCTTGGCCTACTCGGAAACGTATATTTATGTTTCCCAGTCAAAAATCCAGTATTCTGGAGTGAAGTCACTAAAACATAGTCCAACAAACAAATGCTCTGGCTGCTGTTGTTCGTTGTGCCACCGTTCATTCCACTGCTCTGTCCACAATGGCCCTGCACCATCACCTTCTGCTGCCACTGTGACCTGTGAGAGTCGGTCTCTCGAGGTTTCACCCAGCTCTCAGTGATTTCAGCTCTCAGTGGGGGAACCTCGCTGCTAATGCAGTCTGGGTTGTCTCTTCCACAGAAACACTGTCCCACAGCAGGTCCAAGCACTTAAACCTGATTATCAGTGATTTCAGTGCTAGAGGTCACTTAACAAACCAAAAGACTCTCTATGGAGCCTAATCAGTTCTATCTCTAAACAGAAGAGAGGGGCAGGTCAAATAGTGCCTGTGACTCTTAGGCAGAGCCCACTCCACCACACAAAACACCTGTGCCCCACCCTCTCTCGTTTCACTAGGATATGGCATCCAAACCTCCTGCTTAGGGAGTGCAGTTCAGTTGAGGGTGCCCAGTGCTTAATTTGTAATGAAAGAGGTGCCGGGGCTCAAGCAAGCTTGTTATTTTCGTAACTGATGTGGCAAGCCCAGAGGTCCTAGGGCTATGAACTGCCAAGCCTAGAGGTGCCGGGGCTCAGCCTTGGCAAGCCCTAGCACAAATTAAGCACTGAGGGAGACACCCTCATTCAGGTAGGCTAAGTACAGTTCTGTTGCCCTTTACTCATACAATAAGGATAACAACATTTCATGACCGCCACATTTAATACTCAAGTGATTTGTAACCCAGCACCAGCCAAAATTGATCATTTGGGTAGCACAGCCCTGTCTGCTGGATACCTAGGCAGAGTAGGTGTGTTCCTGTAAATACAGTCTGGTCCTGAAGCCTTTTCACCCACCCTTGGCTCATCACTAGCTGTCAGGGGAGAGCTCATTCAGACCTTGCTTACAAATAATAATTAGAAATTATTAGGTAGGCCAATCTAGTCAAAACAAATGCGCCAACATTGTCATAAATAACAGCTGTATGAGGAAGCTAGTCTTTGTTCATACTTTTCAAACCCATTATGCTTTCTCAGGTACAAGTATTTGCTCATACACTGTATATGCTTCTAAAGTGTGTATTAATGTTTCAATTTCAATTCAAATTTCCAACTGACTAAATTGGCAACAGTGCATGTAATGGGGGGGGGAAGGGTTGGGGAAATTCGGGGGGCGGTGTAGGGAAATCCCTGCTGGGAAGAGGGGATGGAGGGGAATCTGAGTCTCTAAGCCCGCAGATGTCCTTACATACCTAGAAAACTCACTGCTGATCTTTGAATGTCCATAGAAGGCAAGAAACCATGGAAGATAATGTGGACAAGTTTAGTACTGTATTACCTTTGGTGGGGAAAATCTCTGGAAGTAGAGGAGGACTGGTGATGTAGTAATAACTGGGTTAAGTTCTATTACCTGTGTTATGCAGGAAGTCAAACAGAATTGTCATAATGGTCCCATGTGCATGGGCAGCGCGCAGGGCCGGCTCCAGGCACCAGCCCAGCAAGCAGGTGCTTGGGGCGGCCAAGGGGAAGGGGCGGCACGTTGGGCTGTTCGACGGCAATTCGGAGGCGGGTCCCTCTCGGAGGGAAGCACCTGCCACCGAATTACCGCCGAAGAAGAAAGCGGTGCGGTGGAGCTGCAGCCGGAGTGCCGCCGATCGCAATTGCGATCGCGGGGTTTTTAAAAAAAATTTTTTTATTTTTCCGCCGCTTGGGGTGGCAAAAACCCTGGAGCCGGTCCTGGCAGCATGTGAACCGCCAGCTGGGGAAGGTAGGTGGCGGCGTGGCCCCAGGCTTCCCACCTCCTGAGCACAGGAAGGCGCACAGTCCCAGCGGAGCACTTGGAAACTGGAGCCGCACGCTGCCGCAGGGAGCAGTCACGGCAGGGGGGCAGGGTCACACCTGGCTGTTTGGGGAGGCAAAACCTCCCCCAGCCTATGCGACCCGCTGCCCATGTGATTCTGCCTCCTCACCAGCCTTGGCATAGGAGTGCTGGGAACAGGGCTTGAGTGCAGGGGTCTTGGGAATGAGACAAAGTGGCAACACTGTGGCCCAAATGGCAGCCTGAGGATGCTGCTCTAATTTAGACAGGACCCCAGGGTTGTGTAAGTTACACTGGGGCTCTCCAGTCCCCAGAGCAGCCCAGGACTGGGAAGGTGCAAAGATGGCTTATGGACCCTTTTTGCTCCAGCCTTGCCCCTGATCTTCAAGTTCTGTACTGTGCATCTGAGAATCTGTGACTTCAGGGATGTAGGCAGAGGGGCTTCTTTGGAAGGGATGAGACGTGGAAACCACGCTGCTGCTCCTCCTGTGCTCTCCCGATTAGTTGCTACTGGTATTCTCTCTCCCCCCTCCCCCGCTGCCTTAGAGAAGGGAAGAATATGGGACCATGACTTTCATATTCATGTACTTAGTAACCCTTTTCTAAACAGTATGCTATACGTGGCCTATTTTAGCTCAGTTTGCTTCTCTTTAATAAATGTTTAAATATGATGTATTTTAGGCCTGCAAACACATGCTGCAGGTCTTAAACACTTACTTGCCTTAACCCACTTCCTGTATGAAACTAATTAATACTTAGCTGTTACACAGAGTGTGTCCCAATCAAGCTTTGCCTCACCCACCTTGTCTATTATTACAGTTGAGGTAGTTAGAAGTGGTGTTAGTAATCTCTTTTATTGGACCAACTTCTGTTGGTGAGAGAGACAAGCTTTTGACCTGCAGTAGAGCTCTGTGTCTGTCTAATATCCGGGGACCAACACTGCTACAATAATGATTTCAAAGAGCATTCATCACTTCTTCAGCACAGCCATACTCAAAACACTTGGTAACAGTAAGCTGGGTAGTTTGGCACCTGTAACTATTTGCATGTACAATTTAGGTAGAGTCGATTGAAAAATAAAAAACAATTTTTGCAAAAACACTTGAAATCATCTTAAGTTCAAAGTGGACCTTTTTTAGATTTCTTGAAGAATTTTGTTTAATTTTTTTATTGAAATGGTTATGGAAATATTTTGGAATATTGGAAAAAATAAGAAGCTGGTTTTTTTAAAGTTAATTTAATTGGTTAAATTTCAGTCGGTTTTTGGGGCGGGGGAAGGAGGTAGTTTATTTGCAAAAATAATTTTTTTTGTGAAGTCATAACTTTAATTAAAAGTTTTTTGCTTTTGAATAAAGACCATTTTCAACATTTCATTCAAATATTTCATTTGAAAAATTTTGACCAGCTATATAGTTAGATTAAATTGTGAGTGCAAATAGTTATGGGAGCAAAATTGTCTCTACTTATTTATGCTGGTAGGTCACATTCACAAATTGGAGGATAGTGGCTGAAAGGTTTAGTGAGGTGGCAGAAGTTAAGAGCATAGTAGGAAAGGAGGGCAAATGCAAGGGCAGAATGGTATTGTGCAGAATGTACAGGAAAAATAATTAGGTTTATTGAATTCAGTGGGCTATTTGAAGGATTTGTGGCCTGTTAATCTTTATAATGCAGAATTATTATAGAATTACCGGTAGTTACTTCCATTTCTTTTTGATGTGCAATAAAATCAGCTGCAGTAATGATTGTATAAAGCAGTATTCTGCAGACTACTTACTCACCTAATTCACCCACCAGGAATGGATAAATTGCTTCTGGATCTCTTGGAATAAAGTGTAGCTCTGATAAACTGGCAAACATTTCTGTTGCTCCGGATTCATCTCCCTCGTGGTTCTGCCTTCTGCCCCCTTTTTGTGCTCTATTTTCTAACCTCAGTTAGTTGAATGTGAACTAGATTATGGTAAATTTCTCTATTGTTCAAGAAGTATTTCATAGAGATCCTTAACCAGGCACTAAAAGAGGCTACAGAGAAGAGGAGGGTTCAGTGCCAGCTGTATTCAATTGACTGAAGACAGGAAAAACTTTTAGATTGTGTATTGCTGTTACATGAAAAAGGAGATCCCTGGGTATGTTTGAGACACCTTGGAGCCAGGTGCTGTATGAATTGCTCCTTTCAGCATTCCTTCACAAGAAGAAAAGGGCCAGTCAGAGGAGATGTAATCCTCTTACTAGATGGACATTTTTGACATCTTCATTGGTACTACTACTTGGCATACAGAGAAATCAGACTGCAACCAGTTAGTCCTAAATTTGTGTGCGCGAAAATCACAAACATTTACAGGCAAAATCTTGTTCCTGCTCTGTATAAATATGTAATGTAGAAACCTAAATAATTCACAGGCATAGATTTGGAAGCTTCCTCTCCATGTCCAAACAGCACACACTTGTTTTCTCTGGGGATGCATAGGACAGATACTGGCTCTTTAGCAACTAAAGATGTTTTAAGAATAGGCATTTTGCATGAAGTAGGCTGTATTACTGATATCATTTCCTCTCTTTCCTTATTTATATATAAAAAGAATTGATTCTGCTCCTTTTACACACAGCTAGTCAGATATCCTCATCCTCCATCCCACAATTCCCTCTGTTTGCTGCACCCACTTGTTATGTCTTCTTTTAATTTACATTATAATCTCTGTGGGTCAGGGACTGTATTTTACTACGTTTGTTCATTGCTCTGCACAATGGGGCCCTATTTCTGATTGCTGTTTCTTGGCACTACTACAATACAAATAAGCGGATGTTTTGTGCCATAAAGTTTTAAAATCAGAGATAGAGCCTTGTGTTGGACAACTTTCTAGCTCTACATTACTGTCATTCTAAAATAATAAAGTTTTGAAAATGGAGAACAAGTGACAACTTTTTAACCTCTCTCTTTTTTTCCCTTTTCTTACAGCCGATAGCTTCTTCTTTCTTCAGGTGAGTACTCTACTCTATTTTCCTTTATTTAATATTGCAACAACTGGCTGAGAACACCACATGTAACATGCTGCTGGCATTAAAAATTACTCAACTTGTGGATGAAATCAGTGACTCCGGGCTATAGTGCCACCATGTTATATTTAATTTTATACTTTGCTATGTGGGTTACACTCTTTGTTAAGTTATATATCGGAGCCCACTATTGCTTTACTATTGAATACTCACTAAATGCATTCTTCAGAACATATCTTCAGCATGTTCAACTTTCATTAGCTTGTAGTCACTTTAAAGAAGGTATTGCGTTATCTCAGTGACACACATTTGAAAACCATTAGGGAGCACACTCAGATAATTGCATTAATGGTAATTGCTTCTTAAAATTGAGCTGCTATTGGAAAAACTACTGAAAATGAAGTATTCTAGATCTTGATATCAGCAAAACAGTGCTGCCTTCATTGTAATTGCGTTCCTGTTTGGGGGGGGGGGGGGAAGTTGATAAGTGTTGTGCAAAAACGGTCTTATTCTTAGGGAAAAGGAGACTTGGGTGTGGTAATCTTTTTATTGGATCAATTTCTGTGGTGAGAGAGACAAGTTCATGCATGACCTGTTCTCTGAAAGACTTGAAAGTGCAAAATTAAAGTAAGTGTGTGTGTGTGTGTGTGTGTGTGTGTGTGTGTGTGAGAGAGAGAGAGAGAGAGAACGCGTGCGTGCAGTTCCCTTGTTGGCCATGTTCTAGTACAGGGGTTCTCAAACTGGGGGTCGGGAACCCTCAGGGGGTTGTGAGGCTATTACATGGGGAGTCATGAACTGTCAGCCTCCAACCCAAACCCCACTTTGCCTTCAGCATTTATAATGGTGTTAAATATATAAAAAAGTGTTTTTAATGTATAAGGGGGGGTTACACTCAGAGGCTTGCTATGTGAAAGGGGTCACCAGTACAAAAGTCTCAGAACCCCTGTTCTAGTACTTCCATAAAATTGAAGTCTGCAATCTTTCTCATCATACTTCTACGTCTGTATTTTATTATTTTGTGTGGGTTTCCAAAAGATGGTCTGAACATGATGGGCACCATTTTTCTCCAACCTACTCTTGTCTTACTAATTGACTTTTTACTAATTGTAAGCGGGGATGTTGCAAATCATAGAATATCAGGGTTGGAAGGGACCTCAGGAGGTCATCTAGTCCAACCCCCTGCTCAAAGCAGGACCAATCCCCAGAAAGATTTTTACCCCAGATCCCTAAATGGCCCTCTCAAGGATTGAACTCATAACCCTGGGTTTAGCAGGCCAATGCTCAAACCACTGAGCTATCCCTCCCCCCCAAAGAGAAGGAAAGCCAAGTCCTTCGAGCCGGAGTTTGTTCTCTTCTCTCCATGGATCAGGGGACAGGGTGGAAGTGTAGCTTTTCACCAAGCTGGATAAAAATTGATGATTTAAAAAAAAAATCTGTGTTTTCTTATTTAAATTGGATTCTTTTATTTAAATTAAATACAGATTTATTTTTTAAAAATTAAATTTGAAATTGACAACCACCACTGAACTGGTGGAAGTACCTGGAACCAGAGTTTGCTGATGTGCTAAACCAGTTTTTGACAGCAGTAAGTCTGTTCTGCAGGTGCAGAGGGAACATTTTCTTTATTTCAGTTTATTCAAATAGTTTTGTTCAATGATCAGTGCATTCAAAGTTAAGAAACTAATTGGTAATTGAAAAAGTAGGAAAGCCTATCTACGAATGAAAACTAGGTGTGAGAGGACTAGATCTACTAGTTCTAACATCTTGAAGGACATGGTGACCGGAAACAATCCATTCAATTCACTAACTACAGTCAATACTTCCTTTGTTTAATAAATCAATTAAAAAATGCAGAACATGTTCTGATAAACTTTTTTTCTTATGTATCCAGCACATTTAAGGTAATGTTTTATGTAATGATAAATAAAATAAACTTTAAGATGCTGTTTTTGTGTATTGAATTGAATTTGAATTTCCATCCAAAAAGAGCTTGACACAAATTGCAAGTAAAAAAAATTAACCATCTAAATACAAAATACATTTTTTTCAGATTTTTACATTTTTATTATATTAGAAAATGGTGAATGATGCAAGTTAAGCTATGTAATTTCTTCAATAAATGTGCATTGATGTAGTGTATCCTCCTGATTGGCAAAAAGAAGCACTAAATTTTGTGTGAAGGCTATATTTAGTTGTAAATCATCATGTTTTGATGTTTACCAATCAATGAGAATCAACCTTTATTTAGGAAAATAACTTTTCTTTAGGAAAAGTACAAATGCAAAACCCAATTAAAATGATTATTTAAATTAACTTTTTCTGCTAGCTGATATAAATCATTATTTAAAATGATGATTTAAATTACTTTGATTTAAATCTATCCACCCTTCTTTGCACACTTTTTTCACCCCAAAAAGAATTCTCACCAATGTTTGCCTTTTCAATCCTTATCCTTGAGATGAGGAGGGAAATGGGAGCTGCAGGAAGCGGCGCGGGCTGGCCCACCGCTTCCCGCAGCTCCCATTAGCCAGGAACGGTGAACCGCGGCCCCTGATTGCTGCGAGCGGCCGTACCTGCGGACGCTCAGGTAAACAAAGCGTCTCATGGCCTGCTAGGGGCTTACCCTGAACAAGCCGCGAACCAAGTTTGGGAACCACTGATCTAGATCATACTTGTTGTTATAGTACTATCTGATAGCTTGCAGTGGCCTGTTGATTTTGATTGAGGTTAGCCTCTATATACTACAGCTCTGGAACTAGAAGAGCAAAAATTGAAAAGACAATGAAATAAATCAAAGTGGGCAAAGAAAATTGAAGAAATAGAAGTAGACTGAAATCAAGTTGGCAGTCCATTTTTTTTCTTATTTACTTTGCCAGATAACTTTCTTTGAGTGCAGGGAAGTGGATAGCATTAAATAGTCACCCTCCCAAATAAATTTATACTCCATCCCTAAATCCCTCCTTTGCCACCACACTTGCACGCTGTGTCTTAATCTTGGGCTAGGCAACTTTGTCACACTGCATTTCATTACCAATAGCAGTCTTAGGCTCTGAGTTTGACAGAATTTGATAGCCTGATAACAAAGACAATTGCAGTTGTGTGCTTCTTCAAGTACCTCCTTGACAGGAAGCAGTACATTGACTAACAGAGAGAGACTATTTTTACTCTCGCTTTATAAGCAAGCATAATATTGTTGTTCTTGATGGTAGTTCTTGAGGATGATCATGATGATAATACTTAACTCTAAAAAGAGAAGATTTCTGCTAAAAACCTACCTCTCTCTTGTTGTTCTGACATGAAACAAATTAAATTTTTTACATGAACAAAAATAGAGAAAATGTTTTATTTAAAAATAAGAATGGTTAAATATTTAAAATAATGAAATCTATAAACTGCCTCAAATGCCTCAAATGCCAGCATTACAACACTATGGAGAGAATGTCTCCAGTTCTTTGACATGTTTATTCTGTATCTGCTGGTACTAATATGAAACTGGAATGATTTTGTATATACTACATTGGAAAGATTTTCAGGGCTACTTGTAAGCATTAAAGGAGATCTGTGCATTCTCCCACTAAATAAAAAAAGTAAAGTCATATTTGACCTCAAACACAAAAAGTTGTTTGTATTTTTTTTATTTATCAATGAATTGTTACTGAGCAATCAAGGCCCATGCATGTTGGGTTCTGAGAATTGAGTCATGCAAAATTTCTGTTTATGGAGTTTGGGAAGAATTTGAGAAACATAGATTTGTGCAAATGCATATGGGCTATGAAGTTCCCTGAATTTTCACTGAAAGAGTTGCTTGCACTGTTCCATGTGGAAATTGCTTTTGAATACAGTATATTTATAAACCTTGAAATATTGTATTAACGCATTGAAAGGTAAACTACATTAATAGTCTGGCAAAGACATAAAGCTATAATCATATAGTTGTGGCACCTGGCTATGCATGACCATTACTCTAGTTTCTTGATTGACTGGCCTTGCTTTTGTGGATTTGTTAAAATAATAACGTTAGATAATATTTTAATTTCTTCCAGTGCCTCGAGAAAAAATGACTTTTATATTGGTATGAAATTATTCAATTCAGCTAGAATCAACTAGTGATATCTGTGAAAAGCCTGAGAAATCACTATACAATGAAAGACAGACTGGCCTACAGGTTAACTATAGCAAAGTTAGTGAGCAGTGGTAAAATGAATATAATGGATAGAATATCAGCACAGTCGTGTCTGGACTAGGCATATGTCTAAATAATGTACAAATAGAAGGCATGGATGGGGGGGGAATATGTTTTTTTTTCCTTTTTGTTACTACTTCAACTCTTGATTTGCTCAGAAACTATAGTGATGAGGACCATATAAGTATCTAGATAACTCTCACTAAACATTGGATGAATGACTTAAACCGCATAAAAATCATAAATACAAAATATACAGACCATAGTTTGACAGATCTGGTAGCGATTGTCTGACACAAAGGATAAAAAAAGAGAGATGCTTTCAGACAGAAACCACAAAGGCAATTCACTCATAAAGAAAACTGAACTGGTTTAGAGAATTAAAAAAAAAAAAAATCTGTCCATTATAAACACACAGGGTCTGATTTTTTTTCCAGAGGTGCTGAGCACTCATAACTCCCACTGAAGTCATTGTTGGCTTTTTATCTGAATGTTGATGTGCTGCGTGTTCTTGAAGTCTGTTGGAACTACAGGTTCTCGGCACCTCTGAAAATCGGGTCTACATATACAATGGAGAGGCACAATTTATTGGTGACAGGTTTCAGAGCGGTAGCCATGTTAGTCTGTATCAGCAAAAATAACGAGGAGTCCTTGTGGCACCTTAGAGACCAACAAATTTATTTATTTATTGGTTTTTTGTTTTTGTTTCAGCATATACATACTATCATGCAAACAAATCTTCATGGCCTCATCAAAGTCAATGGGAGTTTTGCCATTGGCTTCAATAGGGCCAGAATTTCACCTTTTCAATGGCTGCTTGCTAAGCTGTTTCCTTGCTCTCCTAAATGTGCTGACTTCAATTTCACCCAGAGATGTTATGGGGTGGTGTCTCTCTCTCTCTCTTAATACAGAGTGGAAGTCCTCCTTCATTAGACAAACCATATGATAAATATTCCAAAAAAGTTCCAAAGAAGCAGGCTTACTGATGAGCCTGAGATGCAAAATGCAAATCCTGATATGAAACTCCTCAAAGTCTGGAATGCATATGATTCAGAAGATGACTAAGTTGCCTCTGTGCTCTCTTAAACCTGATTGGCTTATTTTGTCTTCTCATTGTATAAAAGCCTTCTAACTCTCTCAGTATATGCAACAGTTTACAAAAGCAGTCCTGACACTTTAAAGTAAATCTGTTTCCCCAGATTGAATCGTAACCTCCCTAACTTGGAGGTGAGCTCCTAGTTTATTTTTCCTGAAGGTGCAGAAAAGAAAAGGAAGCTTTAAACACTCTGTTAGCACAATGTTACAAATTTTCTGGAACTTTTCAAGTATAAAACATATTCTCCCCTTCCCCTATATATTTTACTGAGGGTACATCTACACTGTGATAAAAGAATGGGGGCGGCAGCCGTGGCTTGCCCAGGTCAGCTGACTTGGGTTCACAGGGTGTGGGCTTCCTAGCTATAAAATTGCAGTGTAGACATTTGGGCTTGGGTTGGAGCCCAGGCTCTGAGACCCTACGAGCAGAGTGGGTACAATCAGCTGACCTGGGCTCTGAGACTCCATGCCGTGGGTTTTTTATCTCAGTGGAGATGACCCTAAATTATATAAGGAATATTTACATTGGGGATCAGCCTTGAAATTCAGTTCCATGCTTGTGAATTGTAGGAAATGTCTCAGATCTCTGGGATAGGAATGTCTTTCCAAAGGCCCATCTGAGCAGCTCTTCTAATCTGTGGAGCCTAGATGCGATAGACTGGTAGCCAGTCAACTGGAGTAGGTTTGAGCATCCCTGACACTATGCGCATAGCATTATTGAGTTGAGTGTCAAGGAGTTTAGTGTGACTGCTATGAGACCATACTGGTGCACAATATTCAGCTGCAGAATATAGCAAGGCAATTGTTGCGGTTCGTAAAGTCCGTGGACTGGAGCCCCATGATGTTCCGGACAATTTTCTGATAAGCGCGACATGAGACCTGACCTTATCATGGGTGTTCTCGAGATGTTGTCGAAAGGTCAGACTCTGGTCCAGTGTTACGCCAAGATACTTTGGATTAGCTTCGTGGTTAACGCTCTCACCGCAGAACTGCATATCATGTTTGGTATTAGCCATTTTATTGTTCAGATGGAAAGCAGTTAGCATTGAGGTTTTTTTGGATTAGGCCTAAGTTTCCAGCATTCAAAATAATCAGCCATTTTGCTAAGATCTCGGGTTAGGGTGCAGCTTATGGTATGGAGGTTTGTATGCTGAACAGCCAGGGCAATATCATCCACATACATGAATTTCCTTGACTCCATCGCTGATATATCTACGGTGTATATATTAAAAAGTACTGGGGCCAGGACATAGCCCTGAGGGATGCCCGAGTTAAGAGTTCTTGGTCTACTGATCTGGCCATTAAGGTGTACCTTAAAGCGGAGGTCCCCAGTCATTGCCACCAGGAGGCAGGTTGTTTGCCGACAGTGAATGATATGGGAGACCTTGAGGAGGAGGCCCTGTCTCCAGACAGTGTCGTATGCCGAGGACAGATCAACAAGGGCAATTCCTATCTTCAACTTACGTTGGAATCCTACCTCAATGTGGCTGGTAAGCTAAGCTACTTGGTCACAGCAGTTCCTCTTCGGGCGAAATCCTGCCTACTCCACTGGGAGGATGTATTCAATAATATCAGACAGACAGTGGAGCAGCACCCATTCCATGAGCTGGGTGGTGGGGAGTGGGAAGACGTTGAGTTTCTTCTATACAATTGCTCAGCAGCACTGGGCTAATGTATTCTGAAATAAGTTTGACAGAAAACTACTTTCAGCTGATAGAAAAAAATGAATCCTATG
Organism: Terrapene triunguis; assembly: GCF_002925995.2. Lineage (NCBI taxonomy): Eukaryota > Metazoa > Chordata > Testudines > Emydidae > Terrapene > Terrapene triunguis. The sequence goes on from NW_020664446.1 coordinate 23,320,976, forward strand.
CTGCTGCATTGGTTCTCAATCACTGCTACCCTGAATGGCAGAGATAAATGAGAAAAGGAAGTCATTAGTTTGTTTAACTTAGCCGTATGTATACACATAAGTAAGCGCGCGCACACACACACACACACTTATAAAATTCTGTCTCTAATATGTAATAGAAGTAACTGATTTCCTCCTTTTTTTTTTATTACGTCAAACCATGTTTTTAGTAAACTGCTATGATTTACTAAGCTGTCAGGTATTTCTACAGCCTTGAAGTGATCTCAATAGAAGATATAAAATGGGGACTCATTGTAAAACTACAAATTATGTGCCATTTAAAAATTTTGAATTATTCTATTGAGAAGGGAAGGCTGAGAAATCTCAGAATTTGAGGAACTAGTACCTAAATCCAAGAGAGGGGGTTCTCTAAGGCCCTATCCTCCAAAGGTTAACACACATGTATAATTTTAAGCACACGACTAGTCCCTTTGAAGTTAATGGGACCAGCCCTTCTTATTATTTATCATATGCATAAGTCTTTGTAGGATCAAGGCCTACGATTTCACAGAAAAGAGGTAGTTTTGTTTTGTGCTACAAGAAAATAGAGACCTGAAAAGGTATTTTAAATATTTATTGCTTTAATTATTATTCTCAGTATTAGAGAATTGCTACTGCTGTGTTGTTCAAAGTATTGCTCTAACCTGCTGCTTGAAATATAAAATGAAATGTAAAAAAACTTTTTTCTACATACAATTTTACTATCCATGCATATGTAAATTACATTACTTTCATAGTGAAGATGCTCCATAATGCTATTGCTAATCTGTTTCATCAGAAAAGATTATGAAAATATAGCAAGCTTGACCACTGTTTAGTTTCCCATGCAATGGAGTTAAAAATATCATTTCATGTGAGTCAGAGTGCTTTGCTGAACCTGAAAAAATCTAAAAGGAAGTGCTTATGGTCCTCTAAAGAAGAGCCTTAGGGGAGCTCTGCTCAACTGAAGCTTTTACATTTTTTCTTTAAAAAATTACTGTTTAATTAGATCTTCATACTTACTGACTCATTTGTTATGTCAAACTAAGTGAAAGGAAGATGTAATCATTCTGATATGTGAAAATCTGTAGTGATACATGCTAAATCTTTCTATTAATGAAAAAATTATGAATATTCCCTTTTCCAGTTTATTGCTAGTTAGGCTGTACAAAGCCAGAGAAATTCAATTTTGCATGGCGAGCTGCATTAAAAACTGGTGAAGATAAAACTCGCTGCCCCAGTGTGTGGTCCCCTGACCCCTCAAACCTGCAGGCGGGCATGAAATACACATCCTCAGCATTTATGGATTGGAATAGTAGCTTCAGCTCTTTCATACATTGTGTGTGGGATTCTCAGACACTGAAATCATGCGGTCATGGATCCAGTGATCTCTCCACATTTCCCTTAGCACTAACTGGGCCCAGAGGACCTCCCCTCTTCGCCCGCACAGCAGGTCTGTCCATGTTCGCCTCCCCCATATACTCAGACAGCGAGACTCAAGTGGTAATCAGGAGCCTTTCAGTTGCTGTATACACCTGAATGAATTTCACCCTTGATCTATAATACGAAATGACAAGTGAACAAAATGTAATATAACTGAATATCTGGATGATAAGCTTGTCTTAGGCTTGTCTCTACAGACAGAGTTTTGTCGACCAAAGTCATGTCGATACGCAAAAAGCTCTATAATAAAATTGGTATTGCATCTTCGCACTCGCTCTCTTTGTCAGCAGAGTGTGTCCACTGTTGGGGCACTATTCTTGATAGTGTGAGCAATGCACTGTAGGTACCTATCTCACAGTCCAGCTCAACACCTTCTGCCGCTAGGTCTTGTGGGAAGGCGGAGTGGATCGCGGCGCATCTTGGGACCGGGCTCAATGTCTCACGATGAAATGTGTTCTGTCCCAGCATTCCATGGGCTTCCAGCTTTCTTTCGTGGCATTTTTCAGTGGCCCTTGTGTGCTGTGCACTCTGGCATCTCTGTGAGAAGGGATGGTGTGAAGAGTTGCCCCCCACTTTCTGGGGTGCCACCTGATATAATGGGGTCCCACTAAGCCTGCACGTTCTATCAACCTGGGCTCCCTCACCCTGTCCTGCTGTGCCAGGCCCTCAAGTCTTCTCTAGCACACACACAGGTAGGGCCACACCCAGCTACAAAAGGACACAGGCACTGAAATCAGCTCTGTGTGGGAAGACTCAGCTAGGGGATTGCTCAGGACTCAAGTGCACACCCAAAATGGTATTGTCTTGCGCTGCACAGAAATCTGTACAGCGTAAGCTCATGAAAATTGCCCCCTCCCTCAATGTGGAGGAAGATATGAAAAGCTTTTTGCCCCCTACACCAGTTATGAATTGGACAAACTGGGTTTTAGAAAACAAAACAAGTTTATTACCTACAAAGGATAGATTTTAAGTGATTATAAGGGATAGCAAATAGATCAAAGTAGATTAATAAATAAAATAAAGCAAATACGCAAACTAAGCTTAATACACTAAAGAAACTGGCTACAAGTAGTAATTTCTCACCCAAAATGTTGTTTTAAGCAGGTTGCAGAGATTCTTGAAGACAAACTTCTTTTGCTTGCAGCTTAGAATTCCAGATATTCGTTTCAGAGGCCAGACACCTTCTAGCCTGGCTCTAGTTCTTCCCCAGTTCAGTCTTAGGTGTTTTTAGCAGACATCTTGAGTGGGGATTCAGTGAAGATCCGAGCCTGATTAACTCACTCTTCAGCCCTAAATAGGATTTACATAGGGTGGGAATCCTTTGTTTCCTAGTTTGATCCCCACCCCATACAAGTGAAAAATACTAGTAGTCCAAGATGGTGTCCAGTACCAGATGACATGATCACATGACCCTGCAGTGTCAAAGCAGCATCCCAGGAAGCTTTTCAGGAAGGTGGGAGATTAGCATCTTCAAAGATCTATTGTTCTCCCTAATGATTTATTGACTGATTGCATTTTGTCTGGTGGGCGTTTCCCAGGTGCAAACACTTTTGCAATTGATACATAGTCAATATTCCTAACTTCAGATACAGAAATGATACATGCATACAAATAAGATAATCACATTCAGTAAATCATAACTTTTCCAATGATCTCACATGACCTATCTTGCATAAAACATATCTTAGTTATGCCATATTCATATCATAACAATCTCTATGAAGAATATGGGGTGTAGTGCCACAGATGGATCCTGCACTGCTCTCCTATGCTCTGATAACTGTCATTAAGATATCACGGATGGCAGTGCAGTTAATCACGAAGTTCCTAACTGAAGAAGACTCCCAGTTGCCTGATATGCTGTGTAATATGGATAGGAGCAACTTTAGATTGCTTTTGGCATTCACGGAACAACTGCAGATGGTGGACCATTGCTTTTGGGCTTGGGAAACAAGCACTGAATGGTGGGATCGTATCATCATGCAGGTCTGGGATGATGAGCAGTGGCTACAGAATTTTCAGATGTGGAAAGCCAGCTTCCTAGAACTGTGTGCAGAGCTCGCCCCAATACTACGGTGCAAGGACACCAGAATAAGAGCTGCACTATTGGTAGAGAAGCGCGTGGCAATCACTGTGTGGAAGCTGGCGACTCCAGACTACTACTGGTCGGTTGCGAATCAATTTAGAGTCAGTAAGTTGACCATTGCGGCCACGTTAATGCAAGTGTGCAAGGCAATTAATTGCATCCTGCTACAAAGGACTGTGACTCTGGGAAATATGCGTGAAAGACAGCTTTGCAGAAATGGGTTTCCCTAACTGTGGTATAGATGCGATAGATGGTGTACACATTCCAATTTTGGCACCAGACCACCTTGCAATGGAGTACATCAGTAGGAAGGGGTACTTCTCCGTGGTGTTGAAGGTACTTGTGGATCACCATGGGCATTTCACTGACATCAACGTGGGTGGTCAGGAAAGCGCGCCTCTTCAGGAACACCGGCCAGTATAGAAAGCTACAAGCAGGGACTTTCTTTCCAGACCAGAAGATTACGGGGGGGATGTTGAAATGCCCATAGTGATCCAGGGAGGCCTGGCATACCCCTTACAGTCATGGCTCATGAAACTTACATGGGAAACTTGGACAGCAGTAAGGAGGGATAGCTCAGTGGTTTGAGCATTGGCCTGCTAAACCCAGGGTTGTGAGTTCAATCCTTGAGGGGGCCATTTGGGGATTTAGTTAGGGATTGGTACTGCTTTGAGCAGGGGGTTGGACTAGATGATCTCCTGAGGTCCCTTCCAACCCTGATATTCTATGATTCTAAACAACAGGCTGAGTATGTGCAGGATGGCAGTGGAATGTGCCTTTGGCACATTAAAAGCACATTGGCAATGCCTTTATGGCAGGTTAGATCTCAATGATGATAATATTTCCATGGTCACAGCTGCATGTTGTACGTTGCATAATCTTTATGAAGCTAAGGGTGAAAGGTTTGCTCAGGGGTGGAGTGTTGAGGCAGACCACTTGGCTGCTGATTTTGAGCAGCCAGATACCAAGGCTATTAGAGGGGCCCACAGAAGGGCAATTTGAATCAGGGAGGCTTTGAGGCAACACTTTGAAAGTGAGACCCAGTAATGTATTCTCTGTGATTGGTGCTGCAGTGTTACATTACATGTAGTTTTCATGAAGCAGTGGTGAAATTTGGGGCCTTACATTCCAGTAACCAAATGATTAAACTGCCTGTGTATGTATTTGTGGGGATGTAAAGTTCCATGAGAGGGTAAGGGTCACGATGGGACCCTTGCAAGGTAATAAATCATGACCTTATGTAAGGCCCCCTGGTGGTTATATAAGATGAGGCCTTATGTAAGGCCCCCTGGTGGTTATATAAGATGAGGCCTTATGTAAGGAATGGTTGAACCAATCGGTGTGGGGCTATACATGTGATAAACACATGATTCTCCTTCTTGTCCAATCGGTAGATGTGTGATTATAGCCTAATTGTGTTATGTAATGTTGAGAGAGACTATAAAAGAAAGCTTGTAATAAACAGGATTCAGAGTTCAGCTTGCAACCACATTGGTCGTGTGCTTTATCCGCTCTCCACAAATGGTGACCCCGACGTGATTCCGCATGGAACCCCACATGTATTGGTAGTGCCTGCTGTCTCAATTTTGTAGGAAACAAAGATGAGTTACCGTTCAAAAACTTTGCTTTTATTGCACCACAAACACAAAATCCACAAAGATGCTTGGTGGGAAAGGAGGTACCAGGGAAGGGCAGACTTTCAGAGCTGTGTGTAGGTCCAGCTATCATTTTGAAAGTTGTTTGGAGTACAGGGGAAAGTGAGAAGTCCCGGAAAATGGAAAGGTCTGTGCAGGTGGAGTTGGGGTGGAGGCACAGAAAAGAGTTCTGAATGTGCTGCAGGGGAAGGTGGGCATGCATCTGCTCAGTCTGCAGCATTATTAACCACTTCAGAATCTCTATTTGCTTCTTCATGACTTTAATTATCCACTCAGTAGCGTCCTTAACAAACTCCAGATTTTCTTTTCTGTCCTGCCTTTTGGCTTCCCTCCATTCCTTGCATTCTCTTTTCTCTGCATTGGAGAAGTGCAGTATCTCCCAGAGTATGTCTTCTTTGCTCCATCTTGGTTGCTTTCTTATCTGGCGGAGATGCTCGGCCATTGTGTGGGGTGTTCCTCAAGGCCACATCTGCTGAAGCACAAGGAACAATGCACAAAAGCATGATTGTTAAATTCACGCATGGTATTGAAACATTTCAGTAAAATACACCTCTGCTAACATAACACTTTCTGACTGACCCTTGGCAAGCACACATCTCGGCGAACACCCAAAGTATGATGAGTGTTGGCTGGGGGGGGAGAGGCGCTCTACATGGGGAAGAGAGCACTCTGCAAGGGTTGCAGTGCAGCCAACTGGGGGGGAATCTAAAATTCTCCCACACTTTTCCACAGGCGGCGGTCATTGTAGCAGATATCTCACTGCTGAAGGTAAGTAGATAAGCGAGATTACATCTACTACATGCTTGTGGCTTCTGCCCTGGTCCCTATGCTGCTCGCCTGTGTGCCACAAGTAATTGTCAAATGGCGCGGGAAAGTTTCCTGTGAGATCTCTGCATGCATCAACACCCTGTTCCGTCGTACTGATTAGCTACACAGGGAAATGTCTAGCTCACAGAAACACAGCCAGCCTCGTACATTTCTGTACCTTGAACCTACCTCCCCACTACACAAACCACAGCCACTTACCAGACGTCTCATCTTCTGCTTCTTGCTCGCTAGAGGGCAACTGCTGAGACTGGCTAGACACCTCCGGAGTGGTGAACGGTTCCTGGCTGCCTGCCCCACCGGGTGATCCCGCTGGGAGTTCCACATCATTGTCTAACTCCACCTCTTCATCAATGACTTCGTCCTCCTGGTTGGGTCCTCTTTCTGCTGCCTCCAGGCTCGCCAAAGTATCCACGGGGTTCTTGGCAGTGGAGGTGGATCACCACTGAGAATAGCATCCAGCTCCTTATAGAACCGCCAGATCTTAGGTGCAGCACCGGAGCGACAGTTTGCCTTCCTCGCCTTATGGTGCACCTACCTCGGCTCCTTTATCTTTGCTCTGCACAGCAGTGTGTCCCGATCATAACCTTTTCGCACAAGCCTCGTGAAATCTGCCCGTAGGTATCAAAATTCCAACAGCTCAAGCGCACCTGGGACTGCACAGCCTCCTCTCCCCATATACTAAGCAGATCCATCAGCTCCAAGTGGGAGAATGGGAGAGCATTTGCTGCGATAAGCCGCCATGGTCACCTGGGAAGAGGCAATGAGACCTCTCCATGCTGAGCCAAGAGGAAATGGAATTTCAAAATTTCCTGAGGCTTTTAAGGGGGAGGGGTGGTTGGTTGTTTACCTGGCTGCAGGGCAGTGCAGTTCAAACTGCTGACCAGCGGAGTCAGGATGGGCATTGTGGGACACCTCCTGGAGGTCAATTAAAGCAATAAAATCAAGTGTGATGTCTACACTGGCACTGTGTTGACAAAAAAATTGTGTAAAAAGCCTTATGTCTCTTGTCGGAGTGGTTTTATTTTGTCACCAAAACAAGGCATTTTTGCTGCCAAAAGTTGCATCGCAGTGTGTACGCATTCACTGTTTTTTCGACAAAAGCCTTTTGTCGACAAAACTCTTCAGTGAATTTAAGGCCTTGTCTACACTAAAGTGTGTCTTTTTGCATTGTAAATAGGGAGCATTGTGGCGCACAATGTGTTGTCTGTGTTGCTTAGTAAGTAGAAACAGATGGCTCTGGCAGAAACAGATCTCTTGTCAGCTTCCTTTGTAAGTTGGTGCCATAATTCACATTGAGACAGAGCAAACTGGAAATCTAAAAAGTATTTTGAATTTAAGTTACCCCACCAGGAAACAGGAAATCAGTCCTAGAAGGCTCAATGAGGTGCTAAGCGCTCTCCTCTCCCAGTGACTGTAGTGGTATTTGATGGTACTCCGCTCTCAACAGGATGGAGCACTAAATATACTTACCAGATAGATAAATTCTCCCTTTACAGCAGAAGTCTTTTTTTAAAGTTAAATATTTGTATAGACTTTTAATTGTGGAAAAATAAAAATGAAGTTCTTGGTACTGATGATTATTGGTATAGATGCAATGCTCTGTAAAATACTGAACATATCTGAGAGGTTGCTGTTAAGAATTAGGCCCCTTTGCTCATCATTGGGGCAAGGTATGAAAGGGAGCAAATAAGTAAAATAGGATGACAAATGCACCAAAATGCAAGAAGGTGGGAATGAAAAATGACTTTCCTTATCTTGTCTTGGTAATGCATAGCAGCCCCTCACCCCCACCCCAGCCAGTTCTACTTAATTTGGCAAGAGAGAGAGACTATGAATAGACATGGTGTCAAACCTAGGGGTTTGTTTTGTTTATTTTGGGAAGGGGTTTGGCTACATTACATGAATGTCTAAGCTAAAAGTTTGTCATGTAGGTCATCCCAAGCAGGTGCCAATCAACCTTGACACCACACCAGAGAATCATGTATTCTCTTCATGCTACATTTTACAGAAAAGCCTATTTAAATAATATTAGGGAATGCCTGGAATAGATTGGAACTAATCTCTCTCTTTCTCTTTCTCTCTCTTCTCTCTCCCTCCTCCCCCCCTCCCCCCCCGCCCCAGTAAAGGGAAGCTTTCTTTGAATTAGGAACCCAACTTGACAGAGCTCAGAGAAGGAAATTAATTATTTTTTTAGAACCTTTACAAAATTGAATTCCTATGGGTTATGGAAAAGTCTGCTGGTGAATGATTTCATAGAGACAATGGTTTTAAGACTAGTTAAATCTGCTTGTGGCCAAGATTCCCAAAAAAACATGTTTCTATTATATTCTTATAGATCTATTAATCTGATACAATTTTTCTAATTTCCCTTTAGGAAGATATTCACTCAGTATAATGTAATGAACAACAGATTCAAAATCTGCAGACATATCTCCACAGTTACAATGATCAACACCCCCCCATAACACACGTTTCAAGATCCATGAATCTTACACGTGCCTATCACAACATGTGGTGTACCTCATCCAGACACTGCTCCAATAACTATGTGGGTGAAACCATGCAGTCACAATGCTCTTGAATGAAATCACACAGGAAAATGACAAAAGACAAAAACACCACATCACCTGTGGGTGAACACTTTTCACCAAGTAATCACTCTGTATCTGACCTATCAGATAAGTCCCCATAGTCCTTATCCTCAAAGGAAACCTGCACAATGAGCCTGAGAGCTTAATGTCATAACTTTGCTGGAGACTAAGAATAATGGACTGTACAGAAACACTGGATTTATGATTTATTACAACAATCTAACCCGCTAACAACCTTCCTCTTGCTGTTCCCCCTCCCCCCTTCCTTTCACTCATGTGAGTGAAGGAGTGTTAACAGGCCACTTAATCCATATTTCAAGGGACCGTTCGAGGTGAACTGCTTATGCTAAACAATCTGTACTACCTTGTATTTAGCTGTGGATCTCTCTCTCCAACTGAATTTGTTGATTTTTGTAGTGCATATTGTAGCTGCAGCAAACAATGGGGATTTTAAATACCCTAAGTTTAAAAACACACATGCTGCTCTGAACAAGTAGCACAAATAAATCTAGACTCAGCCTTACTGTCAGCAGCTTGTCCTTGTAAAGCATTGAAAAATAATAAACAACAAAACAAAACTCAACCCAATCAGCCAAACAATAAACAAAATAAATGAGATATTTGTTATCCTTTGTACTTTGCCAAACAACATGATCCTCATACCAGGAGATGAGCTTGCTTTAAATCAGTGTATGTTTGGGCAAATCTTTCCTAATTACAATGTTCATTTTCATGTCCAAGTAAAACAAGATTGCAAAGTGAATAGTACATAAATTACAAATCCAGTTGTATATGTGCATTCAAGAAAAAGGTCTGTTTATGGTTGAATTGGATAGTGCCAGTGTCAGTCAGCTCTTTTTGCAGCAGCACATTGTAGACTATTCCAGAATTATAATTCATTATAAACCTTTTGTCACCGTGTCTCAGTGGGTCACAGCTGAGAATACCAAATTCAAGACAAACTGCTGAGAAATAGGGCAGACTCACCCCAAACTGGTGGTTATTCTATCATTAGATTACACCAAACCAGTAACAAAAGTGAACTTCTCTCTCACCACACTGGTTAACAAGAAGCCAAAAATGCTGTCTCCTTAGGCATTCCAGCCCTTGGCTCACCACCCAGACACTAGACTCTGATGAGTGGTTACTGAAAACCAATTCAATCAAATATAGGGTCCTTCTAATCCCAAGGGACCAGCTATTTAGCCAGGTCAATATATAAATCAGATACTACCCAGTAATCACACCACTGCCAATCCTTTAGTAACTAAAAAGAAGAGAGTTATAAATGGTTAATAGATCATATACAAACAGGTGATTATTCAGGGTGCATAGATCAGGATCATAGCAGTGATAGAATAAATTGCTAGCTTGCAAAAGCCTCTCCCTGTAATTACTCAAACATATTGGGGGTCATCAGTCTTTGTTCAAAGCTTCCTTGCTAGAAAGCTAGTCCAGAGAAATGAAGCAGGAAATAAAGACAAAATAGAGATGTTTTAGGGGCCTTTTTTTATGTATTTGCCATGTGCATTGAATTTTACTGTCTCGAACAAAGTTTGCAGACCAGGTACCTGGAAAATTATTGTTCCAAGATGGAGTCCAGGGTCACATGTGCTTACATGCTTTGATGACTCACAGGGGTGGACATTGGTCCCTCGGAGACTGAGGTGTCCGCAGGAAGAGCTGTCTGGGTGGGATGTGTTCTTCTAGGGCCTGTTGTGAGAGTTAAGTGTCTTTGATGGGCCATCAACCACAGCTGTCTGGCACCAATGTAAATTGTATCTGGTGGGTGTTACCCAGGAATACAACTCATATACTCATACTCATACTCATATAACTTTAGATACAAAGATGATACATGCATATAAAGAGGATAATCATATTCAGCGAATTATAACTTTTCCATTGACATCTTACCTGACATACTTTGTACAATATTTGTTGCAATTGCATAACAGTGGTAAATCAGGAGCTGTGGAAGCTCCCTAAAAGTGGGGAACCATGGACCCATCCCTTCCCCCCGAGGCCCCGCCCCTGCCCTGTCCCTTCCCTCTAGACCCAGTCCCTGCACTGCCCATTCCCCTGAGGCCTTGCTCCCACATTGCCTCTCCTCCCCTCCCCCCAGGCCCTACTGGCTCCTCTCCCCCGTTGCTCACCCTTACAGCTGGTGAAAAGTAATGGGGCCATGGCCCCTTGACCCCCACCTCTTCCGGCACCCCTGGTGGTAATATCAATGATATAAATCAGGGGTCTCAAAGTCCCGGCCCATGGGCCATCTGCGGCCCAAGAACCTCCCCATTGCGACCCGAGGAGGAGAGACCCATGCTGCCAGCTCTGTCTGCTGCAGGCGCTGCCCCCTGCAGCTCCCCTTTGCTGCAGGAGAGGGACAGAAATACCATCATTAGTTGCCAGGCAGAGTCAGCATGGAGGCAGCCGCCAGAGGAGGAAATGGCCTGTTGGGGCCATGGGCTGTGTCTGGGGAGCACATGAGCCCAGCTCTCTCCGCCACTCTCCAAGCTTTTCTGGCCGTGCTCACATGTTCTTAGTACCACGGCGGTGGCAGCTTCTGCTGTCACCCCTGCCGCTCTGACCAGTGAGAAAGCAGCACTTTAAAAGTTTGCATGTTGTTATTTTGCCATATTGCCAAAATATTCCTGAGCAAGCTAGAGAAGATGGTATAGTGATTTTTGTCAGCAGAAGCGGAATGTAATTTCATGGAATTACTCCTGTAACTGGAAGGTGTTCTCCCTGCCAAACGTCAAAGGCCTGCGGCACACTTGTATAGAGGTGTAAGAGTTTATCAGGGAATTCGTCACAATAATAGAAAATGTTAGTTACTATCCGCTCCCCTTTTAATAGTCACTTGAGATATTTCCTTGGCCATATTTTAATCTTAATTTTCATTATAGACTGAATTTCATGCCCTAAGATTACTTTAAACATCAGGCAGCTGCAATAAATAGGTCTTCTCAACTGTGTGGACTCCATAGAAAATCTAAAACAAGCATTAGAGCTGAGAATGCAAGTGGAGTTGGAAAATAGAAACTCAGCTACTAGAAACAGAATAATGTGTCAGGCATGTCGGTCATCCCATATACTGGGAACTCTGGTGCAAAATAAGATTTATTTACGCTCTTCATATAGCTGTTAATTCCTATTGCTACTTAGCGGTGTAGGAGGAGAATCTTTAATTTCAAACCTTTCTCAAAGTTTAGGGCCTAACCTTCAGAGGAGCTGACTTGGAGTTGCTCAACATCTTGAAAATTGGGCCCTAATTAGCATTTATGATGTGAGGATCAGTTGGAGCGAAGGGTGAGGCCAGGAAATGAAGCAGAGAGGCTAAAAATGCCATTGGGAGTGGAAAGAGGAAATCCAGCTGAGCTGAGAACGCATACGACTACTTTATAGAAGCCATAGAGATTCAGGGTTCTGGAGCACAGTCTGTGAAAAGAGAGGTACAGCGGGTCAGTGAAGCTTATGCAGCATCTCTGAGGGTGGAGTCCTGAGAAAGAGACTAGTATATGTGGGGCAAAGCAGCAAGGGAAGAGCCAGATACCTGTTTCTAATAAACAGGAAGGAGACAGTTCTCTTGAGTAAACCCACCATTCTGACTTTCAAAGTACTGCTCTCTTTTTCTTTAAATCTAGGGATTTTGGAGTATGCTGTTTCCTTAGCATGCTCCAATGCTGTAGGCTCTCTTACTGTTTTCAGCTACCATCTAAAGAATTTCTGCTATCAGGAGAAGGATGGAAAACAAGGAGTGGGAATTCCTAATCTGTGATTTTAAACTTGCTTGCAGTTCTCTCTTCTCCCCCACTTCTGAGCATGTTGCTGCATCACTGGCCTCCTGATGATTTGCTCCCTTTTACTCAATGTAAGTTAAACGCGGAAGTGCCAAAAGTAAAATGTCTGTCTCCCAAGTCCAGCAATGAGCATCTTGCCTGTTGGGTCACTTTTGGCCCCCTGAAAAAAAAAAAAAAAGTTGTTTGTGTATTTCTAGTGCCAGTGGAATTTTTTTTTAAATTGCATGTAGTCACTGAATGCATATTGTAATGTATTATTAGCTAATTGAGAGAGTCATTTACTATGGATGTAGAATTAGTATGCTAAATTAAAATATCATCTCAGCTGAATGCATTGTAAAAGGTGGGGGAAATTACATAATTTCTAGCAAGTATTTGTCATGTAGCTTTTGTTTTGTTAGCTTGAGAAATAAGGGATTTCCAAAAGGGGTCACTAAGTAACATGGATTAAATAATGCTCTTGGGAGCTCATAAACAAGCTGCCCAGCTTTATGTATTTTTGCTTCTGTTGTTTTGATACAAACACTTCAATGGAGTTATAGAAAGGAGCAAGCCTGGGTTGTGTATTTATAAATCCCAACATGAAACTACGACACGTTACAGAAGGAACACAGTAGGACAGCAATACAACCAAAAAAAGTGGAGGATGGAACTTATCAAGGAGCATAGTGCAGCTGTTAAGCTGGTCAGTTTTGAGATGCTTGTCCCTGAAGGATGACAGTTCCGTGAACCTCCACGCCACTTATCTTCCTTTATCTTTCTCCAGTTCAGCCTCTGGACTCTATGCCCCCTCACCTGTTTTCCTTGCTTCACCTGTTCCAGTGCCTACCTTAAGGAAGAGCTTGGGCCTCTGCTGTGTTTGTAATAAGCCACAGACAACTGTTTAATTGTTACATCACCCAGTGAGCAATTGAATGTATCTCTGCTGATCCTGTGGAGTGTGAGGCTGTGATTTTGAAAAGGCCTGGTCTCAAACTAAGAGCAAATATATGTCAATTGCAAGGCACCGTACTAGAAATTCTGAAAATGGTCTTGAAAAATGTCAAAATTCAGCATTTGGGAATGAATAACTCATTATCTAGGCTTGCCAACTAGACCTGAGATTGTATGTGTTTGGGGTTATAGTCAATGACATAGAATATACTAACCCACCACTGGTATGCACAGTCCATTCTATTGTCTGTACATTGATTTCTAGGTTGACTAGCTTGCTTCCTTTGTAAACTATCCCCTTTTATCTTTTATTCATGGTGAATGCATATAAATCTCAGGTAGAATTCTGATCTCTTTCCCCTGAGTTCTTGTCCTATAAAATAACTCTCCTTCTTGTATGGACTAGACCGGGGTAGGCAACCTATGGCACGTGTGCCGAAGGCGGCACGTGAGCTGATTTTCAGTGGCACTCACACTGCCCAGGTCCTGGCCATTGGTCCGAGGGGCTCTGCATTTTAATTTAATTTTAAATGAAATTTCTTAAACATTTTAAAAACCTTATTTACTTTACATACAACAATAGTTTAGTTATATATTATAGACTTATAGAAAGACACCTTCTAAAAACGTTAAAATGTATGACTGGCTCGCAAAACCTTAAATTAGAGTGAATAAATGAAGACTCGGCACACCACTTCTGAAAGGTTGCTGACCCCTGGAATAGACATTAAAATGTAGTAGAAATATCAGTTTGGGAAATGGAGACAAATGGGGGAGACAGTTGGATGGACCTCACTTCCCTGAGGTGAGCCTTCAGTTTTTGTTACATGGGACAGAGGAAGATATATGAGGGGAAGGAAGCTAGGCAAAGTGTAGCCATTCCCTAATGGGTTTTGGGAGGCTCCCTGGACAGTTTTAAGTACACAGTCCATGCAAGGAGATTTCCTTGCTGTATATCAGGCAGAAAGTAATATGTTGCTTTGGAGTGTTCATTACCATCGAACCCTTAAAACACTACATAAGACCTATCAGACCAGGGATTCAAAATGAACTTACGTTCCTATTCTTTTTCTACTAATAAACTCCTCTCTCTAGCATACATAATGCTATAATGAATGTTCATCCATATTATCTTGTTAGTGGAGCATACTATTTTAATAATTTTGGATGTCATACACACTTTTAAAGGTTGAATTACATTAAGTAGTAGTTAGTTAGCTCAGCAAGAGTAGAAATATTTCCATGCAACAACCTGATCATGCTTGTTTTGTATTCTGTTCACTCCCGTCAGTACTGGATTCAGAGGATAACCTATATGTACAACCGCAGTCGCCCTGAGCTAAATTGATTTGACCTCTGTTTTTTAAAATGCACTTTGGACAGAAATGGGTAGCTTTCTTCAACAATTTTCAGGCTATGTGTTATATCTTACACTTTGTATGCCTGCTACATTTAAGTAGTGCAGTTTGTTGTCTGGCAAATTGATGTCATTGACATATAGCTGCAAGGAACTGCACACGATAGGCTCTTCATTAAAAATCTAATGATTTAAAATCTAATATTTTATTCTCAGCATGGTTCTGGTAATGTGGAATGACTTGTAATTATTATGAAGGGGGAGGAGTTTCAAATGAAGCATGGAGGTTGTAGGGGTCTTTCTGTTGCTTTGTATCTTGTAAGATTTAAAATAGATCTTGCCAAACTTAAGACACGTATATGTCATATCCTTAAGGAAATGTTGATGGGGAGTTTTAAAGAAAGATCCATTCAATCTAGTTTCCTTTATTAATGAATGAAAAGAATAAATTTGTCCTGAAAATGTGTGGCCCCAAGATGAATACAAGGCTATAATTCAGTTTGATTTTTGTCCCCACCCTAAATGTGAAACAATTTGTGTAAAATCTAAAGCAGGGGTGAGCAAACTTTTTGGCCTGAGGGCCACATCTAGGTATGGAAGTTGTATGCCGGGACATGAATGCTCACGACATTGGGGGTTGGGGTGCAGGAGGGTGTAAGGGCTCCAGCTGGGGTGCAGACTCTGGGGTGGGGCTGGGGATGCAGGAGGGTGCTCGGGCTGGGACTGAGGAGTTTGGAGGGCGGGAGGGGGATCAAGGCTGGGGCAGGGGGTTGGGGCATGGGAGGGAGTCAGGATCCGGGCAGCGCTTACTTCAAGCAGCTCCCAGAAACAGCGGCATGTCCCCCCTCCAGCTCCTATGTGGAGGTGCGGCCAGGCAGCTCTGCACACAGCCCTGTGTGCAGGCACCGCCCTTGCAGCTCCCACTGGCTGCTGTTCCCTGGCTGCCCCTATGGGTAGGAGCCGAAGTGGGGACGTGCTGCTGCTTCCGGGAGCCATGCGGAGTGGGGCAAGACCCTGACCCTGCTCCCCGGCTAGAGTGCCAGAGCGGGGCAAGCCCCAGACCCCGCTTCCTGGCGGAAGCTCGAGGGACATAGTTTGCCAACCTCTGATCTAAAGGATTGGTCAGTTGCATACACTGGTCTGGATTTCTTTAAGCTGGGCTCACTTGAACAAGATGCCTTTGACTACAGCTAAATCAGGGGTGGGCAGATTACAGCCTGTGGGCCACATCCAGCCCATCAGACGTTTTAATCCGGCCCTCAAGCTCCCGCCGGGTAGCGGGGTCTGGGGCTTTCCCTGCCCCAGCGCTCCAGCTGGGGAACAGGGTTGGGGGCTTGCCCTGGTCCATGTGGCTCACTGAAGCAGCGGTATGTCTTCCCTCTGGCTCCTATATGTAGGGACAGCTGGGGGCTCTGCATGATGCCTCCACCCCAAGCGCCACCCCTGCTGGTTCCTGGCCAATGGGAGCTGCTGGTGCAGTGTCTGTGGATGGGGCAGCACACACAGCCGCCCTGCCGTGCCTCCATGTAGAAGCCAGAGGGGGTTATGCTGCTGCTTCTGAGAACTGCTTGAGGTAAGCACCACCCAAAGCCTGCACCCCTGAACCCCTCCCGGGCCTCAACCCTCCGCCCCAGCACTGATCCCCCTCCTGCCCTATGAACCCCCCGGCCCTGATCCCCCCTCCTGCAACCCAAACCCCTCATCCCCAGCCCCAACCCAGAGTCTGCACTCCCCAGCCAGAATACTCACTCCCCCCTCCACAGCCCAATCCCCTGCCCCAGGCCTGATCCCCCTCCTGCTCTCCGAATCCCTCGGTCCCAGCCTGGAGCACCCTCCTGTACCCCAAACCCCTCATCCCCGGCTGCACCTCAGAACCCGCACCCCAGGTAGAGCCCCCATC
>NW_020664446.1:23337689-23408100 GCF_002925995.2 Terrapene triunguis
CAGCCCCAATCCCCCTCCCGCACCCGGAACTCCTCTTTTCTGGCCCCATCCTAGAGCCCGCACCCCCTCCCACACCTCAACCCCAATTTTGTGAGCATTCATGGCCCGCCATACAATTTCCATACCCAGATGTGGGCCTCAGGCCAAAAAGTTTGCCTACCCCTGAGCTAAATGCAAGGTTATACATCTAGGAACAAAGAATGCAGGTTGAGGGAATAGGAAATCATGCTTATATTTATAATTGGAAAAAAAACCTTGCATATAATGAAGGATTCATGTCAAAGCTCCTGATGAAGCTAAAAATAAATCTATTGATTTCTCGAAAATGAGATTTGCAACACTGTTTAAATTCCCAACTCCTCTGCTGGGTATCCCTCCAGCAACAAACCTAGAACCCTGGGGCAGGGTATGGTATAACTGCATACAGGTGCACTACAACAGTCCCCACTTATTTTTTCCTATTCCTTAGTAGAATATTGATATTTACAAGTACTTTCATGGCCAGCAGGATTGCAAGCAGGGAAGAGGCAAAGAGATGGGAGGAATGGTGACATGTATGTCTAATATAATAAATTTGGCACTTTTTACTCATGAGGGAATTCTGCACCAAAAAATTAAATATTATGCGCACAATATTTTAAAATTCTGCATATTTTATTTGTCAAAATAACACAATATAATCACACCATTTTCAATTATTTACTGACAAGTATTTTGAAATAAATTACCAAAATAATTGAAAATGGTGTAATTATATTGTTGCTGTGTTTCTGTTATTTTGACAATTAAAATATGCAGAACTTTGCAGAATTAAATTTAAAAAAAAAATTTGGTGCAGAATTTCCTCGAGATTACCAGGGTTCTCTGTGGCTCAAGCTGGGTGCAGGCAGCTCAGTGGGGGGTCTGGATGCAGGCGGAAATCTGGATGTACAGGGTCTCGGTGCAGGGTTCTGGGTGCATGGAGAATGGGACTCTGCAGGGGAGTCCAGGTGAAGGAGTCCAGGGCTCATTGGGGGGGTAGGCTGGGGGAGTGGGGTTTAGTGTGTGGGGGGCTCTGGTGTGGGGGAGGGGTTACTGTACAGGGAGCCGAGAAGGGAAGAGAAGGGTAAAAACCACGAGAGGTTCTGGGGTTGTAAGGACCCTCACAAGAGATTGATTTAGAATGGTGGTTAAAGTGGGTCACTGAAAATCATCAGCAACAAGCCACCCTGCAGCAGCAGCTGCTGTAACAGCTCGCCGCCCAGCAGCAACAACAGCAGCAGATGAAAAGGGAATTAGCCACGTGCCAAGAGGAGCAACAACAGAATGTTGTCTGTGCTCTGTGGGAGTCTTGGGAAAGCCATGGACCACGAGCAGAAAACCTGATCCAATATGTCCTTCAGTTACTTGAGTGGCTTAAAAAGTTGTAGGCATTTGCCTGGAAGAACCTGTAGGGGGCCCAGTAGCACTAGGCAAAGCGTATAACCGAGGAGCATGGTTATGAGTATTCAAGCTGGGGGATTGAGTTCCACTACTTTTGCAGAGCACAGACTGTAAGTTATTGGCCTGATGGCAGGGCCGTTCGAGGTGCTGTGATGCGTAGGTCTTGTCGATTACAAGGTACAACACCTGGAAAAGAGAAGGGACTCCCAAATCTACTTCATCAGTGTTTCTCAAATTTTTGTATTGGTGACCCCTTTCATACAGCAAACCTATGAGTGTGACTTCCCCTTATAAATTAAAAACACTTTTTTTGTATTTAACAGTTATAAATCCTGGAGGCAAAGCAGTATTTGGGGGTAGAGGCTGACAGCTCGTGCCCCCCCCCCATGTAATAACCTTGTGACCTCCTGAGGGGTCATGACCCCCAGTTTGAGAACCCCTGTGCTACATCAAGTTGGTAAAGGCCTAGCGGGACAGGGAAGCCTTCCTTATCACTCCCCTTGCCACTGACCCTGAACTAGGACCTGAAATTCTGATGACACAGATGGATAACACTGCCAATTTGGAGGGAGATACTAGGGGTTGAAAGAAGGCCCAGATGGAGCAGCTAATACAAATGTTCCCTCAAGTATTCTCCACCTTTCCTGGGTGTATGCATCTAACATGCCATCACATTGAGACCGACCCTGGGGAGAAGGTGAGAGAGAACCCTTGGCCCCTGGCCAAGATGATGTGGGACACTGTTAAGACCAAATTCCAGGCAGTGTGTAGTGGAGGAGTCCTGCAGTGAATTGCAAAGCTTCATAATTCTCGCCCTGAAGCACAATGGCACTATGATGTTTTGCTTTGACTTCAGCAAGGTTAATGTGATCTCCAAGTTTGATATGTACCCTATGCCTTGGGTGGACAAGGTACTGGAACAGTTTGGGAAAGCCAGGCACGTGTCTACAATAGACCTTACAAAAGGCTATTGGTGGATCACCTTGACACCAGAATCCAGGAAAAAGACAGTTTGCCACGCGTTTTGGAGTATATCATTTCCTAACAACGCCGTTTAGGCTGCAGCAACCTTTCAAAGGTTAATGTATCGGTGCTTGTTCCACATGGGCACTATACCATGGCTTCACTGGATGACATAGTCCTATGTCATCCAGACTGGGACAGCCATCTCCGCCATGTCACCGCAGTACTACAGTCGATCGCCAAAGCTGGTCTGACTGCCATCCCAATTAATTGTAGGTTTGGAAATAGCAAACCCATGTACCTGGGCTATACAGTGGGAGGCAGGCATATATGCCCACTTGTGAACAAGGTACAGGAGCTTACCAACTACCCAATACCCTTGGCCAAAAAACAAGTCAGACAATTTCCGGGGTTGGCTGGATACAACAGATGCTTCATGCCTATCTTTGGCACTATCGTAGTCCCATATGGACCTGATGAGAGATGGGAAGCCTCGAAAAGTGCAGTTTTCAGTCAAGTGTGATATAGCCTTTAAAATGCCGAAGGAGGCTTTATGCTGTGATCTAGTGCTCTTCAACCGAGATTTCTCAAAGGAATTTATATCTCAGACAGATGCAGACGTGGCACTTGGGGTGGTACTCTCCTAGGTCTCCCAGTCATTTTTGAGAGTATGTGATTGGGGTGTATATACCCTACACCAGGGGTCGGCAACCTTCGGCACTCGGCCCATCAGGGTAATCTGCTGGTAGGCCGCGAGACATTTTGTTTACATTGACCATCCGCAGGCACGGCCCCGCACAGTTCCCAGTGGCTGCGATTTGCCGTTGCCGGCCAATGGGAGCTGCGGGAAGCCGACCCCTGCCTTACCCTCATGACGGAGGTGCTAGAGCGGTCTTGGGGGCAGGGATAGCCCCACCTCTATGGTCTTGTCAATCATGTATGATAGGAGGAAAGTGCGGTCAGCTGCAGGGGGAGGAGCAAGGCTGCCCTAAACAGGGGACTGCCAGAGTGACTCCTGGAGTCACAAGGGGAACTCCCATCCAGGAGATCTTTACCCTGATCCTATGAGGAGGGCAGTGAACTCCCAAGAAGAGTCTTAAGAAAGCCTGATAGGTGTAGAGGCCTCTGGTAAAGAAGTAAGGTACTTTGCTGGAGCCACCCAGTGCAAGTAACTGGACATGGTCAGATTCTCCCATCATCTGGGAAGAAAGCCTTAAGGGACTTCTTTACAGGTTTGTTTGACTGAGATCCTCTTTCTGCACATCTTCTGCTTCCTTTTGGAAACGTCTTGTGGTGTGTATATATACGATACGTATTGAATGCATGGCTAAAAAGTCTGCAAATATTTTGCCTTTTTATTACTTATTTTATTGACATGTAACCGGGAGGGTACATTTTTTAAAGTGTATTTCAATTATCTTAGAAGGGCAAACCTCATTCTAATACTTTTCTGATTGGACTTGTAGTTCCTATCCAATTGTGAATTAATTCAGAATATGGTTTTTAACATGGAAAAGCTTCAGAAAACATGCTACCATGTGTGAATTGTGGCTTCATCTTGGAGATTATACTGGTGTGATATTTGAGATTATTATATTGCCAATGTATTTTTCTTTGTCATATTTCATTTTAAGGACAAATTCAGCTTGTCCTGAAAGAACAGATATGTAACCTGGAAGAATCTTATTTTAGATAGCTTCATAAAAGTTAAGCCATAATACTGTACCCAAAGTAGTATGAAATAAAAAATACATGAATTGAAATAGGTCACATTGAAGTTCCCCCATATCTACACTGGAAAGATTGAAAGCTCGTATGTAGACCACCCTAGGGGACTGAACACAGGGCTGGATTAATGCACAGACAAACTGGGCACGTGCCTATAGCCCAAATTCGTTTTTTGTGTATGTGTGTGGATTTTTTTTTTTTTAAATCAATGTGGATTTGTTCATGACCTGAAAGAACAGTTTGTTTGCAAATCTGCACCAGAGCATGAGTGGCTAGAGATAGTCTTCTCACACAGCTGAGACTCTTTTGCCATTTCCAACAGAACCAGAGAGAGAGGAGAGGGGATTGGTTTAAAAAATCCCACTTTCTTCTCCAACAGCAGTAAACGAACAAGCTGGGGTGGGAATTTACTGCAGTGGCATGTATGGGAGGGAACATCATAGAAGTGTGTGTGTTTTTTTCTTCTTCTTTCCATTTATCAGCTATTTGTTGGTATTCATATCAGAAGGTAACAGTAGGAGCTCAGAAGTCTACGTTTCCCTTGGGCCCAGTGATGGGTTAATCTGGTCCTGAGTTGACAAATGATTCAATATACTTACTTGGGGAATTTAGACAATCTTTACCTCATTCTCATCTAGTGTTTGAAAGACAAAAATTTCTTTTCTAATGTACTAGGTGAAAATGCTTCTCTTTTTCTGAAACCAGGCAATTGCAAAGTTGTTGATAGGGCTTAGAGGGTGTGAACTGTATTGACACCTGGTTTGTGGTGGGTGGAGGTTTTTATTGAAAACCTCAATACAAGCAGACTGATTTCTGCTGATGGCCCAAAGCACCCAGAGACTCCACTATGCAGAGAGCCCTGGAATTAATTATATATATATATATATATATATATATATATAACAAATAGAAGAAAAGTAAAGTTGATAGTAATGAATACAAACCAAAAGTTATGAATTGTTGAAAATAGATAAGGGAAGCAAAAAGACACAAGGAGAAATCTATGGCAAGTAGAATTAGGGATAATAAGAAGGAGTGTTTAAAATATGTTAGGAACAGAAAGAATCCAGACAAAGGTATTGGTCCATTACTAGATGGAAATAGTAACATTATCAATAATAATGCAGGAGAGGCAAAAATGTTCAATAAATATTTCTGTTCTATATTTTTGGGGAAAACAGATGATGTAGTCTCATCATATGGTGATAATACTCTTTTCATTCCACTAGTATCTCTGGAGGATGTTAAACAGATGTTATTAAAGTAAGATACTTTGAAATCAGGAGATCTGGATAACTCTAATCCCAGAGTTTTAAAAGAACTGGCTGAGAAACTCACTGGACCATTATGTTGATTTTCAATAAGTCTTCGAGCATTGGAGAAGTTTGAGAAGACTTAAATATTGTTATAACATTAGTTTTCTTTCAAATGGATAAACAGGATGTCCTGGGTAGTTATAGGCCTGTCAGCTTGACTTCGATCCGGGGCAAAATAATGGAATTGCTGATATGGGACTTGATTAATAAAGAACTAAAAGACAGTAATGTAGCTAATGCAAATCATCATGGGTTTATGGAATATAGCGCCTGTCAAACTAACTTGATATCTTTTTTGATGAGATTACAATTTTTGTTGATAAAGTTGTTGATTTTAATGTTTACTTAATATACGTAAACTACTGTAAGTCATTTGACCTGGTACTGCATGACATGATTAAAAAACTAAAACAATATACAATTAACTCAGAACACATTAAATGGATTCAAAACTGGCTAACTGATAGATCTCAAAATGTAATTGTAAATGGGGAGTCAACATGAAGCGGGTGTTTCTCCAGTGGAGTCCCACAGTGATCGGTTCTAGGCCCTACACTATTGAACATTTTTATCGGTGACCTGGAAGAAAATATAAAATCATCACTGATAAAGTTTGCAGATGACACAGAAAATGGGGGAGTGGTAGATTATGAAGAGGACAGGTCATTGGTTCAGAGTGATCTGTATATCGCTTGGTAAACTGGGCACAAGAAAACAATATACATTTTAATATAGCTGCATGTAAATGTATACATCTCAGAACAAAGAATGTAGGCCATACTTACACTATGCGGTACCGTTTACTGTGAAGCAGTGACTTTGAAAAAGATTCGGGGTTCATGGTGGATAATCAGATGAACATGAGCTCCCAAAGTGTTGCTGTGGCCAAAAGAGCTAATGAAATCCTGGGATGTATAAATAGAGGATTCTTAAATAAGAGTAGAGAAATTATTTTACCTCCGTATTTGGCACTGGTGCGACTACTGCTGCAACGTTATGTCCAAATTTGGGGCCCAATTTAGGAAGGATGTTGATAAATAAGGATTCAGAGAAGAGCCATGAGAATGACTAAAGGATTAGAAAGGTAATATCTTTTATTGGACCTTCTGTTTATCTTCTGTTGATGAGAGAGACAAGCTTTCGAGTTTACACACAACTCTTCTTCAGGTCTGGGAAACTAACTGATAGAGTCCCTGCTAAATACAAGATGGAACAGATGTGTTAACTGCTTACGTTAAACAATAAGTCCCTTGAAATATGTCACCATCCCCTGCGATCACAGAGGTGATTTATGTCCAAAGGATTTGAGAGTGTTGGAGAAGGGGTTAATGCAAAGGCACAATAGTGTCTTCCCACAGTCTGAGGAAAGAATTTGCTTCCTGGAACTTGAAGAAAGTTATTTTGATGAAGATCTGAAAATGCTGCTGCATCTGTGATAAGATGCAGTTTGCTTTTCGCATCAGAAGTGTACAGACTTGTCAATAGATCAGACTAATGTCCACTCATTTCTCTTCCATCTTTCATTCCTTTAGAAGTGAAGAGAAATGTAGAAGTTAGTTTTTAAAAGGCTGTTCTTTGAATGTCTGTGTTGGGCATGTTTTAGCAAAGGACTTTGTAACTCAATTCAGTTGAATTTAGAAGCTTGAGTGTGCTACTTGCAGCCTGTAAGTAACTGTGTGGGCCCCAAAGCTAAAAGCATTTAAAAGGAGAATACTGAATTAATTTTAACACAACAGACCCAATGTTTTTCTCCTCCCTCCTCCTCCTCCACAAACTCTACAATAGTGACTGCTAAAATAAATAGAAGACATACTCAAATAGGACATATCGGTGTATTTGGTTGCGTTATATCTAGGATACATGGTTCCTCAAAGATGAGCCTTGTCAGAAAGCAGTTTGGGGCAAGCTGCTGCCTTGCCTTGCTGATTTGAAATTGAAAGACGGAAGAATCTAATTTAGTGTCACTGTTCAAACTGGGATGCCCTTGCAAAGCTCTGTAGCTATAGTTTTTAATATACCACATAGCAATAGTGGAGATACATTTCTAATTAATGTTGGTCATAAGGTCAGAGAGGTGGTTAAATTGTCTTGTGTTTAGAATTATAGCCTCTGGCATTTAATATGTCTAATTTAAGGCCTTGACATAATGTATTAGTATACTGTAATGTTAAGCTCAGTGATGCAGCAGAATTGTGTGGTTCACTAATGAAGTTTTACATTATAGTTGTGTATACAATTTGTTCAGGAAACTGTACTATGTGAAACAAATGGGTTGATTTAAGTTTTTCATATGACTGCAATGGGAAGCGGCAGAACAGGCACAGCAGCTATACTGCAGCATCACCATGGCAACCATTGGAAATAATGGCACCCTTTGGGAATACCAGAGATCTCAAATTCTGTTGCAGCCAAGTATTATTATTAGTCTGTGATTATAGCACTATTAGGTTATTGTTTCAGAATTCCTCATCAGTAAAAATGAATTGGAGCTGCTACTTTTCTAAAGCCTCTGGGAAGGTACTCACAAGCAACTAATACTGCTGTAGGTCAGTTAAAAATAAATTTAAAAAAATGCCAGAAATAAATGACAAATATAGAGTGAACTACATTCACAGAACTATTAGATGCGAGGCTGAAAGCTGAATAACAGATCCTGAATCCTTTGAGTAGTCCCATTGAAATTAATGGATGTACTTGTGTGAGTAAGGGCTACTTCTCGTGTGTGAAGGATTACAGGATCAAGGCCATAGATAGAAAATATCTTTAATAATGACAAGAGAAACTACTGTGCTGTTGTTCTCTAGCTATGCTCTTTAGAGGAAGATGTATTCCTTAGTAAATGAAAAAATGATAATGCTTCCTCTACCCACTAAAAAAATCTGTACCTAATTGAAAATATGAAAGTAGGATTTGTATTTTGTTTATTTAAATATTGGGAAATTTAGCCATACTATTATTTTTTATTTTGAGCTGTTTTGCTAGTTTGCTGGTTTTCAGTTTACTCTATATGCATCTTCATATTCAAAAAAGTGAATGTGGTGTTTTTTTGTCATTTACTTAGATAACTGATTTACTTTTTCTTTTTTCAAACTATTCACTATAAAATTTAAAAAAAGTTTTAAATGTATTTAAGTAATTACAAGAGATGTGCTAACTGAAGCAATGCCTACTTTTGCATAGATGTATTATTTGATGCCTTACTTTGTGGTGTTAAGAAATTACACGATATTTCTGAAAACA
The DNA here is from genome assembly GCF_002925995.2 of Terrapene triunguis. NCBI lineage: Eukaryota > Metazoa > Chordata > Testudines > Emydidae > Terrapene > Terrapene triunguis. The sequence goes on from NW_020664446.1 coordinate 23,346,359, forward strand.
GTAACACATTTAATAGCCCGAGTGTGCTTTAAAGTAATAGTTCTATTTTATATGTTCCTGCTGAATTAAAATAATGTAAAGAAATGTGAATGTTCTAAAGCAATCTTCACGTTAATTGAAAATGAAACTAGCCTGGCAAAAAGATAACTGTTTAAAAGTATGGGGTGTGGGAACTAAGTTTATGCACTCAGAGGAATAGTGCCACTTCTATATTGTGTCATCCATTTATCACCTTGCTTCAAGCTGCTTCAGTTTACTGATTTGTGCTTTTGAATCTCAGGAGGTTGAGAGTAATTCCTAGTAATTCCGGTACTGCTCCCCTAAGATTCTTTTTGCAAGCCTGTATTATACTGAACGGTTTTGATTACACAACTGGGATTCCATACTGTGTCTGCAAGCAACAAGGTTGTATTGATATAACTAGCTACATTAATTTCTACACTGCATTTATTATTGACCTCATTTCTTCTTTACTTTGTTTAATCACAGTTAATGATAGGTCTTTTTTTTTTTTTTATAAAGTTAGTTCAATCGAAGATTAAGAGATTCTTTCACTTTATTGCCTGCTGCTGAATTTTATCTACTAAACTTTGGTTATTGTTGAGAGAGGGAGGGAAGGCATGAGAAAGCATGAGAGCCAACAGCCAGAGAATGAAAACTGTGAAGGAGATGCATCTGTATATAATATTTTGAACACACATCAATAGACTGGTTGGATGTTTTAAGCTTTTATGCTGTGGTTATGGATTTGAATGAATTGATCATCTAAATACTTATCAGCCTACATTTCCATGTGAGTATCTCTACAGATGAAGATTTAAAATAGTCAAGTGATAAAGAGTTGCAGTTACATTCCATCAGTTAAAGTACTGTTTATACTAGGGGAATGAATGTATCCTACAGCAATGATTTAATAATGCGCTGGCTATTTTGCTGTTCAGTATTTCAGATAATTAGTATAGTGTGTATTTTAAACTATTATTTGGTATTATACCAATTTTTCCTGACTCTCACTTGTTTCATCTTTTATTGTTATTTATTTGGCTTTTGTGCCACGCTTACATTAGTGTTTGGCATGTATATATTAATGGATTTACGTAAAACATACTTTCATTTTATTTTATGATACTCTGTATTTTTCATCCATTGAAGGATTTATTTTGTAAAATGCTATGCTATAATTCACCTGGTTTGAACAGTTTTGCTGTTCCAAATTAAAAGAAGCATTTCAGTGAGACATCTGATTTATGAAAGCTAACTTAGCCATTGAATTGGAATTTGATAGCACAATATTAAAGTTGAAATGTGAAGGGATACTTGAGTTTTTTCTCCTTGTTTCATTAAAAGTTGTTACTGTGAACTCCTATCTGGACAATACATTTATAGTTTCATTAAAGTAAATATCACAATGTGGTTTTTTTAGTATCAAGATACTTGATATTTGATGAACCCTTGAAACTTGCATCCGATTAGTAGATAGACTGTCAGATACATCTGTATTTCCAGAAATATACTGTAAAAGCATCATAAACGCATTGTCTGCACAGATAAATGCCATAACTGGCCTAATGAATAGAAATGCTATATTTGTTTGTTTTTAATTTTTATGATATATTTAACTAGCCAGTATTTGAGATCTTTATTAAATAGACCACTAATGCTGTAATTGGCATATATGTGTGTATAATAATGCGAATTTCCCCAGAGCAGCATACAATCCGGAATAGTTGTATTATATACTATTGTGTAATGTGATATTGATTCAAATGTAGCTTTTCTACCATAAGGAATGTGTAACAGATTTTTACATTGAGCTTGAAATTGTCTATCCTAAGATTATTTATAAGGAAAGTACATATTCAGCAGTCTACAGGAGAGAGAGTTCTGGGTTAGGGTTTTGATGACAAAACTACTGTCTGTGACTAACTTCATTTGAACTCAGGCTGAAACAGTTCATGTTCCCACATTTTTTTTAAATTCTTCCTTTTTTTTTTTTTTCATCAAAAATTTTAAGGATATTAATGGAAACTGTAAGATAAAGCAGGGAGTTCTCAAGTTTTCTCTGCAGGAGCTCACGTTCAACCACTCAACAGTTCTCTTTAAATGCACTCCAGAATCCTGTGTGCTCTTCATAGGAGATGCAACCACAATTGGTACAGTTGGCACAAGCAGGAATAGTACCTTTGATGCTGCAGGCTGTCCAGTTACCTGTGCATGGCTTATTCTGTTTCTGCAAAATCGGAGAGAGGATTTTGAGCTAGGCTTGTCATCCCCATTAACAAGTAACTGCTGATGGCCACCTTTGGTGTTGCAACCCACAAACTGAGAACAACTGTGATTAAACTATTCAACTACTACTGTGGAATAGAGCTACCCCAGTTAGTCCAACCTGGAATTTCTATTAATCAAGGGTGATTATCACTTCCCCATGATAGAAAAAAGGTGGAATCCTAAAACTGCCCCCACCCTTTTATACTGAGTTTTCCCCATACGTTTGCTTATTCCTGCTATGACGCTATAGTGGTTCTGATAGTAACGCTTGTCCAATGCTAGAAGAGTAAGGAGTCTCATCTGACTGCAGTACCGTTCTATAATGAACCTGTCGGACAAGCAAAATCAATGCTGTTCTCATATCATAAAATGTCTCCAAATGGAGACAGTTTCATGAATGGGAAAGATTGCTGCTATATATATATCCAATATCCTTCCATCTTGGAAAGATGAAGTACACTACATTGTGGGAGAGAATTACAAGTAAAGATTAAACGATTAATTCTCTCATAGAAAGGTACTGTACTGGAACACCATTAATGGTACATGCTCTCAAAAAGACAGTCATAAACTACAGGGAAGTGTATAAAGAGGTTTGGAGGTGAAATTAGAGGAGCAGTGGATCAGTGGCCGAGGGGAAGAGGGAGTGAGCTCTGGATGAGGCACGGCAGGAAGCAGAATGAGTGGCACGTGGCTGTCATGGGGACCAGAAGAGTGAAGTGGCATGAGCCTGTGAACAGTGTTGATAGATTGAAAGATTAAAAACAACCTTGTGAAGAAGATGAAGGGAGGGATGGTATGAGCTACAGTCATGTAATGTTAATGATGAACTTTACACTACCTTTTTGTTCTTTTTAATTACTGCTTTATCTTTAAATCCTTTTAAATGTCTTGACAGAAAATAAAAATCAAGCCTTGCTGAACACAAGCCATACTTAGGGAGACATGTTCTTTTTAATTGTCCATTTAGCTCCCCATCTGTAAAGTGGGGATTATAATTCCTCTCTCCCACCCTTTGTTGGCCTTGTCTATTTAGGTTTTTTTTAGGGGGTTGTTTGTTGCAATATGTTTGCATAGTGCCTAGCACAATGGGGCCTTTATCTTAGTTGAGGCTGGCATATGCTACCATGATACAAATAAATAATAAATTTGTAAGTATAAATGCTCATTTCGAGAAGTGAGTACAGTCAAACCCCGCAATAAGGCGCCCCGCCATAACGCGAAATCGCATATAACGCGATCACAATTTGGCCCCCGTTTAAGACATACAGTAATACAGTATGTACCAGTGGTCCCCAATGCCATGACGCCTGCTGGGACATTGATGTGCCTCTGCCTAGTGCCAGGCAGGGGAGAGAAGCTGCGGCCCCACGCCTGACGGGGACAGTGAGCACCGGCGCCTGGAGCTCTCTGTCCCCAGCAGGCGCGGGGCCGTGGCTCCTCTTGAAGCCGGAGAGAAGCCGTGGCCCCGCGCCTGCCCGGGACAGAGAACAACAGGGCTGCGGGCGCCGGTGCTCACTGTCCCCGGCAGGTGCGGGGCCGCAGCTTCTCTCCCCTGCTGGGCACTAGGCACTAGGGGCACTAGGCGGCGCACATCAATGCACCGCCTTGGGGACCACCGACAGGCTTGAAACCCCGCTATACCGCGACCCTGCATTTAGCGCGATGTAATTTTTTGGACCCCAAACATCGCGGTATAGCGGGGTTTCACTGTATTGAGCACTGGGCATTACTGTAAGGCTGTCAGCTTTGTCCTCAAAAGAACTAACGTGGTCAGAAACTATCTGAATCCAATTAACTTATGACATACTTTTACAAAAAAGTGATAATCAGGATATTTTCTTCATGACTTATCTGTGAATGTATATAAACTATACTGTGTGAGGATTTAAGTATCCATCTACCCCAAATAGTTATGAAGAAAATATCCTGTTTTTTAATTCTTTGCAAAAACATGTTCAAATGTTCTTATATTCAGATCACTTTTCTGGGGAAGTCTGACCAAATAGACTTGGTCCACTAGTATAGTTTATAGATTGATCTATGATCATTACCAAAGAGATTTCGTTTCCACACCATGGCTAAGTATTACTTTCAGACTGCTTCATTGGCAGATAAAGATCAATTTCCCTTTCACTGAGCTTTGCTTTTAGGTAGTTTTTGAAAATGCACTTGCAAAAATAGGATTGTGAATAATTCTACTTGGAGCTTTTGGAAAGTTCTTGTTGTAATGTCAGAACTACTCCTATGCAAGGGTGCAGTCTGTATGACCCACTGTCTGACTAGATCTGCTGGCCACTGCAGAGAGGTTACATTGTCTTGCTGTCACACTGTCCCCTTTAATAGGCTAGCTCTGCTTCCAAGTGTTAATATGGAACTGTAGCTCTGCTCCCTGGCCATGTTGTGGCAGCCCCAGCAGAAGGGGGCAGAAAAAACAATGAGGATTCCTTGTGGCACCTTAGAGACTAATGAATTTATTTGGGCATAAGCTTTCATGGGCTAGAACCTACTTCATCAGATGCATGAAGTGAAAAATACAGAAGCAGGTATAAATACATGAAAGGATGAGGGTTGCTTTACCAAGTGTGCGGTCAGTCTAATGAGATAAATCAATTAACAGCAGGATACCAAGGGAGGAAAAATAACTTTTGAAGTGGTAAGAGAGTGGCCCATTACAGACAGTTGAGAAGAAGGTCTGAGTAACAGTAGGGAGAAATTAGTATTGGGGAAATTAAGTTTAAGTTTTTGTACTGACCCAACCACTCCCCATCTTTATTCAGGCCTAATCTGATGGTACCCAGTTTGCAAATTAATTCCAGTTCTGCAGCTTCACGTTGGAGTCTGTTTTTGAAGTTTTTTTGTTGAGGTCTGTTATTGAATGACCAGTTCTCCTACTGGTTTTTGAATGTTATGATTCCTGATGACAGATTTGTGTCCATTTATTCTTTTGGGTAGAGACTGTCCGGTTTGGCCAATGTACATGGCAGAAGGGCATTGCTGGCCCATGATGGCATATATCACATTGGTAGATGTGCAGGTGAACAAGCCCCGGATGGTGTGGCTGATGTGGTTAGGTCCTATGATGGTGTCCCTTGAATAGATATGTGGACAGAGTTGGCACCGGGGTTTGTAGCAGGGTTTGGTTCCTGGTTTGGTGTTTTTGTTGTGTGGTGTAAAGTTGCTGGTGAGTATTTGTTTCAGGTTGGGGGGCTGTCTGTAGGCGAGGACTGGCCTCTCTTCCAAGGTCTGTGAGAGTGAGAGATCGTCCTTCAGGATAGGTTGTAGATCCTTGATGATGCGCTGGAGGGGTTTTAGTTGGGGGCTGTAGGTGACAGCTAGTGGCATTCTGTTACTTTTTTTGTTGGACCTGTCTTGTAATAGGTGACCTCTCGGTACCCTTCTGGCTCTGTCAGTCTGTTTCTTCACTTTACCAGGTGGGTATTGCAGTCTTAAGAACGCTTGATAGAGATTTTGTAGGTGTTTGTCTCTGTCTTAGGGATCGGAGCAAATGCGGTTGTATCTTAGAGCTTGGCTATAGACAATGGATCGTGTAATGTGGTCTGAATGAAAGCTGGAGGCATGTAGGTAAGTATAGCGGTCAGTAGGTTTCCGGTATAGGGTGTTTATGTGACCATCACTTATTATCACTGTAGCGTCTAGGAAGTGGACCTCTTGTGTGGACTGGTCCAGGCTGAGGTTGATGGTGGGGTGGAAATCATTGAAATCTTGGTGGAATTCCTCAAGGGCCTCCTTGTGTCTTCTCTCACTCCATGGTCCCATGCAGGGCCAGACATAGTCCTACACTTAGGCATTATTACCTCAGTAGTTGGTTTGAAAAGTATAGTTTCAGTTCACTCTTAATATATTTAAAGTAAACACGACTAACTATTAAATTCCAGATTTGGAGACTATGAATTTAATTACAGGAAAATTTGCTTTCTGCGTGGAAATTAGTGATCAGAGCCATGTTCCATAAGAGAACTTGCTGAACAGAGATTTTCAGCCTTTTAAAATATCTTAGGAATCACATGAAGTACTACTTGAACTGTATTGTATAACTACAGTTTCAGGAGTTTTCACCAAATCGAAGGAGGTGAAGAAAACTTCACTTCAGAAAAACAAGTTATGTTAATTTTAATCTTATAATTAGGTTCTTCTGAAGAACAGAAGTGTATTTCATTTCACTATATCTGCCTTTCTTAAGGTGGAGTTTTCAGTAAAAGAACAGATCTCGGACTCTTTCCTTCTGTTAGTAAAACTTGAATTTTGCTATGGTTTTCCTCTGTTTATTTTTATCCCAGAAAGAGTTGACACCTGAGCAGATTAATTCCATAGGCAATTTCTTTTCCCAGAAAGTGGGGAATATTTTTTCTGATTATACAGATAAGCAGGGTTCCTTCTAATACATAATTTTGACACTATTAAAAAAAAAGTGATTAAATAGCTTTTTTTTGAAAAGTAAACTCATCTAAGACCACTATAGGCAGCTCAACAATATGTTAGAAAGGTTTTTGGGTATATTAATGTCCTCTGTTATCGGTTTTATTAATCATTTAATTAATAATTTAATATGGCACAATTGTGAGCTCATTTTTAGTTGTCATTCAAATTCAAGACCTAGAAATTCAGCCAAATATCTCTCATGGCATGAAATTAAAAATACTGTCTTTAATCAAGATTAGCATGGCTGAGCCCATTCCAGGTTCCCCACCATAACCCAGCGGAGGCTCCTCTGCTTAAACCAAAGAGAACCTCTTTTCTCTGCTATGTCTACACTAGAAGTGCTACAGTAGCACAGCTGCGGTTCTGCCGCTGTAGTGTAAACACTTATTTCAGTGACGGAAAGCCTTCTTTCATCACTGTACTAAATCCACCTCTCCGAAGGACGGTAGCTAGGTCGACTGCAGAATTTTTCCATTGATCTAGCATCGTCTACATCAGGACTTAGGTTGGCTTAATTGCATCAGCCCTGAGTGATGCCGTTAAATTGACTGAACTCCATAATGTAGAACACCCCTGAGCGTGTTTACTCTAGGAAGTTTTACTGCTTTACTGGTGTAGTTAAAGCGGTATAACCCCTCCTAGTGTGGATGTAGTTATACTGGTATAAATGTGCCTTACACTGGTTAGCATATTCACTTTCCCATATAGGCATTAGCTATGCCAGTGTACGGCATAACTGTGTCCACACTAGGCAGTTTTTATACTGCTTTAACTCCACCGCTTCATTTAAAGCAGTACATCTTTTGTGTGTCGACAAGTCCTTAGAGTTTGTGGACTTCCAAGGGATTGCCCTTTTTATAGTGAATCAAAAATTTCAACTCCTCTGAGCTATGCAGAGTACTCCCCAGGGTCCCCACTTGTCCTGGTTCCCTTCTGTCCAAAAGTCTTGGCTGATGCCGCCTCATGTTTATTAGGGAAACTGCAATGGAGTAAATAAAAATTAAGGTCACACCTTGCAGCCCTAAAGGATTTGTCACTCCCATCTGATCCAGAGTCCATTGATTTCAGTGTGCTTTTGATTAGGCCCAGAGAAAATATCATAACTGTAATTTGCTTTCATTATGTGGAGCCATATTGCAAAATACTGAATTTTGTGCATTAGAAAATAGTATAAGTGAAGAAACATAACAAGTAAGGATAATACATTATGGGAGGGATTTTCAAAAGCACTCCGCTTTGGCGCAATGCTAGAAACTCCCATTTATTTTAATGGGAGTAGAGTTAGGCTGATGCTGAGCACTTTTGAAAACCTCATCCTAAATGTGCCGTTCATTTATTCTGAGAGTTATAGTTCAGTTTTAGTTACTTACGATTCTCTGTAATCTAGTAATTTTACACAATCCATTCCGGTTTTGAAATCTCAATGATACATCGAATTTTAATGGGTCTTACAGTAAAAATGAATCCAAAGATTTAAAGTATTTGTGAATAAGTTGCCTTTATAAATGGCAATTCTTTAGTTTTTAGGATTGGTGAGCTGAGGATCTTCTTGAAATTCTGTTTTATTTGTATTTTATCTGGAGACAATTGTTCTTAGAACTACTCCTCATGTCATTCTTAAGGTGTGTGCAAGGCTAATTTCCTAAGTTAACTTTTCACTTAAAATAATGAGTGTAATCTTCATCCTTTTTTGTTCAAATCCTAAAAATTCCATCAAATATTACTTTTCTCTCGATGTCTGCAGGGAATATGGTTTTATCTTTCCAACCAGCATAATCTAATAAAATGAACCCTTTTGTGTGTTTCTGCAGGCAAAAACAAAACAAAACCCTAAGCAAAACAGCAGGCCTGTGTAGTGATTAGTTCAGGGTGTATGAGGTTGTATTTATGAATCCCTGTAGGACCTGTGAGCTTACAGTTCCTACAGCTGTTGAAAGTCAATCTATTTAGGCTCTTGAATCTTTTTATTAGTAGGTGTACAAGGTAAATAGTTGGAATTACGCCTCTACCCCGATATAACGCGACCCAATATAACACGAATTCGGATATAACGCGGTAAAACAGTGCTCTGGGGGGGCAGGACTGTGCACTCCGGTGGATCAAAGCAAGTTCGATATAACGTGGTGTCACCTATAACACGGTAAGATTTTTTGGCTCCCAAGGACAGCGTTATATCGGGGTAGAGGTGTACTGGCATACATTTACAAAACAAGCTGCAGTATATTAATCATACTTCAGTACGTTTGATTTTGATATATTGTGGTTTAGTAGAGCCCTATTCTGAAAACACGGCTGAGTGTAATTCTTACCATAATGAGCAGTACAGTTGAAGACAATGGGATTAATCGCAATAGTAGGCGTTATGCTCAGTAATAAGTATATTTCCAGGACCCTTTGTTTGCTATTTTCAGCTGCTACTCAAACCACTTGGAACAAAATAACGACAAGTTTTCTAACCTGGATTTTCTGATGCAGCTGGGTCCACTAACTGAAACCTCATTTCTGAACAATTCTGAACTTCTTATCATTGATATAACATTGTCATCAGTACTCTCACAAAGAACTCTTCCAGCCAACAGAAGTAACATCAGTGCAGTAAAAACAGACTTGACTGCCCATCAGAAAAGTTTTTTATTTAGTCGTTATGAAAACAAACAAACTGAATGCTCAATAATGATGCCATCTTTGTGCTCCAGAGTGCCCACTGCCCTATAGATCATGAAAAAATTGTGTAGTGACCCTTAATTTCCAAGTATATGATTCAGGAGTTAGAGACATCGCTTTGGTGTATCTGATCTCTGGGTTTGCTTAACTAGTGCCTGGGGCCTCCATTTGGAAATGTCCAGGAAATAAACAGTATTTAGGGCTGGTACAGAACCAGTAAGCAGACTAGTATCAGGGGGTAGCCGTGTTAGTCTGTATCTACAAAAACAACAAGGAGTCTGGTGGCACCTTAAAGACTAACAGATTTATTTGGGCATAAGCTTTCGTGAGTAAAAACCTCACTTCTTCAGATGCATAGAGTGAAAGTTACAGATGCAGGCATTATATACTGACACAGGGAGAGCAATGAGATGGCATGTTCATTATTAAAAGGGTGGAGGTGATAAAAAGTTTGAGATTAGGATGTTAAACCCAGATGTATCGCAAATGAAATAAATTATGTCTTTGTGACCGTGGTTCCTGGAGTGGGGCCACATTGAAAATGTTCCATCAGGGCAAACTGCAAAGGATGGGACAGACAGTCCCCAAAACTGGTGGTATATTCTAATAATTAGATTCACTTAAGCCAATAACAAACCAGTTTTCCTTAAGCAATCCAGCTCTGGGCTCCCACCAGACACCCAAGTCAAATATGGTGAAGATTATTTAAAATCTTATTCACCATATATAAGGTTCTACCAATCCCAAGAGATCAGACACATTACCCACTAGGTCAATTAGTAGTTCAGATCTTGCCCAAATACATGCTTACAGCCAATTCTTATAAACTGACCTAAGATTTATTAAAAAAAGAAAAGAGAGTACTGTGGTTAAAGATTATTATACATACAGATATGAATAAAAGTGTTTAGGTCAGTTTCATTGGAGAGATGACAAGGTTGCTGTGTTATGAAAGTCCTTCTAGAATCATTTTAAAAGTTATAGTCCAATAGGCAGTCCATGTATAGAGTCTGTTGAAATTCTTCCATGAGAATTTGCAGGGTAATCCAAGGCACACCTGGAGACCTCAGTCTTGCGACTTGAACTTCCCCTGGCAAAGTTTAAGCAGATCTGAGTTGGTAAGGATCAGGTCCGAAGCTGCCTTTATAGTTCTCTAGCAGGCTAGTAGCCTCTTGACAGCAGACATTACAGCAGGGTCCTTCCCGGATGAAGAATAGGCAGTGTATATGGTTGCTTTGAAGCTAACTCTCTATTTCCGAGGCACGCACTGGTAACTAGCTGCATTCATTAGCATAAGGTAATTAACCATTCAAGCAGTTCATAGGTAGTTTACTACACACTTCAAAGAGAAATATAAACAGTGATATTATACCACGCTTCATTTAAATGTTAATATTCCCTTTTTGATCCCTGAATCAACAGAATATAGTAAGAGACAGGAACAGAAGTTTATCATCCACAAGTTTATTTTATCATCCACCACAAGTTAATCTGGTTACATTGTTAACATTTAATAAGATATAGGTAAACACAGGCAAATACAATTAGTGTCGTCTTCTAATTCTCCAGCAATACAGGTTTTCATTTCAAAGCATTTAGTCTACTTGAACATGGCTTTGATAACTATTTACAAGAAATGGCCCTGTTTACCATTTCAATACTTCTCTAATATGTCCTTAAAGGTTGATTTTAGCCTGCTGGTTGCTTAACCCTTGCTGGCTCACTGTCACTATCTTCAGTCATGCTATTGCAGCAGCCTAGGCAGGAGTCGCATGCACAGCATCCTGAACTGCTTTAGTTTGGAGATCTCAGCAGTTAGGCGGGGTGAAGAAGGTGCTGTTCATGATAGTGCAGATGCAGAGCGGCTTCTCAACCCGGTTCTACTCGGTAACCTGTCTTGATGATCTCCAGTCTAGAAACTTACGGACATTGAGTGACCTCATCCTTTTCCTTGATCCCACCCTGCTATGGGCTTTCTGGCAGAGAGAGGGAGGTCACATAAGGGAAACTGCCAAGGAGTCTCCGTTCCCTGATACTCATGAGCTAGCTAGAGGCTGGGTTGGGATGACAATCAGGAAACCCAGCTACATTTGTAATTGCACAGTAGACACCAGAGCCTAGCTAATTTACTACCGCTTTGGATGTCGATTTGAAGGAAGGTGGGGGAAACTCAAAAGCTATTCAGGAGTGTTATCTGTGTGTGTGTAAAGTCCTAAGGAAAAGCTACATCTGTATATTGAAATAAAAGCATATACACACACACATCTAAATGGCAGTGTAACTCATGCTAAAAGTGTGTGGATCTTGGTCTCTTTCTAGTGCAGGGGTAGGCAACCTATGGCACGTGTGCCAAAGGCGGCACGCGAGCTGATTTTCAGTGGCACTCACACTGCCCGGGTCCTGGCCACCAGTCTGGGGGACTCTGCATTTTAATTTAATTTTAAATGAAGCTTCTTAAACATTTTAAAACCCTTATTTACTTTATGTACAACAATAGTTTAGTTATATATTATAGACTTATAGAAAGAGACCTTCTAAAAACGTTAAAATGTATTACTGGCATGTGAAACCTTAAATTAGAGTGAATAAATGAAGACTCGGCACACCACTTCTGAAAGGTTGCCGACAGTAGGTAATGGCCAGTGGAGTTCTGTTGCCATCACCTACAGTCCTCAGCTTAAACCTCTCCAACGCATCATCAGTGATCTACAACCCATCCTGGACAATGATCCCTCACTTTCACAGACCTTGGGAGGCAGGCCAGTCCTCGCCCACAGACAACCCGCCAACCTTAAGCATATTCTCACCAGCAACCACGCACCGCACCATAACAACCCTAACTCAGGAACCAACCCATGCAATAAACCTCGATGCCAACTCTGCCCACATATCTACACCAGCAACACCATCACAGGACCTAACCAGATCAGCTACAACATCACCGGCTCATTCACCTGCACGTCCACCAATGTTATGTATGCCATCATGTGCCAGCAATGCCCCTCTGCTATGTACATTGGCCAAACTGGACAGTCACTACGCAAGAGGATAAATGGACACAAGTCAGATATCAGGAATGGCAATATACAAAAACCTGTAGGAGAACACTTCAACCTCCCTGGCCACACAATAGCAGATGTAAAGGTAGCCATCTTACAGCAAAAAAACTTCAGGACCAGACTCCAAAGAGAAACTGCTGAGCTCCAGTTCATTTGCAAATTTGACACCATCAGATCAGGATTAAACAAAGAATGTGAATGGCTATCCAACTACAGAAGCAGTTTCTCCTCCCTTGGTGTTCACACCTCAACTGCTAGCAGAGCACCTCACCCTCCCTGATTGAACTAACCTCGTATCTCCATACTGATTTATACCTGCCTCTGGAAATTTCCATTACTTGCGTCTGATGAAGTGGGCATTCACCCATGAAAGCTTATGCTCCAATACTTCTGTTAGTCTTAAAGGTGCCACAGGACCCTCTGTTGCTATATGTAGACTATGCAGTGTAGTTGTAGCTGTGTCGGTCCCAAGATATTAGAGAGACAAGGTGGGGTGAGGTAATATCTTTTATTGGACCAACTTCTGTTGGTGAGGGAGACAAGCTTTCAAGCTATACAGAGCTCTTCTTCAGGTCTTGGAAAGGAACTCTCAGTGTAACAGCAAAATGCAGGGTGCAACAGGTTTCCTTTGAGGAGGAGGACTGATAGGTCAGATATAGAGTGATTTCTTTGTTAAAAGTGTTCACGCACAGGTGATAGGGTGTTTTAGGGTACGTCTATACTTACCTCCGGGTCCGGCGGTAAGCAATCGATCTTCTGGGATCGATCCCGGAAGTGCTCGCCGTCGACGCCGGTACTCCTGCTCCGGGAGAGGAATACGCGGAGTCGATGGGGGAGCCTGCCTGCCGCATGTGGACCCACGGTAAGTTCGAACTAAGATAGTTCGACCTCAGCTGCGTATCTTAGTTCGAAGTGGGGGATTAGTGTGGACCAGCCCTTAGTCTTTTATCATTTTGCCTGTGTGAGTTCATTCAAGAGCACAGTGATTATTACTACTACCAGTGATTACTAGTCAAAGTTGCAGAAACTATGTGAAGCCTGCATCCCAAGCAAGGGGAGAAAAATCATAGGGAAGGGTTGCAGACAAAGCTGGATGAGCAAGTGTCTCAAACAGGTTATTAAGAGAATGCAAAAAGCCTATAAGGAACGGAAGATGAGGTGGATCAGCAACGAAAACCACTTCTTGGAGGTGAGAAAGTATAGGGAAAAAGTGAGAACTGCCAAGAGCCAAGCACAGTTGGACCTTGAAAAGGAAATTAAAACCAATAGTAAAAGGTTCCGTAGCTTTACAAATAAAGGAAAACAAGGAAAAAAGAAGTTGGACCGCTAAGCACTGAGGATGAGGTAGAGCTTAAATATAATCTAGGCATGATAATTAATAACCGTAATGAGGAACTTAGGGGTAGTGGCAGGGTGGCTAATGCAAAAGAGGATATGGAAGTAGAAATTACCACATCCAAGCTGGAAGTCAAACTCAGACAGGTTAATGGGACCCCGTTGGGGGCTCAGATCATCTCCATTCAAGAATATTAAAGGAACTGGCACATGAAATTGCAAACCCAATGGCAAGGATTTGTAATGAATCTTTAAACTCGGGGATCATACCCTATGACTGGAGAATTGCTAATATAGTACCTATTTTTAAGGGGGGGGGAATGATCAGGAAATGTTGGTTTGACCTCAATTGTATGCAAGGTCTTGGAATAAATTTGGAAAGAGAAAGTAGTTTAGGACATAGAGGTACACGATAACTGGGATAAAATACAACCTCATCTCTTTCTTTGAGAAGATAACTGATTTTTTAGACAAAGGAAATGCAGATGATCTAATCTACTTGGATTTCAGTGAGGCAATTGATACAGTTCCATGTGGGAAATTATTAGTTAAATTGGAGAAAATGGGGCTTGAAAGATGGATAAGGAACTGGTTAAAGGAGTGATTACAATGGGTCATACTGAAGGGTGAACTGTCAGGCTGGAGGGAGGTTATTAGTGGAGTTCCACAGGGTTCGGTTTTGGGACCAGTCTTATTTAACATTTTTATTAATGACCTTGGCACAAAAAGTGGGAATGTGCTAATGAAATTTGCACATGACACACAATTGGGAGGTATTGCCAATACAGAGGAGGACTGGAATATCATATAAGAAGATCTTGACCTTGTAAACTGGAGTAATAGAAATGGGATGAAATTTAATAGTGCAAAGTGTAAGATCATACATTTAGGGACTAACAAGAAGAATTTTTGCTATAAGTTTGGGCCTTATCAATTGGAAGCAACAGAGGAGGAGAAATACCTGGCTGTATTGGTTGATCACAGGATGACTATAAGCTGCCAATGTGATGCAGCCATGAAAAAGGCTAATGCAATCTTAGGATGCATCAAGTGAGGTATTTCCAGTAGCGATAGGGAAGTGTTAGTACCATTAGACAAGGCACTGGTGAGACCTCATCTGGAATGCTGTGTGCAATTCTGGTCTCCCATGTTTAAGAAAGATTAATTCAAACTGATACAGGTGCAAAGAAGGGCCACCAGGATGATCAGAGGAATGGAAAACCTACCTTATGAGAGGAGACTCAAAGAGCTTGTCTTGTTTAGTCTAACCAAAAGAAGGATGAGGGGAGATATGATTGCTCTCTATAAATACGTTAGCGGAATAAATACCTGGGATGGAGAGGAGTTATTTAAGTCAAGCTCCAATATTGACACAAGAATAAATGGATATAAACTGGCATAAACAAATTCAGGCTTGAAATTAGATGAATGCTCACAGTCATGCTGGAAGGGCATAATGATTGGGGTCCCACAGGGATCAGTTCTGGGTCCGGTTCAATATCTTCATCAGTGGTTTAGATAATGGCATAGAGAGTACACTTATAAAGTTTGTGGACGATACCAATCTGGGAGGGGTGCAAGTGCTTTGGAGGATAGGATTATAATTCGAAATTATCTGGACAAACTGGAGAAATGGTCTGAAGTAAATAGGATGAAATTCAATAAGGACAAATGCAGAGTACTCCACTTAGGAACCGCATTTGCTCCAACCCCTCAGACAGAGACCAACACCTACAAGATCTTCACCAAGCATTCTCAAAACTACGATACCCGCACGAGGAAATAAGGAAACAAATCAACAGAGCCAGAAGTGTACCCAGAAGCCTCCTGCTGCAAGACAAGCCAAAGAAAGAAACCAACAGAACTCCACTGGCCATCACCTACAGTCCTCAGCTAAAACCTCTCCAACGCATCATCAGTGATCTACAACCCATCCTGGACAATGATCTCTCGCTTTCACAGGCCTTGGGAGGCAGGCCAGTCCTCGCCCACAGACAACCTGCCAACCTTAAGCATATTCTCATCAACAACCACACACCGCACCATAGTAACTCTAACTCAGGAACCAATCCTAACTGTGAGTAGGGTGACCAGATGAGAGACATGAAATATCAGGACACGGGGGAGAGGTTGTCAGCGGAGCAAAAAACAAACAAACACGAGAGCCGGCGGCGGAGCACAACAAAAAAGAGCCGGAGCATAGGAAAAATTGGTGGGGGCTGAGCACCCACCGGCAGCTCCCGGCCCCCCACCGCACCAGCTCACCTCTGCCTCCCCTGAGCGGGCTGCTGTGTCCTGCTTCTCCTCCCTCCCAGCACTTGCGCCGCCATACAGCTGATTCGCGCAAGCCTGGGAGGGAGGGGGGAGGAAGAGGAATGCGGCGTGCTTGGGGAAGAGGCAGGGATGTGGGGAGGGATCCAAGGGGGCGGGGGGGGGGGGGGGGCGGGGGGGGGCCGGGGCTGAGTTGGGGGCGGGGGGGCATGAGCCCCCTCCGCCTGTGCGCTGGAGTGCAAAATATCGGGACAATTCCCGATGTTCGGTCGGGACGCGGGACAAACAAGTAAATATGGGGACAGTCCCGATAAAATCGGGATGTCTGGTCACCCTAACTGTGAGGGTGGTTACGCACTGGAATGAATTGCCTAGGGAGGCTGTGGAATCTCCATCATTGGAGATTTTTAAGAGCAGGTTAGACAAACACCTGTCAGGGATGATCTAGATAATACTGAGTCCTGTCATGAGTGCAGGGGACTGGACTAAATCAGTGCTTCTCAAAGTCGGGCCACCGCTTGTTCAGTGAAAGCCCCTGGCGGTCCGGGCCAGTTTGTTTACCTGCTGCGTCTGCAGGTTCGGCCGATCGTGGCTCCCGCTGGCCGCGGTTCGCCGCTCCAGGCCAATGGGGGCTGTGGGAAGTGGCGCGGGCCGGGGGATGTGCTGGCTGCCTTTCCCGCAGCCCCCATTGGCCTGGAGCAGTGAACTGCAGCCAGTGGGAGCCACGATCGGCCGAACCTGCGGACGCGGCAGGTAAACAAAGCGGCCCGGACCTCCAGGGGCTTTCCCTGAACAAGTGGCGGACCGGCTTTGAGAAGCACTGGACTAGATGACCTCTCGAGGTCCCTTCCAGTCCTATGATTCTATAAGGTTTTGAACCATCACAGGAGTGAAGTTCTGGAACAGCCTTCCAAGGGGAGCAGTGGGGGCAAAAAACCTAACTGGCTTCAAGACTGAGCTTGATAATTTTATGGAAGGGATGGCATGATGGGACTGCCTACAATGGTATGTAGCCGATCTGTAATTATTAGCGAATATCTCCAATAGCTGGAAATGAGACGCTAGATAGGGAGGGCTCCGAATTACTATGGAGAATTCTTTCCCAGGTGTCTGGCTGTTGGGTCTTGCCGACATGCTCAGGGTCTAACTGACTGCCATATTTGGGGTCGGGAAGGAATTTTCCTCCGGTCAGATTGACAGAGACCTTGTGGGTTTTTTCGCCTTCCTCTGCAGTGTGGGGCATGGGTTACTTGCAGGTTTAAAGTAGAGCAAGTGTTCTCAAATTTCATTGCACCACGGCCTCCTTCTGACAACAAAAATTACTACACGACCCCAGGAGGGGGGGGCTGAAGCCTGAGCCTGCCTGAGCCCTGCCACCCCAGGTGGGGGGGCCAAAGCCCAAGCCCCACCACTCTTGGTGGGGAGGCCAAAGCCCAAGGGCTTCAGCACCAGGCAGGGGGCCTGTAACCTGAGCCCCGCCGCCTAGGGCTGAAGCCCTCAGGCTTCGGCTTTGTCCCCAGGTGGTGGGGTTTGCGCTTCGGCCCTGGGTGGTGGGGCTCAGGCTTTGGGCTCAGCAAGTCCAAGACAGCCCTGGTGACCCCATTAAAACATGGTCGTGACCCACTTTGGGATCCCGACCCAACATTTGAGAACCGCTGAACTAGAGTAAATGGTGGATCTTCTGTACAGGAGTGGATGGGTGAGGTTCTGTGGCCTTCAGTGTTCAGAAGCTTAGACTGGGTGATCACAATAGTTCCTTCTGGCCTTGAAGTCTACAAGTCTACGAATACCATATTACTACCAGATGGTAATGACTTTTTTTTGTCACTATTGGCTGAGGCAGAATTTGAGACGCAACCTAAAGGCCAGTAAACCAAGCTATCTAATCCTCCAAACTGGTTTTTTTTAATTAAAAAATCTGGAAAGTATTTTAAGTAAGATAATTATTTTGGGAAGATGGTAAGGAGTGCTTAGATGATCAGAATTTTGTTTATTGTTAAACTTCAGAGTTGCTATGGACTTAATCCTCAAAACAACAAATGCTTACAATATATATATGAAATGTTTTTGGTTCACAAATAAAGGTTTGAGTAATTGAACATGACATACTGGACAGGCAGAGTTTTTGCAGTTTTGTTACAGTTTTAGAGTATGCATCTGGATCTATAGAAACATCGTTTTTTAAAGAAATGAGTCTGAGGATCTTCTTTCATGTGTCAAAGGTGCTTGTTTTCACTGAAGTCTATATCCATTACACGTTTGAAGTTTAAAAAGCTAACATATTATAGTTAAGCAGAAAAAGCTTCTTAATTGTTTAAGAAGAAAAACATTTCCCCCTCCACACTTGCATACCTCAAAGTCTCATCCTACTTTTGTTAAAACTTTTCACAAAACAGCCACTTACAGCTGATTATACTGAGGGTTCGTCTATACTTGTGGCGCAGCTGAGCTGCTGTAACACTGAAGACACTACCTATGCCGATGGGAGAGCTTCTGAGTGATGTAGTTATACTGACATAAATTTGTAGTGTAGACCAAGCCCGAGACCAAACATTTTTAGACCAACTCAAACATTTTGGAGGCTTGGTCTACGCTGTGTTACTCAGAGGTGTGGAAAATGCGCACCCCTGTGCGATGTAGTTATACCGACCTAACCCCCGGTGTAGACAGCACTATGTTGATGGGTGGACTTTTCCTGTCAACATAGCTATCACCTCTCGGGGAGGTGGAGTATCTACTTTGATGGGAGAAGCATAGGTAGCATCTTCCCTGAAATATTACAGTGGCGCCGTTGCACTGGTGAAGCTGCGCCACTGCAGCAGTTGGTGTAGATGGGCCCTTAGATCGCTATGGGAATTTTAGAATGAGACCTCGGCACCCATAATATCTCATCAGTACCATGACACTACTAAATATGAAACAGCCCTCCAAGACAACCATAAAATGGTTTCTATATTGTATTAGCTCAACTGGTTAGAAAAACACACAAAGTATTTGACTTTTAGTTTAAGTGCTATGTAATATTGAATCACAGTCAACCACTTGCTCTCACTGCAGATAACTCTGCTTTACTTTAGCCAAGTGACAACAGGATTTTAGTACACTCAGGCTTCTTACAGCCAAAGGTGCACGTTGTCCTCGATTACCATTTTAAATGTGTAGTGGACTTTATACAGTATGTAGCTTCTGGCTTGAGATTCAAGCAAAAAGACTGTAAACCACAATTTTATTTATTTAACTATAAAACCCAGAATTAAAATGGCACTCTTCACAACTGCAAAATGAAGCCTTGATCTCAGAAAGGACACCACAGGTATAGAACTTTATTCCTTGGCAGAGGCCCCTGAATTTGCATGGGACTCCACACTGGAAGAAGCAGAATTGCCAGCTCCAAGAATATTTTAAAAATCATGAGTCAGAACCCAAGAATCATGAGTGATCTAAAATCATGGGTTTTTTTGTTTTGTTTTTTTTAAAGAAGTGTTCCTAT
Organism: Terrapene triunguis; assembly: GCF_002925995.2. Taxonomy (NCBI): domain Eukaryota; kingdom Metazoa; phylum Chordata; order Testudines; family Emydidae; genus Terrapene; species Terrapene triunguis. The sequence goes on from NW_020664446.1 coordinate 23,365,892, forward strand.
GTTTTGTCTGTTTGTTTTTGAAATCCCCCTGGGCAAGCCCCACTCTCTGTGTGAGAGACAATTACAGATTGAAAATGCAACTGTGTCTGCATACAAAATGTGCATGCACAAAAATGCGAGCTCCAGTTCCCCCTGTGCACCTGCTTTCTGACTCACCTTCCACTGTGCAGAGGTCTCCCAGCTCCCCACTGGCAGGTGTCCACAGCATTCAACAATTTCTGACTGCTCTCTTGAAAACATATTTTCTGACAAGGATGGATTATAAAACAAAGTTTAAAGTCAGGGGGGTTGATTCTGTTTTACTTACAGTGCTGTAAATTGCGAGTAACTCCAGTAAAGAGTCTTCATAATCAAGCCCAGTGGGTTCTTCGGGTTTCTTCTTAAAGGGTTTATATTACTAGCTGCATATCTCTGATCTGAAATTTAAACACATCTTTCAGTAGGCAGACTAGTTACTGGTCTCAAATGTGGTATCCTGCATCTCATAGTCTATAGCTGATCCATTCCCATTCCTTACCAGTGCAGTTCCTAGACCAAATCCTACAGTCCTAGCTTGGGCAACACTCCCATGGCAATCAATGGGAGTGTTGCCGAAGTCAGGACTCTAGTGATACATCTATACTTGGAGATAGTGGTGTGAGTCCCAGCTTGTGTAGACATATTTGTGCTAGATGTCATTGAGTTAGCCCACTAAAAATAGTAGCATAGCTATGGTAGCATGGACAGCAGTGACCAGTGGCATGGGCTAGCCACCCCAAGTACAAACCCACCTGGAACCCGTGAGTACATACTTGCGGAGGCTATCCTCTGCCACTGTTTGTGCAGCCTGTGCTAGCGCAGGTATGTCTACACCAATTGGGAATCACACTGCTAGCTTCAAGGGTAGATGAAGCCTAGAAACTGTTCACCTTAAACTCCCATTTGTATTTACCTTGTTTTGGATGATGGATTTTTTTTCTGCCCCATTTTCTTTTGTGTCTGGCAAGATTGTTGTTCCCTCTAAATGCTACATCTTCACTTTAGTTGTTGCATAAGATTTCCTCTCGGACAAAGTCTTTTACATTGATTTGGAGTTTTTTAAGACATTTTTTCCAAATTGTACACTTAGACTTACAACATTCTTCTAAACAAATTTTACATACCTATAACTTTTATTCCTTTTTAATCAGTGTGTAAATCTTCGCAAAATATTGCGTGACAAATATGTATTTTAAAACCCCCAAATTCCTTGTATTTTCTTAAAATAGTAGGCTTTTCCATTGAAAAGTGGAACCAGGCAACACCCATGCAGATCTGTAACTTCACACACACAAGTAATTTTAAAATTTAAATGCAAAAATTTTAATTGATCATAGTGAAATTTGTCAGGTGAACAACCTTCAATAGAGTTCAAAAGATTGGTACTCTTGAGATTAGCTGCTGCTAGCATTCTATTTTGGGCACGTTTAATTCCATTTGGGAATATTTCCGTTTTTGTATTTTAAACGTTAATCCATCTGTTTTGAGGCAATATCTTAGTAAAATTGAAATGATGTTTAATTCTGCTCAGACTTGTCTGTTTCTCACTCAAACGCCTAGAGAACTCGGCTGAAGATTCATTATTGGTCTCAGCTCTAGCTCTGATTAAAGGGAAGATGTTGCATAGCATCAGAACCATATCACAAATACATTTTTATGAGAAACTTCTACCTTTTGTTGTAGTAGGTCATTATCTCTATCCTTAAGTGTTTTTGTTCTATCTGTTAAATATAAAGTTTCCTGGTTAAACAGCCCATAGCCCGAGCCCCAGGTCAGCCATGGATGTTTAATTGCAGCGTACACATACCCTCTAATGTGTGTGTCCAGGGCTTAAATTCTCATACAATATTTCCCAGAGGTCCTCCCTCCCTGCATTCAGAGCTCTGGGCTTCAGCTGTGGGGGTGGGGTGGGGGGTCTTTGGGCTTTAGCCCCGGAGAGGGGCATGCTGGGGCGCAGGGCTCCAGCTCCAGCTCCATGGGGTGCTCCAGAGCTCAGGGCGCCAACCCCACGGCTTTAAAAATATTTACCAGAGCTCTGCTCTGGACAGCTCCAGCTAAATTTAAGCCCTGCCTATGTCCTATAGAAAGTCAATGGGATTTGGGCTTGTGTACACATGGAAATTTTCTGGCATAATTCTATCGACCTAACTCCTCATGTGGACACTCTCATAAGTTATACTGGAAAAAAGACACTTTTAAAGAGTGTCCACACAGGATGTTAAATTGATATAACTAGAGTGGTATAATTATGCCAGTAAATTTCCCCAGGTAGCCAAGCACGTAGGTTTCTAAGTCACTTCTGAACATTTTACTTTGTGTGTATGTGAGAGGGAGAAAGATCAGATCCTTGAGAATGAACTGATGGCTTATCTTCATTTTATTTTATCACAATATGCTATAAAACTGTTTGCATTGTATATACAGAAAAAATTCACAGTACTGTCACTACAATTTTAATCCTTAAAGAAATGAACTATTGAAACTCACTGCCTCAGAACATGGCTGCACTGAGCAATATTAAGATATACGGCACTTCTTGCTATAGTACTTTCTTTAAAAACCTTTGTTATAATTACTCAAACCAGGAAGTCTACACCAGCTGGATATGAGATTCTTGAACTGTACAAGAACCAAGCACACCTTTAGAAGCCTTTATGGTACAGCTGCTCTGGTGTGATGTTCCTCATCAAAGCATCTGTGCAATACAGAGTTCCTACAGTGTGCATGGCATAGATCTATACTTTATGGAGTTTTCAACTAGCATGGGCTCACTTACTAAATTACATTCAAGCAGGAGGAAAATGAGGTGAACACACATTTTCTATATAAGTAAACCCAAGGTTGGGAGCCAGGGAGTTTCTGATTTTAAGTTACAATTTCTGCCATATACTGGCTTTAATTCTGTTTTGGGAACTCTGTAACAGGCTGGCAGACTAATACCCTGTATAGCAATACAGGATTCTTCTGTCAAAATGTTATAGACTTAGGTGCTTGTGACCAGGTGCCTGGGATGGGTCACACTGAGTGTCACACTCAGGGCAGACTGCAAAAAATAGGGCAGACCATCCCCAAAGCTGGTGGTTTACTCAATAATTAGATTAATCAAATGAGCAAAAAAAGAGCTTTCTGAAGTACAACACTGGTTAACCAGAAGCCAAACACAGCCCCCTTTAGGCATTCCAGCCTTCAGCTCCCATCCAGGCAACCCAATCTAATATAGTGAGAGGTTACTGAAAACGCATTTCACCATATGTGAGGTTCTTTCTAATCCCAAAGGACCAGACACATAACCCCAGGTCAATATGAATCTCAGATCTTACCCAAATATCACGCTGTCAGACAACCTTAGTAAACTAACTAAAGATTTAATAAGAAGAGAGTTATACATGATTAAGGAATCACATAAATACAAGTGATTACAAAATCCTTATATCAGGTTTGTAGCAGTGATGGAATAAACGGCTGGTTGCAAAAGTCTCTCTGGAATCACCCAAGCAGATTGGGGTTATCAGTCCTTGTTTAAAGATTCCTTGTTAGAAATTCAGTCCAGAGAAACAAAGCAGGAAATGAAGACAAAATTGAGATGTCTCAGGGGTCTTTTCTATCCTCTACCATGTTCTTGAAATTTTAATGTCCCAAACAAACCCCGTAGTACTTGTGTGTGGAATATAGCTGGCCTAAGATGGAGTCCAGGGTCACGTGATCATGTCAAATGTCCTTACATGGTTTGCTGAACCACAAGAGGTGGCCAATGGCCCCTCTCTGTCTGAGGCATCCTCAGGAAGCTCTATCTGGACGGGATGAGTTACTTCAATGGACCATTGTGAGAGCTGTGTCTCCTTGATGGGACATCAACACATAGCTTTCTAGCCTTGATATAAATTCTGTCTGGGGGGTATCACCCAGGAATACAACACATGTGTAAGATACAAGTCCATGGCCAATATTCATAACTTCAGTTACAAAGATACATGCATATAAAAAGGATAATCATACATAGCAAATCATAACTTTCCCATTAACACCTTACATGATACACTTTGCATAAGGTTTATGCAAATTGTGTAACAGTGGTAACAACAGTGATATAGATGGTCACCTTTCTTATACACAGCATCACAGTGCCACAGCCCTACATTAAAATTATTGCTGTGTCATATCAGCAGTTAGCTCCTGTTAGCTTCAGTCATGACAGCAAGGAGGGAGAAGTGTCTCTCTTGATCAGATGCAATTTTAACAGTCCTGGAGGGAAACCCAAGGAAAGAAGAGTTGGTTACCTTACAGCACCTGTGGATCTTAGAGATATTTTGTCCATGGAGATCCCATGACCTGCCCTTTATGCCTGTTCTTTCGGAGGCCACCTCTGCTGGGATTCTGAATTAGTGGAGGAACTGAGAGGTGGCCTGGGAATGGCCTCTGACCATTTTCCGCTCAGATGACTGGGTAAGGAGGGCAGAAGGACGTACAAGGTGCAGACACATCCTTAAAATATTCTGATTTTTGTGCTCATGAGCACCATGATCACACCAACGAAGAATCAAAGAACAACCATCAAGCTTGGGTAGGAAGTTCAGGCTGTAGCTTATGTTGTTATTTTAGCGTTACTGATTAAACCAAGCCCCAGGAAGGGAGTGCTGGTTATGCACATTTGTTACCTATGAGACAGAGAGACTGTTCTTAATATTTCTGTGCACTCACAACCAAGGCCACATACCTCACCTCAGGGGAAACAATTATCTATCTTACAGGTAAAATAACGGAGAGGTTGGTCAAAGGTACTGCAGCTCAAGTTTAGAATAGAACCCAAGTCTCATCCACTCTGCCCACTGCCTTTCAGGAAAAATGGCCCAATTTATGTGCTTATGTAACGCACGCTAACGCAGTATGGGTCATTGTCCCCCTCTAGTGATTGGATTGCTTACCGGGGTTTATGAATAAGTTAATATCTCCATACATGTTGTTTTATCTCAGATTATAGAGACTCATGCTTTAGATCTAGAGATCCTGTGTCCATTCCCTGCAGATGACCAAAACAGGTGCATTGTTTAAGACTTTCTGCATTTATACATACCCAGAGATTTCATACCCACAAATTGATTAACTGTATACTTCAGATTTTTTATCCCTATCTACCAGTTTGGGAACTTTAACAGCTGAGTGGACTTTTCTTGCCCCAAACAAGAAAAGGGAATTGTATATCAAATGCCATCACCAGGTTTAGAAAGCAGGTTTCCTTTCCACAGCAGTGATTCAGACAGATCTTTTAATTATACAGTGGAAAACAAGAATCTTTCCTAAATCAAGCAAGTAAATACTATAGCAAAGATAAGCCAAAAATTTAGGAATACAAAGGGCCATATTTTCATTAACAATTAGGAGCCCATGACGGGGGAGGGTCCTAGAGCCCAGGCTCAAGCTTGAGCCCAAATGTCTACACCTCAGTTAAACAGCCTTGTAGCCTGAACCATGTGAACCGGAGTCAGCTGAAACAGGCCACCTGCAGGTATTTAATTGCTGCATAGACATACCCTAATGGGCTTCCGCATTGTCAAAAAGGTACCTCTTTAAATGTTTATAAATTGCATTTAGTTGAATTAAGTTGAGAAAGCCATAAAGAAAGAAATCTGACAGTGGAATTGCATTATAGTTATTATTCCAGTTAAGATTGCAAAACAGTTTCTAGTACAATGCTCCGTTTTATAGCTTTCCGACTTTCAATAAGAAAAAACCTTTTGAGGTTAAAATTTCCAGGCTTGATTTCAACTCCAGAGCATATTTTAACCACAGATTTTAAACACGGCGATTGCAAAAATGGCTAATATTGGAAACTTGGCATGGGTTAAATAATCCTCATTGTGGTCTAATATCTTTGTTTGTTTTGAAAAAAGTAACATTTGATTGTTCTGAGATATTAGACTTTGAAATTGCATACTGAACACATGTAACAGAAAATCCCTTAAGTCTTCAGGAGCACACTTAAAAATAGAGGTACTGTGCATGCATACATAGGTTTTTAAATGAACCTTTACTGGTTGGAAACCCACACTGGGTAAAATTTATGCCATTCATAAGCCATAAACTCTGCTTCTGCTGTATAGCATAGATCTTATAAATTCCACCAGTAAAATCTTTGGTTTTTTGAAACCAGTTACAAAATTCAATGCCACAGTTGTGTTGTACATTTAAAATCACAAAAAGGGTACAGAAATGTTTGTTCCAACAGCAAAACTTGGCTACATTGCACACTTCTGTTAATTTCTGTTCCTGGCTTTCTTCTTAAGGGATAGATCATTTCTACACTTGGGAAGTGCAGGGAGAGACTGCTTCCTGTTTGCACCCACACGTATGCAAATTGTCGGAAGGGGTGGAAGCAAGACTATGATCCCATTACCCACTGAAGACTAGCTTGCAAAGCTGGCTGGGTTGAAAGGGATGGGAGCAAGCTGCAGTATTCACAGGAGTGATGCAGTTTGCTTACTGCCCTGTGAACACAGGTTAAGAAGGGATTATGCCTTCTGACACAATCCTCCCTGTTGGCTAGTGTGGTTCTGCACCAGTGTCACCAAAGTCTAAATGTCTCAATTTTGCCCAGGGCTGCCCAGAGGATTCAGGGGGCCTGGGGCAAAGCAATTTCGGGGGCCCCTTCCATAAAAAAAAAAGCTGCAATACTATAGAATACTATATTCTCGTGTGGGGCCTGGGGCAAATTGCCCCACTTGCCCCCCACCCCGGGCGGCCCTGATTTTGCCATAAGTATGTAATTGATATCTTACATTATTTCATGATATAAAAGAGTATTGTGGAGCATCAAGATATGCAATTCAGTTACAGTAATGTTATGGGAATGTTGACATTAACACTTTCTGGTTTTTATTTTTATTTCACTTGTTTTGGTTATTTTAACCATGCAAGCTTAACATTGCAGTAGTATCAGGTTTATTTGTATTTACTTTATATAAAGCTGAAGCTTTACAACATATGAAATCACTTGTATGGGAAGTAAATGTAGATGTTTTCTCATTTCAGCACATTTTGTGCACTTTGTTAGCACAAACCAGTTATGGGCCTCATTCTCAATTTGGTCTGAGTAAACTATTGGCAAATCCCACAGAGCTGTAACCACAAGGGTTGGCTCTTGACTGCAGTAAGACTTCTTGTATCAGTAAGTGTACTTGAATAGGTACGGCTTTATAGCATGGAACTCAGCATTTGGCCCCATAGTTGATTTGTCTGTTTTGGGTTGGTTGCTTTAGATATTTTGAAAAGGAAAACAGGAGAAAAAAGCCAATTTATTGACGTGTTTGTCTAGAAGTGAAATTGAACAATGTAGAGAGAAGACGACTACAATGTGAAGTAAATATCTCAGAGAAACTTAACAGGAAGTGAGGTCAGAGGGGGATTGTTTTCAGTGGTCATTGTGGATGTCGCAAGAACTGGAGGACTACAATTAAAGTAAAGAAACTGTATTTGAAAGCAATAGATGACAGAGAAATCAGCATGCTGTAGGAAGGAGTTGTATAGCTGAATTTTCAGCATTATATGTATTCACAAGACAAAGCCTCCTCAGCAGGCAGTAGCTGTGAACATTACCCTGCAGCGATCTTATCAAACCTTGTATATTTTATGAAAAATATTTACTGCACTTAACGATTTGTGAAATAATATATACATTGGGCTTCCACAGTACGCAAAGCCACAAAAACTCTCTCCTCTCTCACTCCTGAATTAGATTTCATGAGCGCAAGTGACATGAAAATCTTATTTGATGCTGCAGTGAGTCCTACCCGTTTATAGTTATTTTTTCCTTACATTTTCATAAGGATGCTCACTATGGATATTGTAGTATTGTAATTATAGATTCATAGATTCTAGGACTGGAAGGGACCTTGAGAGGTCATCGAGTCCAGTCCCCTGCCCTCATGGCAGAACCAAATACTGTCTAGACCATACCTGATGACATTTATCTAACCTACTCTTAAATATCTCCAGAGATGGAGATTCCACAACCTCCCTAGGCAGTTTATTCCAGTGTTTAACCACCCTGACAGTTAGGAACTTTTTCCTAATGTCCAACCTAAACCTCCCTTGCTGCAGTTTAAGCCCATTGCTTCTTGTTCTATCCTTAGAGGCTAAGGTGAACAAGTTTTCTCCCTCCTCCTTATGACACCCTTTTAGATACCTGAAAACTGCTATCGTGTCCCCTCTGTCTTCTCTTTTCCAAACTAAACAAACCCAATTCTTTCAGCCTTCCTTCATAGGTCATGTTCTCAAGACCTTTAATCATTCTTGTTGCTCTTCTCTGGACCCTCTCCAATTTCTCCACATCTTTCTTGAAATGCGATGCCCAGAACTGGACACAATACTCCAGTTGAGGCCTAACCAGTGCAGAGTAGAGCGGAAGAATGACTTCTTGTGTCTTGCTCACAACTCACCTGTTAATACATCCCAGAATCACTTTTGCTTTTTTTGCAACAGCATCACACTGTTGACTCTCATTTAGCTTGTGGTCAACTATTATGTAAGCACGCAGCTGACCAGAAAGCCTATTCCTAGATTACAGGATTTTTTTTATTAACTTAGGTTCACTTTTGAAACTAATTGATCAACTACATGTTTAGTGAAGCAACCAGAGCAACATAAATACGTTTTTGGTTGTCTGTCATAAATACATATTTATCCAAGAGATCCAAAGCCTCCCATTTTGAAGTGTTCCTTTATTTGGGTAGGTGGCATATACCATTTTGGAGAGGGAGGGATCATTGACCTAAAAACATGTTTATCTGAGAGCCAAGCTGTTCCACGAAGGAGATTTTTCAAAATAATAATAATTAATAAATAGAATGCTTTAGTACTAAGCCATGTATGTGTTCAGAGAATATTTGAGGTCACACAAACCAACAAAAGTCCTTAACTCACACAGCTTTCCTTCCTGTTCAGCTTCCTTCCTTTGCTCTTCATAGTTCATTATGAAATTCAGTATTAACTGTGAATTTTGTCACAACCGTACCATTATTTCTGATGTGCCTTGAATCAGTCAGGATCAGTATTATCGGTATTAATGTAAAGAGCTAGTTTAAAGTACTATGCTAATATGCTATTGGACTGGGTGTTACACAGAACTCACGTTGGTTGTTCAAGCTTTAGTCAGTAATAAAAAGAGGAACTTTCTATGATGTTACAATTCAGATATAATTTTTCTGTTAAGTCTGAGAGGTGCTGGGTGCATAACTTGATTTGGCAGATGGTGGCTGGGAAACATTTTTAGTAGGTGAATATATGAAATATTTTTCTAAGCTCAGGAGAAACTCAGACAAAATTATCAGAGGTTTTAAAAAAATAAAACATAAGCCTTAGTTTTCTGGCTTTCTGTTTATATAAAATTCCTAAATACTGTCCCTGAAAGACTAAGGATACTTTCTAAACAGTACACACTTCTTGGCTTGCATCACACAGGCCAAATTCTGAAGTCAGTGAGGTTGCATAGATGTGAAGACAAAATTTGTCTGGCACGCAATTTTTCATGGCTGGGAAGACTATGTAGAAGAGATGTAGATGCACAACAGTATGTTTGATTTTGCAAGCATTGGTGAATTGCAACCTTACCACTGTGTTTGGTTTTTTTGTTTTTTCTTTTGTTTTGGTTTCCAACTTGTTTTTAAAGGCACTATACATTCCAAACACTAACAATGTGCCTGCAACTTTAACTTCAATTTAAATAGGAATATTTATTTATTTTGCCTGTATTTTTCTACTTAAACTCACAATCTTCCTGGGTCTTGTCTGCCAGCAACTTGCTTTGCCTCTCCCATAAGCCTCATATTTAGTCCTCTCCCTTTAGCTTGACAGTGAACTGCCTCTTCTGCTAGGGCCTCTGCAGCTGCTGCCTTGTGATTTCTCCATCCTTTCTAGGGCTGGTTCTACACATTTTTTTATAGCACTAGTTGTGGAGCAGCCTCTGTGCAGAGAGAAGCACTGTGCATAGTAGTAGGAGAAATGATTGTGCTTGACTTGTCTGTGCTCTGCCTCAAGAATATAGAGCAGGTAGGGTTACCAACTTTCTAATTGCACAAAACCAAACACCCATGTCCTGCCCCCTGCCCCACTCCTTCTCCGAGGCCCTGCTCCTGCTCGCTCCATCCCCCCTCTCTCTGTAGCTCACTCTCCCCCACCTTCGCTCACTTTCACTGGGCTGGGGTAGGGAGTTGGGGTGCGGGACAGGGTATGGGTTCTGGGGTGGGGGTGCAGGCTTCAAGTGGGGATAGAAATGAGAGCTTCAGGGTACGGGAGAGGTCTCTGGACTGGGGCAGGGAGCCGGGGATGGTGGGGGAGGTGAGGACCCCGGCTGGGGGTGTAGGCTCTGGGGTGGGGCTCAGGATGAGGGGTTTGAGGTGCAGGAGGGGGCTCTGGGCTGAGGCTGAGGGGTTTGGAGTGCGGGAGGGGGTGCGGGCTCTGGCTGGGAGTGTGGGCTCTGAGGTGGGGACGGGAATGAGGAGTTTGGGTTGCAGGGGGGGCTCAGGGCAGGGGCAGGGGGTTGGGGTGTTGTGAGGGTGCAGGCTCCAGGAGGGAGTTTGGGTGTGGGAGGGGACTCCAGGCTGGGGCAGAGGGTTGGGGTGCAGGAGTGGGTTTGGGGTACGGGGTCCCAATGGCACTTACCGCAGTTCCCAGGAAATGGTCACCAGGTCCCTGCAACCCCTAGGTGCATGGGCAGCCAGGGAGGCTCTGCGCTGCCCTTGCGCCTGCAGGTGCCACCGCTGCAGCTCCCATTGGTCATGGTTCCCAGCCAATTGGAGCTGTGGAACCAGTACTATGGGTGGGGGCAGCCTGCGGAGCCTCCCTTGCCACCTATGTGCCTAGGGGCCGCAAGGACCTGGCAGCTGCTTCCGGGAGCCGCACAGAGCTAGGGCAGGCAGGGAGCCTGCCTTAGCCCGGGCCCCCACTGTGCCGCCAACCGGACTTCTAACGGCCAGGTCAACAGTGCCGACCTGAGGTGCCAGGGTCCCTTTTTGACCAGGTGTTCCGGTTGAAAACTAGACACCTGGCAACCCTGAGAGCAGCAGGGGAATCTGTAACTGGGTGGCTCCAATCTAGGAATCCAGGAGCTACTCAAAACATGGTAGATTATTTAAATCCTGCATCTTTAGTTATTTTATTAAAGAACAGTTAATTCTTTTGAGTTGGTAACCATTAAAACACATTGATTTGCAACTAAATATAGCTTTTTTTTTTTTTATTTACTTGTGACTTGGGTCACGCTCTATTTGTATGGAAATTCAAATTTAATTAAAATAGACAAAAACAGCATTTTAATTTTTTGTATTAAATAAAGCTACCTTAAATGGATATATAAGGGAAAAATAAGTTTATCAAAAACTTTGCATTTAAAACTAATTGATTTATTAAGCAAAGGAAGTATTATCTGTAGTTAGTGAATAGAACTGATTATTTCTGGTCACTATGTCCTTCAAGATGTTAGAGCTAGTAGATCGCATCCTCTCATAATTAATGTTCATTCATAGAGTGGAAGAAGAAAAACAAATGTACCTACTTTTTCAACTCCCGATTAGTTGAAAAAAACTGAAATGAAGTTCTGCACCTGCAGAAGAAGCTACTGCTGTCAAAAGCTGGCTTAGCACTTCAGCAAACTCTGGTTCCAGGTGTTTAGCTTCCACCACTTCAGTGGTCTGACTTTCTTTAGAACTTGGCAACAAATATATACTGCTTAATATTATTTTTGTGTTTAATTTAAATGATTCTGATAGATTATAATAAGTTTAGGCCTTAACATAGATTGTCAATTTTCAATGTAAATTTAAATAGGTTTGTTTTTTTTAATAAACCAGTATTTGATTTAAATAAAAAAACCATTTAAGTTTAAAATGTTTATCATCAATCCTTTCTAAAAATAATTTGTTATTAATAGTTATTCACCAATAAGCTCTTGAAGAGGCTTGACAGTTGTAAAATTGCAGATTGCATATATGTATAAGTCCTGAAATGCCTGGGCAATGTTCTGTTATGAAATTTACAAACATGTGACAGCAAATCCAGGCCTTAGTATGTTAATTTAGTGCCAGTGTTTTATCTTGGGATTGTAATAATCTTTTAGTAGAGCAGCGATTGTAAACTCCAAACTAAAAAATATTTGGCATGCAAAATTTGAGATATGGACATATTGAACTGTGTTTATGTTGTACATAATTGTGATTAGATGTATTCACCTCCTTATTGAGCAAAAGTTTCCAAGTAATAAACAAAGTAATAGTATTCGGGGTATTTTCTCTTTGTCAGTAGTTTTAATTTAAGAAAGGAGATAGAACCAGGAGCCAAAATGGCAGGCAATAGAAATGGGTGGTGTAAACTAGGGGCTGGTGGAAATGAATATAATTACATGCAGCAGGAAAAACAAATGAACAGGAGGGTGTCAAAAGTTGTTCAATTCTCTTTTACACCCTTCTGTTTATTTACTTTTTCTGCTCACCCACATTCTACCACGTTTTTCTCCTCCCCTGACATGGAAGAGGAAAGTGTGGAGAGTGGTACTTTATGGTACTGCTCATGAAAACACTTGCAACTCAGAAAATTGAGAGCAAATTTAATAGCAATTTTTGCAGATTTTATTTATAGAAACAGAATACTCCGGATACCAAAGAAATAACTAGAAAATTATTTTTTACCCCAGCATCAGCTACATTATACAGCAGAGTAGAAAGGAACATTAGAAAACCTGTTCAACACAGCAGAAAATATTTGACTCATCATTTGGTACCCTTCCAAGTTGTAGATTTAAAGAGAAAAGATATTTGTGTTTTGAGACAGTAACTTTGTCATGAGACTCCTGGAAAAAATCAATGTAGGCAACAGTCCTTACTTAATCAAATCTTTCCATTGACTTCAGTGAGTGTAAAGAACACGACCTTCAAGTTTTAATCCTATATTACTCTTAGTTCACAGATTTCTAAAGTCATAAGCTGGATCTTGGAAAGTTACTTATTGTTGGTACACTGTAATATACAACTCCCCTGTATTCTCTTGAACATAGAGATAATTTTAGTTTCTTGCTGTGTTGCCAAACCTCAGTAAACTTACTGACAGTATATTTTTAAAAAAACAGTGCTTGTCAGTAACATCCTTAAAAAAGGAATGCCAGTAAATATGAGCAAGATCATCTAATTCTTCCTTCCTCATTGTGAAGTTCTGTTTTATTTTCTTCATTGAATTTACAAAATACATTTGGGATTGCATATGGTGCTGTTTGCTTTCATCATGTGAGAAGTCATATTCAAGTGTGAAGGAATAGTCCCAGGTAAGGTGAAGAGGGTGTAGCTCTTAACTGGAAACAAACTCTCCTCCCATACCACTGGTGAAACTGACCTGAAAAGGAGTCACTCTAAATAATCATAGCAGCCATACTAATTACTCGTGATAGACCCCGCTGCTGTGGAATATTTCCCCTAGCAGATGTTGTTGGACCTGAATATGTGCCATTCTGCCTTAAAGCATTTCAAGTGCCTTTATAATTTATTTATTTATTGGCAGCAAGTATTGCTGGCGGCATTTTTTTTACATTTCTTGATTTTGTTTACTGTGAAGATGCCAAGAAAATCCTCATGGGAACTCCATTAGTGTATGTATTTTTCTGGACTCAACCGAAGCCTGCTTCAGGTAGTAATGTAGAGGGAGCATCTATTTCTTATCCCTCGCATCTGATCTGTTTAAGAAGGATTTTCAAGTGTGGAGATTCTCTCAGGAGAGATTTCTCTTAAAACTATTTTTGTAGCCATTATGTGTTTGCAGGTCAAGATGGACAGCTGTGCTTCCAGAGTCTTGAGATTGAATGCACTGAGGTGTGTGTGTTCTTGGGTTTTGTTTTTTTTTTTTTAAGGAGAATACCCACATTTTTAAATCTCAAAATGGATTTAAAAATGAAGAACTTAGCTAATGCTCTACTAAAGAAAATATATTGTTTGTGGAGATAAAGGAGAATCCATCTAAAATATCCATATTCCTTGAAGGGAAAAAGCATTAAGGAATTAGAATATCCATGTGTTTCCTGAGGCATAAAGACTGTTTTATTAGATACAAAGGCCCCAGTCTTGCAAGTTACGGTGTGTGAGCAGACCCCCATTGAAGTCAGGATCCTCCAGTGTGTTGTAAATGGCAGGATTGGGCCTTTTCAGGGGCTAGAACTGTGCAGGAATACCCCCTGTTGGTCAGTATTGACTCTGGAGTCACCTAACCTGTGGTGCCTGTTCTCCCAGAAGCATTTCCAAACATACACATGAGGTTAGGATCATGAAGAAAACTCCCTTTTTCGGGGCTAGTTTTATTAACGCATAACAAATTAAAATACTATTCCTTTTCTCTCTTTTTATGGGGACAAACTCAGTTCTTTCCCAGCATCATAAAGCATCATCAGTTGGGCATTAAAATAAAAAACACAAAGTCCAGCCATCTCAGCCCCTAAATCTAGTGAATAATAAGTCCAGTTGTCTCGGCCTGCTGTTCCAGATCCATTTTTCATAAGACTAACCAGCCTGCCCACTTCCTCCAACAGAACTCCACAAAATTCCCTAACCCTCACTCCAGGGCTTCCCCTTGAGGAGCCTAGCCTCTTGCTCCTCATGTGTCTCTCTCTAGCTTGTACTGAGGTCTCTTCCTCCCATGAGCATGGCCTGCTCTCTGTGGTCCCTTTCTACAAGAGTGTCCTTGCTTGTCTGCCCTTCCCTTACTGGGCTTCTAGTTCTTATCATCCTTTTATCCCCACACCTGGGATTAATCATCACAATTAAGCTCCTTTGCTCGTAAAGTACTCAAGCCAAATGCCCTTGCTCTCCATCCTAACTTGAAGGGTGTACTGATCAGGCACAGGTGAACTGATCCTATCTTATTACCCCACGGCTAGTCATCCTGTGCCAGGCCTAAACTTCAGTCAGAAATTTTTGTTGTTTGAAAAGCTTTCAGATACCCTCCTCACCTTATATTGTTTTTTCTGCCACTGAATAATTTGCTGAAACTCCTTTTGGGTCAGAACAAGACTTTACATGAATAGTTTAATTTGTTTGTGTTAGGGATAGGCAACAGGTACCAGCCATTATAAGATGGAGGGATAGAAATGGTTAGTTTTGAATTGCTGAAAGAGGAGTTTTACTATATTACAGCTGTTATAACTAGGTTTTGAGTACTGCTAGATGGAATTAATACATATTTTTGGGCTTTGATTCAAAGAAATCATTTGATACAGAACATTCCAGGGTGTCTCTAAATACGTCATTCATGAAGTGTTGAAAGGTCACAGGAGCTTTGGTCAGACCAAATGACATTACTAAGTTCCTACAGCATGTCTTCCATTTGTCTTCCGCCCTAATGCACACTAGATTGTAAGCCCTGCGGAAGTCCTGTTTGGAGAAAATTCTGGTGGACTGGACACAATCTAGCAACTCCATGACTGGGGCAGGGGATACCAGTTTCAGACTGTCACCTGGTTTAGGGCCTGATAGTCTATGCAGAGACATAGCATTCCATCCTTTTTCTTAACAAAAAGTACTGGAGCCCTAGTTGGGGAGGTGGAACACTGGATTAAGCCCATGGCCAAGTTTTCCTGGATGTACATGAGAAGGGCTGCCACTTCATTGCATAGATTTGTCTGTGAGGGATCTTTGCCATGGGTTGCAGATCTATAGGGCAGTCATTGTCCTGGTGCACAGGTAGCATGTCTGCATTTTTATCCTCAAAAATGTCTGCATGTTCCCAAAACTTATCAGGGAGACTCAGGCTATTGGATTGGTTGCAGGAGTTTGGGACCGGAGTATTAGGGCTGACTGCATGCAGGCAGACCTTTCAGCAGTATTCAGAGGGGAAGGAGATCCTTTTCTCTCGTCAAGAGATGCAAGGTCATTTTGCTCCAGGCAGATGATATGGTGAATTAGGGGAAAGTGTGGAGAATGGATCGCATTGAATTGTAGCAATTACCAAAGACCCTGGAATATGGCTTCTGGGGTACTGATTCCTGTGGCACTGGCCCCGAGGACAGGACTGACCCATCTATTGTCTCTACAAGAACGGATGTAGCTTTAAACAGAGGAGGATTTGTAGTACTTGAGCAGCTTCTGCATCTATGAAATTATCAGCAGTCCCAGAATTAATCACAGCCCACTGTGAGCCCAGGCTAAATGGGGGAGAGGGCCGTCGGCTTGGGCCCCATCTATGGTACATAACTGTATCTGTACTTGGAAGCAAAGGGAGGATCCGCATGTCCTGGATCAGGTTTTCTTCAAGCTCTGGGGGTTAGTTCCAAAGCACAGTGGCCTGGTGGTGCCCAGAGTGCCCCACCCATTAAGTCTGGGCTCACTTGTTTCCTGATTCCTTGCTGTTGAGGTCCATGAGGGGCAAAGGTGAGGGCATGTTCTGGCGTGCTGCAATAAAAGCATACGTTATTGCACAGTTGCTGTTCCTCTTCTTCCAGGATTAAGCATTGGTGGCCTAGATCAACCTGCATTGGTTCATGGTTGGGTCCTGGGTTTTTCGGCATGGGGTAGGCGAAGTGGCGGCATGTTGGTACTTCTCTCCTCCTTTTGCTCACCTAGCTAGTTGTTGATATGGAAAGAGAGAGAGGTCAATAAAAGCATCCATGCTGTTCAAGGTCTTGATGCATGCTAGCTCATCCTTTACCTCACTAAGTCCACACCGAAATTGGTTCAGTTGGGCCGCCTCGTTCCACTCAACATTGTCTGCGAGTTGCAGGAACTGGGCTGCACATGAAGCAGCTGGACCTCGCCCTTGCTGGAGCCTTCATAACACGGCTTCCACTGAGCGAGCATGATGAGGGTTATCAAAAATTGTGGAAAACGCTCGCAGGAAGTCATTCCGGTCATTAACACCAGGCTGTCCTGCTCCAGCATGTGGGAGGCTCAATGCAGTCCTTCTCCAGCTAGGAAACTGATCGCTAGCCCCACACTGCTCTGTTCAATGGGATACATCCTAGGACAGAGCAGGAAAAGGAGATGGCATTTGTTCAGGAGCCACAGGACATGTGGGTAGTGGTACAGCAGGACCCTGTTCAGAGGGCAGTGGCCCAACCTGAGACTGGAGCACAGACTTCTCCTCCTGGGATCATGCAAGCTGGTCGCAGAGTGTCTTAGTTTCTGCTAGGAGCTGTGCCACTTGGGACTGCAGCAGATAGTTCTCACTTCAGAGTTGAGCGATCTGCTCCTGCGAATCCAAAACCCCATCTGGTCCAGTGGGTGGTGGTAGACCAACCCTTCCAAGGGTCTTCCATGTAGGGTGTTGACAGTGGCAAACTGTAAAGGACTGGGGTGTGGCTGGTCTGATTTAGCAATCACAGCTGGGCTGGTGTGCACAACTCAAGGATGACCACAAGGCAGTAGTCAGTGAGCAGGGATCGGTATAATCACGAGAGCTGGGATTGGTGTGCAAGAGTTAAGCTGGGGTTGGAGACTGGAGATCAGAAAGCAAGGTGCCGTCTGGAGTTGCAGCAGGCCAGAAGTCTGTGTGGTGGCCCAGATAACTTTCTGGAACACCTTCCAGGGTTAAATAGTTCACATGGGCCAATCAAAGGGCCACAGGTTCTGTCATTCTGGTCCCTTGGGTCGGTATTTTCTGTGGCACCTATTCTCCACAGTGCTCCTTGGATGTGGCTTTGCATGGCAGACCTGGGTTCTAGCCCCATGGATCTTTATGATTCCAAGATAGACATGTCACTACTTTTCTGAATAAGATTCAGCCACGTGCAGAAATGATAAGATATGTCCCATTCTTGAAGCAGAGATTTAACTGTCATGTAGCTTTTGCACCTATTGCTTCTGTGTATAATAATTACTTGCACTTGAAAAGCGGACTGGACATGTGTATAATGTCTGGATCTACTATAAGCAGAACACTGTTTTACAGCAACCTCTGAAAGGATATTAGCAAGATTACAGCCCAACTGTATTTTTGTGGCTTTATTATTTCCTGACAATATTGCAACAAGAGTTACTAAGTCAAAGCAGAAGTATTTAGTCAGAAGAGAATGAAACCAGGAAATGAGGAGCTTCCGGTATCAGAGGCAACCACTAGGAAAAACTGGAAGGATAGTTCATCAGAAAACGGACGCTTTACAAAGCTGGAAGCCGAGAGAATGAAACTGAAGAACGGTTAGGTAACTTGATGAGAGGTGCAGAAGAGAAAATTTAGAATGGATCTACAGAATGTGCTCAGGAAGGTAGGAGACTTGAAATGTGGGCCTGATTAAAAACCAGGAGGAGGTTGAGGGGGGATAAAGAAATCGGAGTAGGTAAGTCAGCAGTTATAGGAGGAACAGGTACATCATGAATCAGACATATAAGCACTCATAGGTCCGTGCCTTTTTGATGTACTATCTTGTGTTGAGGGTGGGGCAGAAGACTATTACAAATGTATATTTTACTCTTTGATCTGAGCATCTTCAGACGAGCTCAGTCTGATTTCTTACATGGAAGGGCACAATGTTATCAGGAAAGTGGGCAGGCATGATTGAGTTAACAGGATTATTACCTATCTTTCTCCTTCCCCTTCACTCACCCCAAAAATGTCTAAATTTGGGTGTGTCTACAGATACACCGTTACAGCTGCACCACTGTAGTGCTTCAGTGTAGACACTACCCATGTTGATGGGATGGTTTCTCCCATTGCCATAGGTAATCCACCTCCCCAACAGGTGATAGTTAGGTTGACAGAACAATTCTTCTGTCCACCTAGTGCTGTCTACGCTGGGAGCTAGGTCAGTACAGCTCTGTCTTTCAGGAAGGTGTATTTTTCATATCCCTGAGAGATGTAGCTATACCAATAAAAACAACAAGGAGTCTGGTGGCACCTTAAAGACTAACAGATTTATTTGGGCATAAGCTTTCATGGGTAAAAACCTCACTTCTTCAGATGCATAGAGTGAATTTTAGTTCTGCTGTTTCTATTTGCAAATTTAACACCATTAATCTGGGCTTGAATAGGGACTGGGAGTGGCTGGCTCATTACAGAAACAGCTTTTCCTTTCCTGGAATTGACACCTCCTCATCTATTATTGGGAGTGGACTACATCCACCCTGATTGAATTGGCCCTGTCAACACTGGTTCTCCACTTGCGAAGTAACTCCCTTCTCTCCATGTGTCAGTATATAATGCCTGCATCTCTAACTTTCACTCTATGCATCTGAAGAAGAGAGGTTTTTACCCACGAAAGCTTATGCCCAAATAAATCTGTTAGTCTTTAAGGTGCCACCAGACTCCTTGTTGTTTTTGTAGATACAGACTAACACGGCTACCCCCTGATAGCTATACCAATGTAAATTCCAAGTGTAGACCAGGCCTTAGCTCAGTTGGCAGTTCGGAAGAGTAGACGACATCCAGCATCCTACTCTTTCCAACCAAAAATGAAGAGAATGACTAATTACTTAATACTCCATTTCACCCTACGAGACCCTGAATGTTAGTTCCTCCAGGCAATGAAATCCTTATTGAAAAACGATCTCTGACAATACTTAAATCAGCTACTTGAAATAGATCATGAATGTGATTGTGAATTTGACATAAAAAAAGGAGATCCACTGTAGAAATGTATCTCAATTGATAGCATAGGCAGGCACACCTAATACTATAACCACTGAAGGATCCCTGCCTTAACCTCCACGAATAGGTACTAGCTCAAGTAATCAGGGTTTTTGATTTCAAGAGTGAATACATTCAGGCATTTCTGAGATGGTCAATGGTAATAATGAACTTTGTACCACCTGCGGTAAATTTTTTTTAACATAAATTGTAGTCTTTAATGTAAACCTTTTGTGTTTGTATAACCATTACATGCTCTTGGCACAGTCATAGCAAGGCAAGGAAAAGTACATCTAAATTGTTTACAGCTCTTTTCTCTGTTTTTTTAGCTTGATGGAAGATTCATTACAGTTTACTGTATATTACATACTGACAGCTTATGGTTATAAATGCCAGTGTCCCTTAATAGCATTCAAACACAGAGTAAAATAGATGGGGTGTATTTGCATGGCATTTTTCTAAACTGTAATTCTTTCTTGTTAGTTATTTTCTTATCTGCATCATACTTCCTTTAGATTGTCCACTTCACAGTCCCACTGCATGCAGATTTTACTGATATAGTCAAAAACTAAATTTATGTAAGCATGGTAAGTTCAGGAGTTGCTATGTTTTGATCAGCATTAAAATATGAGAAAATGTGTAAATCAACAAAATGTTGCAGATATATGGAAAAGGAGCAGCAGCGATCTGTTTAATGGATTTCTTTTCCTCTACTAATCCATACATCTTTCAGTCACTAGTTTGAAGAAAGCCCAGGCTGGTAGACTGTTACCAGATTTGCCCGTTACTTTGGGATATGCTCATTTATTCGGGTTACTCTTTGTTGGGGTGGGGGGGATGGTTCTGTAATTCTATCAATGTACTGCTTGTGTCATGTGTGTTTTCATATGGAGCTCTACTCCTCCCTTATGCAAGTCCCCTCCCAATGGAGCT
Source organism: Terrapene triunguis (assembly GCF_002925995.2). NCBI lineage: Eukaryota > Metazoa > Chordata > Testudines > Emydidae > Terrapene > Terrapene triunguis. The sequence continues at coordinate 23,386,421 of NW_020664446.1, forward strand.
ATCCTGCCGGACCTAGGTTCCCTAGGGCTGGGTTCCTCCAGCCCCAGAACCAGATGAACGAACACACACACACACACAGCCCCGGGCTCAATGGACTGGGTCAAGCAGCACTTTCACGCTGTCACCCTTATGCATCCCAGATTCAGCATGTCCCTATCCTCACTCTCACACCACAGTTGTACTGGTAGTATCCTACTTGATAAGCAAACCGCACAGCATTTTGGGCGCTGCAGGGATCTTCAGCTTAGGTAAAAGAAGTGTTGTTATAGAGTAAATGGGGGAAGCTAAAAACACAAAAGAGTAAAGTCCAGCAAGAGAGAGAGTAGCAACCAGCTTAACCATAAAAGTTATTTATTGAATAATAGTGATAACTAAACAAGGAGAGCCTAAACCAACATAACATGCATTATTAAAGGTTAATACCAAGGTAGAAAGGAAAACAGAGAGAGAGAAAGAAGGGGATCTCACCCACTCCATGAGGCTTGAACTGGTCAGGGTTCCCAGGTGATGGTGGTAGCTCGGGGTCCTGAGTGCTGGAGACAGGCAGAGCCCCCAGCACGATTAATCAGGAGAAGATGAAGTCCCAGTGGAACTGATGCATAGTTTGGATCTAAGCATCAGAACACTTACTGGAGGGTGAGTAGGGATTTTTGTAGAGAAAATACAATGGTTCAAGGGAGAGCGCTAGATTTGTTTATGGGTAAACTGATGACTCAAGGGTTTTCTTTAGGCTAGACAATAGGAGCTGATCACTCTTGGCTATGGGTGGTGTTTTCTTCCAGGGAGCTCACAATGCAACTAGGCTGCTTCAGTATTTTGGATATCAATCAAGGATTCATTACTAGAATTGGTCTGATAAATGGTGAGCTGGGTGTGGGCAGGCGTACGTTCATTAACATCTGGAGTAGAGATTCCCATGATGCAGTACTTCCCTGCTTTTTCTGTTCCCAGAGTTCAGTGCGGTTCTCTGTTCTCCATTCTGTATGCAAATTGAGATGTCTCCCTGTCCCATTCATGCAGATGAGGCTAGGGGAGTTGTCTCTGCTCTCCATTCTGTATGCAAATGGAGATGTCTTAATCTTGTCACCCTTGTCAGGAGAGGTCTAGGTGGGTCTCCCATCTGCCCTTCATTGCTCTCTGCAAGTCTTTTCTTTGATGGGTTTTGGTTTAAGCAGAGGCTTGTGGGGGGGGGGGGCGGTATCTTTCATGAGTCAGACAGGCTGGATACTGCGCCCTGGTTCCCCAAGAACACAGAGCTTACTGGTATCAAGTTGGCATTTCTCTAAACTGTAATTCTTTCTTGTTAATTATTTTCATATCTGTATCATACTTCTTTTAGGTTGTCCACTTCACAGTCCCACTGCACACAGATTTTACTGATACAGTCAAAAACTAAATTTACATAAGCATGGTAAGTTCAGGAGTTGCTATGTTTTGATCGGCATTAAAATATGAGAAAATGTGTAAATCAACAAAATGTTGCAGATATTGGTCTCTGTGTGCACTATGAGCATATATTGTACTGTGTGGAAAAGGAGGTGCAGCAATCTGTTTAATGGATTGTTTTCCTCTACTAATAAACAAATCTTTCAGTCGCTAGTTTGAAGAAAGCCCAGGCTGGTAGACTATCTGACTGCTCTTCAGTGGTGTATGTGAAATGAGTTTGGTGATCTCAATCCAGCGCAAACCAGACAAGTGATCGCATCACATAGAAACATAGCTGGCACCTATGGGGTCTACGAGTCTCACTAGGAAGGCAAAGGATTGAATGGACATGAAGACTGAACTGCTTCCTACCCATTGACAATTAGAGGTCAAAGTTCAAACATATTAGCTGGAGCAATGTGGGGAAGTTTGCTACTGTGTTGCCACTTTTGTTCTGAGGATAAATAGAAGCGGGTCCTCCTGTTCTCAAAGGTTGTCAATCAAGAATTTTTCATAAGTACTAGATTTACATATAGCTTGGACAGCATCCCTTCAAATGGAAAGACTTCCATTGACTTCAACAGAAGGGTGGATCAAGGCCTTAAAGAAATAAAACTATGCTCTTGAAAAGCTGTTTATGCAGTTTGGGTGAAATTTGCCTCTGTGCCAAGAGCAAAAACAAAAGCCTGTGTATTATTTAAGTCTCACTTAAACTGTATTTTGAGGGCTTTAGTGGAACTGAAATATTACATAGACCTTCTGTGGGCCCCTTCATATGAGTGAATTTCATCCTTGTCTATCAGAGAAGGATGCTCACAGCTGACATCTCCATGAGAGAATTTTTTTTAAAAAAATAACTTTTGTAATAACTTGCTCTTTCCCCTATCAAAAACTAAGGATGTTTGAATAAAGTTCATAAATTCAAGGACATATTTCCAGTATTCTATGCCAACTAGGGAATATAGGTGGTGCCTGCTCTCATTGCACTCCTTGAGTGGCTGGGGGAATCTATCCCCATATCAGCTCAAATATGCAGGAATAACGGTGTATTTAAATCAGCATTTCCTCCTTTATTCTCAGTTTCCTTGTTTTACTCATTTAAACTGGTAGTTTTACACAAAATTACTTACAGTCTGGAGTGTTTAAATTATATGTCCCTGTGAATAAATCTACATGAATAAATATAATCAATATGGTGGCATGAATTAGACAGATGAGACAGCTTTGTAACATTTCTTTACTTAACTCTACTGTTTCTCTATTAATGTTATCATTTGCAGTAGGTTTTAGCTGAGCTCAGCATAATTGGTGATTGACAGTATTAAAAACTACACTTGTCATGAACACTTTATAGACTCGTAGAGAAAAATTGTTGGTCTAGATGAGAAGCTAAATCTAGGCTTCCTGACAAACATCTTAGAGGAAATATCTTCTTCAGCTTCCACTGGATAGCCATACAGATTATTTGAGGGCTGTTTTGAGGCAGATCTTTTTTTCTATTAAAAACGATCAATAAATGTGTTCAAAAATTTTAAGGCAATTCTCTGGAGCTATACATACATAAGAACAACCAAACACAAATCCATTGTTTTGCATTTTGAATGCAATAAATGATTCAAATTGACATGACTTGCTAAAAAACGAATAAAGTGTAGCCTTCCAAAGATTTTCAAGTAAATTGTTTTTCCTTTTAGTATTTTCTGTATGAATAGGTTTTATTATTTGCTTTCTTTTTCACTTAAGTGTTTATGAAAAATAGTAAATAGCTGACAAACTGTTTTTGTGGAACAATCCTAGTTTGAAAATTACTGTCCCAACTAGTTTAAAGGCATTGTGAGCTATAGCCACCATTAACAATCCTGACTGCAGTGCAGAGATTTTAAATAGAACCCCATAGAAAACAAACCCTCTTTCTCAAAAAGTGCCTCATTTTCTAAGAATTTTGAGTTTCTGGAAGAGATGACTACTAAAGCTGAGTGGGAGCAGCTCCCAAATAGTGTCCCTTAAAGTACCACAGAACTGGCAAATGTGTGTATTGCAAGAGTTTCAGACAGGACTGTCTTCCAAAGACTGTAAAATAACTTGTTTCCTACCTGACTATTTTCTATCAGTTTGGTCTTGCAAACCAGATATTTTAGCCTAGCTGTAGTCCACCAAATTCGAGGTGAATTTAAGGACCTACTCAGTTTTCCCTTTCGATGGTTTGAAATTGCTTCAGACTTCCAAAGGCAAAAGAATATTATAAAACAGAGCTTTAGAGCTTGTTTATAGATTCATAAATTTTAAGCCCAGAAGGGACCGTTATGATCCTTTGCATAAAGCAGGCCAATGAATCTGACCCAATAATTTCTGCATCACACCTAAAGCTTATCTTCAAGCTATAATATATCCTTGTTTTTAAAAAATACAGTCTTTACTTAGACTGCAAGTGATGGAGAATTTACCACACATTCTCAGGTAAGTTGTTCTAGTGGTTAATTGCCTTCACTGTAAAAATTTGTACCTTATTTCTAGTATGAATTTGTCTAGCTTCAACTTCCAGCCACTAGATAGCATATGGGGGTAAAGTCTCTGCTGCATCTAAATTCCACTGAGTACAATAGAACAGGAGACTGTTAGCCTGTTAATACTCCAGTTCTCTGCCCAGCTGCAACCTTGAGAGCAGCTGCCTATGGTCCACTAAATGTCATGTAGGGATTCCAGGAGCAATTTCACTTCAGCCACTCTCTTTCCTCACCCCCAACATGAAGGAACAGCAGAATAATTTCAGTTTTGACTTTGATGAGGCCCCACACAGGCGCATCAGTCTGCCCACATGCAACAAATTAAGTAACCAAGCTAAACTCACATAGCAGGTTTAAACCCTGACCCTGCAATTTGGTGTAACTGGAGGGAATGCTGTGCCTTCACTATCAGTTCGGCTCCACCTGGGCTAAGCACTCTGCCTGCACAAAACAAGTTGCAGGATTGGGCCCTTATTGTCTAATAATGATTTATAGTCTGGCCTAAGTAAGGACTTTGGGAAGTGATGCAGGAGTCGTCTGATGATGTGATTTGTATAAACCAGTAGTACTGTGCTTAATATTGACTCATAGTGTACATATCGGTCTCGGTATAATCAATATATTATGACTGAAGCATATCTGTTGGTTTAATATCATATAGTTTAGCATAAATTAATATAGTGCAGATTTGATTTTGGGATCAGTGCAGATAAATAATACATTGAGGAGGTGATGTTGTTCATACGAAAAGCTAATGAATTGTTGGTCCCATGGAAACAGTTTGCCTAATTGGATCCATGCAGGTTGACTCCCACTGAAGTCAGCGGAGATCTGTGTGGGGGAAAAAGATCCACTCTCAGGGATCAATGCACTGACTAAAAAAAAATATGAATTTCTGATATCAAAACTTCTTATTAATTAAAGTTGCTGCCTCTTGGATCATAAGTATAGTTACAAAAGGTAAATGCATCACCTGACTCAGTGAATTATTCCACAGCATCTCAGTGAAAAAAGTCTAGTAAAATGAGGCAATATCAAAATCTATGACAAAAGGTACAACATGCCAGTGTATACACATTGATAGTATTTACTTCTGTTTTATTTTTTTAGTGACAGGGAAGCCCCAGAGCTTCTTTCTGTCCCTAATAAAGCTTTGTCTTGTAGAAAGATTAAATGAGAGAATCAGATGCTTACTGCATGCCCAATAGGTGACTAAATTCAGAAACAGATGTTACTCTTCAGTCCTTGTGTAATTAATGTTGCTTTATTGTGATAAAACACCAGTCACACAACAGGTGCCCTTCAGACAATTCCATGTAACAAGTTCAACATCTGGCATATCAGTTTCAGTTTGTTGTGTATTTGTTCCTTATATATTTAATTCACTGGAATTGAAAGTGCCTTTGTTATAGAAGTTTTTCGTTTGGAGATGCATGATTCAGTACAGGGCTGGCTCCAGCATTTCTGCCGCCCCAAGCAAAACAAAACAAAAACAAAAAAGCCGCAATCGGCAGCGGCAATTGGAAAAAAAAAAAAGCCGCGATTTGGCGGCGGCAGTTCAGCGGCAGGTCCTTCGCTCCTAGAGGGAGTGAGGGACCTGCCCCCCCTGAATTGCCGCAGGTGCTGCCCCTCTCCCTTGGCTGCCCCAAGCACCTGCTTGTTAAGCTGGTGCCTGGAGCTGGCCCTGATTCAGTAAATAATAGCTAATTAAATTAAATAGATGTCTTTATGGTCTAATTTAGTACATCTGCCTTTCAATATGAATATGAGATTCAAGAAAATATTTCAGTATGTCAAGTATAATCGGTAAATGCTGGTAAACATTGATTTCACCATACAAACACCAACTGAGGAAAATATATTTCCATCAATAACAATCAAAATTTACAGAGGCAAAGTAAGGAAAATGCTGCTTGAGAGCTTGAGTCAAAATCTGGTGATTTTGACTTATGAATTAGGCTTGTGATAAATGGAGTAGTGAGTGAATAGTAAAAACAAGTATGATTTGTGGCTTTAAGGCTATTTATTTTGTGTATTTTGATATGTTTTGTGTTTTAACCATTTATAAAGCTTTAACTTTTGAATCTCAATATCTACTGTCATTAAATAATTGTCTGACTCCCATAATTTCCTGCAATTGTGAAAAAATAAATTGATAAAAATTGCAAAAATGTTTCAAAATAAACATTGATATCTGTCAAAATTATATATTTAAAAAAATCAAATTCTGCCAAGTCTAAGTATAAGTACTTTGGATTTTCTTCTAGTAGCTAGAGTTATATAGTATTTCCATGCTATTTCTCAACTGTACAGCAAACATGCATCCAAATTTTGCCTAAATGGGGACCACAATGTGAATTTGCCAAGAAACAGGGCTACAGATACTTGACATAAAATGAAGTGGACTTCATCTGTTATAGGTCCAAGTGCAGGAGCGGTGTCAGGGTTTTTGCCGCCCTAGGCAGCAGCGCTCCTCCTCTGAGCATTTGGCGGTGGGGGTCCTTCCGCTTCGGGGCACTTCGGCGGCGGGTCCTTCACTCGCTCCAGGACTAGGTTTTCCCTCTTCCTAGGCCCATGGCCTCAGACATACGGTCAGTGCGGTGCATATGTGGCAGTGGGATTGCCACCATTCAGTAAGGCAAACACTGAAGTAAACTTCACTTATAGCTGTCCTTCAACTCCTCCAACAAATCCACACACCCTTTAAAAAGGCTATTTTTCCTGTCCTGGTCAAAAATGTATTGCACTGCTGATATTTATTTTTAAATCAAAAGTGGCATTTTACTTTCATAGACATCGAAATAATAATAAAGTCAGCATAAAAATGGGAAATGTGCAAAAATACTACAAACAAGTTTTTGTTTCTCCTTGTAACACTGTTCAGTACAGTCTCTCTGGCTACGTCCCCACAGCGGGGGAGGGGGGTCGATTTAAGATACGCAAATTCAGCTACGCGAATAGCATAGCTGAATTCGACGTATCGGAGCCGACTTACCCCGCTGTGAGGACGGCGGCAAATCGACCTCCGCGGCTCCCCCGTCGACGGCGCTTACTCCTACCTCCGCTGGTGGAGTACAAGCGTCGATTCGGGGATCGATTGTCGCGTCCCGACGAGACGCGATAATTCGATCCCCGAGAGATCGATTTCTACCCGCCGATTCAGGCGGGTAGTGTAGACCTGTCCTCTGCCATACTTACTATATGCTGTGAAGAAAGGATCCTGATAACACTGGTCCATTTGCTCAATGTGGATACTAACACTCTGCTGTCTGATGTATTAGGGCAATCAGGGCTATGCTTCTCTTATTGACGCTCTGCTTGACATCAGGCAGAGTGAGATGAACCCTGATCAATTGTGTGAAATTCCACAAGAGATGCATGTGGGATCACAAATTGTGTATTGTTTCCCTAAGGGATAAACTAACCAGTTATTGGTGACATTTATACTCAGCTAGCAGATATGGCAATGTCCTGCAATTTCCTTGAAAGACCTTATTGTATTAAATTTATGTATTATTGTGGGCCAGGATTGTATGCAACTTCTTGAGGGGTAAAATGTGACAGATATTTTAACCCATTGCGGTGTCTTTGGGGTCCATTGTTTTAAACTAATGTTTTGTGTATGATTGTGTTCTGCTTGATGGGGGAAGGCTATCAAAGCTCCTTCAGGAACTAAAAACAGTGTGTGGTCATTAAGGCAACTCAGCCAGGCTGTAACTCCTCCCCCCCAACCCCACAGAGAGCCTCCTGGGGAGGCTTACATATACTAGTTCAAACTGGATTCTCCAGAGACTAGTAGACAAAGGAAGGACTTCTGGACAAATAATCTGAGTTTAAACTGACTCTGGGCCTTTTTTCTGAACCAACAAATGGACAGGACCTTTTGTCGAGGGGGCAGGGGCTGGGGGGGAAGAGAGAGAGAATCCTTGTGGAAGGGTTGGAAGGACTGACACCTACCAGAGCCTGAGGTTGTAGTTGAGATAACCTCTGGTAAGCTTTTTAGCGTATGTGTAGGTTCTTTTCTCATTTTTAATACATTTTCTCTGTAATGTTTTCATCTTAAAAATAAATGTGCTTGGTTGGAAGGAGCTGTGAGGTAACTTGCAACTGCAGGCAATTATTGTGTTCATAGCCTCTAGAGAGGAATCCAAGTGCAGATGCTGGCCCATTTAAGCAGTCTGGCTTGCTGGGAATATCACAGGGTAAATCAGGGAGCTGTGCAGGCTGAAAACTCCTGGTCTGGCAGGAGAGAGACATGGATCTCTACCCAAAAGAGGTGATAGCTGGGAGCCAGGGACCTTAAGTGAGTGTCCTTAGTGGACCATGGAGGGGGAATACAGGTGCAGTTACTAACAACTTCCTCTGTTTCAGAGTAACATTTATACTGAGCTAGCTATATTCTTTCTTCGTCCATGGTTATGCAATCCCACTGATGCTCATTTTCCATCACTAACAATGGGGATAGGCGTTATAACTGGTTGCTATTACAGACTACTGTGACTTGTTCTTGGTTCAGTAAGTGTTGAAAGTGATGATTTATACCTTTTTCTTTCATCTTAAAGTTTTAATTCATTCTCTGTATATAATTTCTTCTCCTCTAGGTGCCTGTCACACAACCTTTAAAAATTCCCTGAGGAATCCGGATGTAAATTAGAATGTCCAAATATATAGGTTGTGTGATAAAAATGAAATTCTGAAGCTCCTTGATGTTAGTAGTGCTGTGCTAAGGCAATTTAAATATCTTTTCTGCCAAAAAGCTTATGATGAAGCTCTTTTTCCCTCACTGCCTTCAAACAGATTTTCATCTCTTTGTACAGTCCAAAAGCTGAAGCCCTTAAAATGTGTGCCAAAGGCACTAGTAGAAGCTTGAAGAGGAAATAATGTTCTGTTGTTGAAACTTACATGAAAAAAGTCTATTTGCTAACCTTTCCAAGAATACTTATTTAAAAGTGTCTGATTAGCTCATGAGACTGGTAATAGAATATGAAGTCTTTCACCTCTGTTGACTGGTTTGATTCTGCCTAAGCCCTAAGGTCAGCAGTACCTACAGTAGCCATAATTTTATAGTTGTTTGGGCGACTTAGGGCTTGTCTGCACTTACCGGGGGATCGACGCGCTGCGATCGATGCATCAGCGGTCGATTTAGCGAGTCTAGTGAAGGCCCACTAAATCGACCGACAATCTCTCTTTCGTCAACACCCACACCCCACCTGAACGATAATGCAAGGGGAGTCGATGGGAGAGCATCTCCCGTCCATACTGTAGTGTGGACCCTGCTCTAAGTAGATCTAAGTGTGTCAACTTCAGCTATGTTATTCACGTAGCTGAAGTTGTGTAACTTAGCTCGATCTCCCCCCACAGTGTAGACAAGGGCTCACATAACACTAATTGTTTATCTCACTCCTTCAGTTCAGAGGCATACTTCAGATAAGATACAGCTGCAAATAGCACCCATACTGGGAGTCCTAGCAGAGAGTCCCAGGTTTAAATGGGCATGGAAAAGGAAATAGCCTTTGAGTTGTTAGGCCCATCTAGACCGCAAAATGTACTGGGTCAGGATATCATGCTGGTGACGTGAACTAGTTAATGCATGGTTTGGTCTTCACTGTGTGGATGGATACATATAGGTTTTTTTTAAATCCCTATTTCATTGCTCCAAAATGAGAGCTACGGTGGCCTTTAAAATAGAACTGGGTAAACTTTTTTGAACAAAACTTTTTTTCAGTGAAAAATGTAAATTTGGGAAAACCATAATGTTTCGTGAATTCATGTTGATTTTGTCAAATTGTTTGCTTAGGAATTTTTTTTTTAAAACAAAACATTTTGATTTTTTGGTTTGAAATGACTTTCTTTAAATTTCTTTAAATTTAAAAACATTTAAAAATGACCAAAATCAAAACAAAACATTCTGATTTTTCAAAACTTTGTTTGACTCGATCTAATTTTTTTCCAACTCTTCAACTCTATCTGTTATTTGCCCAACTCTTCTTTAAAAGTAGCAGTGTACAATCAAAAGAAACCCAGGAACAATGCTGTTTTTGTTGAATTACAGAAATGCAGGTGAGGCATGTGTGTACTGTATAGCAGTGTTTCTCAACCTGTGGTCTGTGCACCCCTTATGTCTAAGGGGTCCATGAAAGGTTGTTGTTACAATAGAACAGACTATGTCAAAGATTTCTAAAGGGGTCCGCACCTCCATTCAAAATTATTTAGGGGTCCGCAAATGAAAAAAGTTCAGAACCGCTGCTGTATAATATACTGTGAATATGTGCAGTTTGTCCATAGTTAAGGCTATAACAAGTCTTTAATTGCAGTCTTAATTTTATCAACGCATACCAACTCTCACTCTTAATATACTTTTAAAAAAAGTTCTTTCTACTTTCAAATTTATCATGTATGTTCCGAGCCCAGATGAAAAGGTTTTGACCATATCTGAGGAGAATTTGATAAGCTATTTCTGGGACCTAGACAGTAGAAAAATCAGGTGTAAAATGTGTGTGGAAAATACTTTTTCTTTTTGATGAAGCAGATCTGAATGGAATTATTTGACCTAGGAACTTTAACTTTTGCCCCCAAAGATCTGATCAAGATCTAGTACTTTTTACTATTTCTAAGAAGTGGAGCTGCATATTTTGGATTATTCACTGCCAAATTAGGAGACTAAGATATTGAGGGCATAAGCCAGGGGTCTCAAAGTCCCGGCCCGCAGGCCATGTGCGGCTCGAGAATGTCCCTGCTGCGGCCCGCGGAGGAGAGATACAGGCAGACATGCTGCTGGCGCCCCTCCCGTTGGCTGGGGGAGAGGGCCAGAGATACCATCATTAGTTGCCAGGCGGAATCAGTCATGGAGGCAGCAGTATTAGTTGCCGGGTAGAGTCAGTCATGGAGGCAGCATCATTAGTTGCCAGGCAGAGTCAGCCATGGAGGCAGCATCACTTTTTTCCACAATGAATATAAACAAGTCAAAATACCGAACACAACTATTTGATGCACACCTTGCTGCAATCCTGAAGGTTTCAACTGCTCAGTCACTGAGGCCAAACATCAACAAACTGACAGAACTGAAGCTTTGCCAGGTGTCTGGCAAACACTAAAAACTCTCTGGCAGGTGAAGAATTGTATCAAGTTGTATGACCTTTTTATTATTTCTAAGAAATTCAAAATAAAAAATACAATATAAATGTTTTCTTATCTGAACACCATCTTCAGTGACATTATTGGCCCGCTGGGAGGATCTGAGGACTGGCACTGGCCCTAAGGTAAATTGAGTTTGAGACCCCTGGCATAAGCTATCCACAACTGCTCAGAGTGTAACCACTGTCAATAATAACAATCAGAAACAACTTTTTTAGCAGAGTACTCAAAACTATTGCTTAATGGTTCTGTCTGTACCAGGGAAACTTTTTCAAAAATATCCCACTGTTGCTAATGCTGGTCCAGCTACACTGGTTCAGTGTAGATGGGAGCGAGCTGCCAATACCATTTTGTGAGTAGCCTTAGTTGACATTTAAGTTTAATCTGCCAGTGACAACTGGTGGTCCATCTACACTAGGGCTCCCAACTTTACTAACTGCAATGGGGCTGTACCAATGTTAGCAAAGGTGGAAAAGTTTTGAAGCTTGTCCCTAGTGTAGACAAAGTTGATAAGGACAGTCCCGATGCCAGAGTTCTTCAAAATGGTGGTTCAGAAATGGTTTTGGTCATGATGAGTGGTGTTAGAATTTAGAATTTAGGTGTATTTTTATCACTTAGCTAGTTACAGAGATATAAAACAAAGAATCAAAATCACAAATCCGCCAGTGTATGGGCCTTCTCTCACTAGGATAGTCTGATAGTTCTAAGACTAAGGCCTTTGGCTAAGCAGCAGGGGCAGCCATTAGCTGGGAAGTGTACGGTCACATCCTCACATTCCAAACCAGTCACATTGAAATAAGGTGGTACTGGGCTGTTAGGAAGACAATCCTGTCCTGATAATGCCAACCACCATCAGATAAAGAAACAGATCTTAAGTGATAGCATCCTGTCTGGCAAGAAATCACTTATTAATGGTTGTGGTTGTGAAACCCTCATTTCTGTGTTGTTTTATCTTTATGGCCCCCAGTTTTCTATTGTTAATCTGTGTGGTTCTCTAATTGTTTCTGTCTGCTGTATAATTAATTTTGCTAGGTGTAAATTAATTAGGGTAGTGGGATATAATTGGTTAGAGAATTATGTTACAATATATTAGGATTGGTTAGTTAAATTTCAGTAAAATGATTGCTTAAGCTGAGAATATTACTATATAAACTGGAGTCAAACAGGAAGTGGGGAGAAGGGAAATTGGAATCATGCTTGCTATGGCGGGAGGGAACGAGAATAGGGAATGGGGAACAGGGACACAGGCAAGGCTCTGTGGCGTCAGAGCTGGGAAGGGGGACGGGGGGTAAATGCCCTGCGGCGTCTGAGCTGGGAAGCAGTACGGGGGGGTAAACACACTGCGGCGTCAGAGCTGGAAAGGTGGACACTGGGGAACAGACACTGTCGGTGTATAGATATAAGCCCGACTGGTGTGAAGGGCTTCAGAATATGCTTGCTTAGGCCTGGTCCACACTACCCCCCCACTTCGGACTAAGGTACGCAAATTCAGCTACGTTAACAACGTAGCTGAATTCGAAGTACCTTAGTCCGAACTTACCGCGGGTCCAGACGCGGCAGGAAGGCTCCCCCGTCGATGCCGCGTACTCCTCTCGCCGAGCTGGAGTACTGGCGTCGACGGCGAGCACTTCCGGGATCGATTTATCGCGTCTAAACCAGACGCGATAAATCGATCCCAGAACATCGATTGCCTGCTGTCGGACCCTCCGGTAAGTGTAGACGTACCCTTAGAAACTAACCCCAGTAAACATCGCATTGTTTGCACTTCAGACTTCTGGTCTTTTGCTGATTGCTGTCTGCGTGACAAGAACCAGGGAAGTGGGAGGTTTCAGAGTGGTAGCCGTGTTAGTCTGTATCAACAAAAACAATGAGGAGTCCTCGTGGCACCTTAGAGACTAACAAATTTATAAATTTATAAATTTGTTAGTCTCTAAGGTGCCACAAGGACTCCTCATTTTTTTTGGCAGTGGGAGGGTGAGGGAAAGCCCTCTAACAAGTGTATCTTTTGATGTCTATTTTTAGTACAGTGTACATATTTCAAAAATAGCCCTATTACTGTACTGTACACGATCCTTGAACGCATGTACCATGACTGATGTCTGAAAATGATAATCTCAAAAAGTAGCCACTGGCAAATCTGGAACCATTCGTCCCCAACTGGTTAGCATTTACCTAATTTGTGAAGAGTAAGCATTACTCTGCCTACATCATTAGCCCCTTTGCAAAGAAAGAGGAAGTGAGGCTAAGCATTTGACTAACCTCCAGTGAAGGAAGGGGTAACTGGATTATTAGGTATCAAGGGGTAGCCTTGTTAGTCTGTATCCACAAAAACAACAAGGAGTCCGGTGGCACCTTAAAGACACCCCATTAAGCCTTGACTGTTCTCAAATAAAAACACCTTTCATTAGTTTAGTTTGGTGCTTTGCTTCACTCATCCCTCACACATAAAATGATTATCCCTAATTTGTGAAAATTAATCCGATATTGTTTCTACCCTTCAAAAGCTCGTTTTATTACATAGGTTGCTGCATACATCAAGCAATCGTTTCTGCAAGGTGCAATTCAGTGAACAGTTACATTAAATATGGATTTTTCCTTTGTTTCAATGTATCCCTTTTTAAACCTATCCCATTGTATTGCTGAGGACTTTTAAAACAAGACTTTGTATATATGTGGAAAAAATTGACAGTTGTACATACGGTCTTTTTAAAACAGATGTATGCTTTTGTGACTGAATTAAATTATTCTGCCCCCAGAATATTTCCAATTGACTTCCAAAGAATGCACATGCAGCAAATTGAGCTCTTGACTTCTTTTTATTTGTGGTACAGTTCTTAAACGAAGAGGTCTCTTGAAAGAGTGCTGCTTCTTTGCTGGTTGCTTATGCTGCATAAATGCTTAGCTAATCACTGCAATGCAAGTCACTTGGACAGTGCTAATTTGAGGATCAGTCAACAGTAGGTCTGACATCTCTGTAATGGGTTGGGTTATAAAATGAGGCTCCTTGAAAAAGAAATTAATGTCCTTCTGAATAGCTCACGGTAATAAATTTTAGTTTCTTTCAACAGACCTTTTTTTTTTTCTTTTTTATGACACCTAGAAGCAAGAAATGAAAAAAAAAATGCTCTTTCAGCATATACTGAACTCACCAAAAACTTAATTCTACATCACTGCATTTTTTTCATCTGAGAAATCCTACTCCTTGTGCAAAAAGCCAATATCCTAATTTTTTTTATTAGATTTTGGGGATTTTTGCCTCATGAAGATGACTCTGTTGAGTAAAGACTGTTATTGAACATAGAACTCTCCTTACATTTTCTTTTAATATACAGGTCTGTCTCATCTTACGCAGGGGTTCCGTTCCGCGGTTAGCGCTAAAGCGAAAACCGCATATAGCCAAAATCCCATTGAGTTCAATGGCGGGCGAAATCGCCCACACTACAGGTATAGTATTAAAATTGTTGTTTTTCTCTTTTTTTTGTTTTGTTTTTTGTTTTTGTTTTTGCCGACCACGTAAAGTTGAAATCACGCATGTTAAATGCATGTAAGATGCGACAGAGCTGTATAAAGGAACGCTCCTTTTCCTTATCTGGTTGATAAGCGCTACACATGTGGTGCATCAGTTTACTCACATTTTCGGTGTCTCGCCTACTCGCAGTTGCATGCTGACAGTGTTTGAATTGAGCTTCTAGTGTGTGGTTGGCACTTAGTTTGACTGCTCTTCATAAAATGTCCTGGGGATCCTTCAACTGGCAAGGCAAAGACCTGGCAAAATTCTCACATCCATACGGCACACATTGGTTTTTTTCACCCACTTTGTAATGTGTGGCATGTGTGCACACATACATACACACACACGTTTTCTCATTTCTTTGCTAACACCTCCATATTGTTGGCTCTATAAATTATGTTGTTTGACAGGGCAAGAGGCTGTCCGCCTTACATTTTTAGCATTATTTTGCGTTTCTTTCTTTCTTTCTTTCTTTCTTTCTTTCTCCTCCATTCATTTAAAAATGGAGCGTTGTGAACTCTTGTTACTTTTATCACAAATGTTGTAATATTTTTATCTGTCTTAAAGCCCCAATTCCTGGATTCATGAGAATCTTGACCTTTTTTTTTTTTAATGAAAGTTTCTAGCCCACATAGCTTCAGAGAAAAGCTGGAAAATATAATTCAAGTGTAATCCCCAAAGGGTCACAGAACAGAAATTAAAGAGAAGAAATAAAAAAATGAAATATTTTTTTAAAAGCTCATTATTTTTAAACTGGTCTTGTGATTTTGGGGGCCTGACTCTCATGATTTTTGAACATTTTAATGCTGAAAATGTCAGGTAGCAGAGCTAATCATTACTTTAGATTTTGTTCCTTTCTGTTGCTTGCTTCCTCTGCCTTTTTCCCCTGAGGTAGTCTTAGTGACACCAGAAAATTCATAATGGATGTTGAAACCTCAATGAAGTGTTACATCATTAGGTTTTGAAATTTTTGTTTGTGTCTCCTTACTTCCTTTACCAGCAACAGAATTAATGAAGCACAGTTGTTTCACAGGTTTACTGCCAAATGCTAAAGGTCAAAATGCAGGCAATAAAATTTTATTCCTTCCCCAAGGAGGTTCAGCTAGACACTATTTTTGATACGTTACGCTCTACTATACTTTTGTAATAGCTTTTTAAAATGCAGAATGTAAAGGCATTCAGAACACACAATCATCACAAATGTGTCTGTTATCTAACATTTGGTTCAATTCATAGTTTATGTAGTAAAGAAATCTTGTCTAACCTCTTCCTTTGAGCTAAGTACAGTGCACAGCAGAGTCTGTTTGCTTAATTATCTTACAGATAACCCTGGTTTTGGGTCACTTTGCTTTCATTACCTTTGAGACAAACTTTTTTACTTCCTCTTCATGCCATTTATCAGAAGGCATAGTTTCCACATGTGTATTTAGAGAGAAATCTTATTAGGATAGTTTTGACCAAGAAGCCTTCACTAGAGGGCAGTATACAGTGTGGACCCAGTTTTCAATCTTCGGATTCAAACTGGGAACTTAAATCCTGTGTTTTGGGCATGCATCCACTTACACACCTGAGAACAAAAATGTCTGTTTTATGCACTGTTAATTTGTGCATCCAAAGTGGGATATTGATATCTTAATAAGTTATAAACATTTAAAAACTGGGCTTTTAAAAAAGTGTTTGTGAAAATTGTTTGAGAGGTACCTATTAAAATGTATAATTGAGATTAATGTTATCACTAGTGTGACAGAGTTATAGTCATTTCATTTAGTAATAGAATTTGTGTCATTACTCATTACTATTGAGTTGTCACTTGTAATTTGAGGGATCACTAACATAGGAAGAACACAGGTGACGGAGTTTGCAAGTAGATAAACTGTTTATTGCTCTGTTAATAATTATACTATGCACTTTTAAGGTGATATTTGTTATAGTGTATCACCGTGCCTTTGTGGATTACAACTGAGAATACAAAATTCAAGACAAACTGCTGAGAAATAGGGCAGACACCCTCCAAAACTGGTGGTTATTCTCCCATAAGATATACCAAACCAGCAACAAAAATAAACTTCTGTTTCACCACACTGGCTAACAAGAAGTCAGAAAAGCAGTTTTCTTGGGCATCCCAGTCCTGAATTCAACACCCAGACACTAAACTTAAAGATGAGTGGTTATTTAAAACCAATTTAATCAAACAAAAGGGTTCTTCTGATCCCAAAGGACCAGCCACATTACCCAGGTCAATATGTAACTCAGATCTTAACCAATAATCCCTGTTGCCAATCCTTTAGTATCTAAAATCTGAAGGTTATTTATAAAAAGAAAGAAAGGTGAGAGTTAAAATTGGTTAAAGGAATCAAATACGTACAATAATTGCAAATTTCCTGGATTACGCTTATAGCAGTGATGGAATAAACTGTTGGCTTGTTAAGTCTCTGATTGCTTGCAAATCATTGGGAGGTCCTCAGTCCTTTGGTTAGAATGCTCCCGTTAGTACAAGTTCATAGTCCAGAGATTTGAGCAGGAAAGAGGTTTGAGCAGGAAAGAAGCAAAATGGAGATGTTTCCAGCACCTTTTATAACTTCTCTCAAGTGAAGGGAAACACATTGTTCTCACTGTGGAAAATTACGGGTAGCAAGATGGGTCACATGGGCAGTCATATGTCCATGCATGATTTCACTTGGTCATAGCAAGAAAGTCCATTAAGTGTGGATAGGTGTCTTCCGTGGTCCACTGTGAGTTAAGTGTTCCTTGATGAGCCACTTAACTTGAATAGTCCCTCCAAGATGTGCAGGATAAATGCCTTGTGGGCGTTACCCCAGGAGCAAACATATTTGAAATACAGGTATAGACCCAATGCTCATAACTTCAAATACAAAAATGATACATGCATGCAAATAGCATAATCATATTCAGCAAATCATAACCTTTCCATAGAAACCTTACTTGACATACTTTGTACAAGATTTGTTGCAATTATATAACAGTGGTAACAACAATGATCTACATGGTCATATTTTATCAGATACTGTCACATAGAGTGATGGTATTACTTGACTTTTCCTCTCCACTGACGTGGTAATTGTAAGTAGGAAAGCAGATATGTTACAGATGGTCAGTTTGGAACTTAAACGTAGACAAAACCGCAACAGCTGCAGATGAGCAACAATACCTTCTTTATTGTTTTTCTGCAGAAATTATAGATTTGACGGCTACTTTCATACAACAATTTTTAAGGTGGACTATTAAGATAGACCATTCACCTGTGAATCACTAGCTGTTACAGCAGAACATAACCATTTACCACTTCATACAGTAGATAGAAGTAATCACATAAATCTCTGGCCAGTGAGTAAGAATCAGTGACTACCAAGAAATATGTCCTACTAAAGGACAAACAACATTGTCATGGATGTGCTGCTGTGGATTGCCAAGTTGTGACCACAGGTATAGGAGTATATTCTGGCATATTCCTTGCACTCTGATGCCAAGGACAAGCTTTTGTTTTCTCTTCGATGATATAATCTAGCTCAGGCCACAAAGTACCTTTTGGCATTTTTCCTTTACATATAATCATAGAAGTGTAGCACTGGAAGGGACCTCACCAGGTCTCCTGCACTAAGGCAGGACTAAGTATTATCTAGAACCATCCCTGATAGTTAGTCTAACCTGTTCTTAAGAACCTCCAAAAACAGAGATGCAACAACCTCCTTATGTAATTTGTTCCCGTGCTTAACTGTCCTTACATTAATTAAGTTTTTCCTAATGTATAACCTAAATCTCCCTTGCTGCAATTTAAGCCCATTCCTACTTCTCCTGTCCTCAGTGGTTCAGTAGAACAATTTATCACCCTCCTCTTTATAACAACCTTTTACGTACTTGAAGACTGTTATCATATCCTTCCCTCAGCCTCCTCTTCTGCAGATTAAACAAATCCAATATTTTCAAACTTTCCCTGTGTGGCACCCAGAACTGGACACAGTACTCCAGTTGGAGCCTTATCAGTGCTGAGAAGAGTGGAAGAATTACTTCTCATGTCTTGCTTACCACATTCCTGCTAATACATCCCTGAATGATGTTCACTTTTTTTGCAACCGTATTACATTGTTGATTTATATTTAATCTGTGATCCACTACAACCCCAGATCCTTTTCTGCAGAACGCCTTCCTAGGCAGTCATTTCCCATTTTGTATTTGTGCAATTGATTATTCTTTCCTAAGTGTAGTGCTTTGCATTTGTCCTTATTGAATGTCATCCTCTTTATTTCAGACAGTTTCTCCAGTTTGTCAAAAACATTTTGAATTGTAATCTTGTCCTCCAAAGTACTTGCAAGCCCTCTAAGCTTGGTAGTATGCACAGACCCAGGACAGATCCCTGTGGTACGCCATTCGATATGCCCTTCCAGCTTGATTGTGAACTATTGATAACTACTTTCTGAATATGCTTTCCCAACCAGTTGTGCACCCACCTTACAGTAAATTCATCTAGACCAGTGGTGGGCAACCTGCGGCCCATCAGGCTAATCCGCTGGCGATTCAACAGACCATTTGTTTACATTTGCATGGCCCTCCGCAGCTCCCAGTGGCCGCAGTTCGCTTTTCCCGGCCACTGGGAACTGCGGGCGGACCTGGGTAGAGGCATCTAGGATTGGGTCTCCATCTGGAACAGGTGCCGGTGGAGGAACCAAAATCAGTGTTGGCATTAGTGATGTGGCCTTCCAAAACCATGCTATTTTATAAATAATTATATCATACTCTTTTACTTTGCACTGCCCAGTGTGAAATGAAATCAGTATCTGTTATCTTAAAAGTTATAAGAGTAACAAAGCTAGGACCCCATAATATTTGCTGAGCCATGGCCACGTATATGTAACGCTGACAGACGCTGGTGGTCAGTGGGCAGGATTGAACCTGGGACCTCTGGAGATAAATGCATGAGCCTCTACTAAATGCTTGAGCCTCTACTGCATGAGCTAAAAGCCATATGGCTGTTGGCTAAGGCTGTAGAGCACTCATTAATCTCTCTCTCTAAGTGGTCTCGGTGCCAGTACATGGGACAGTACACCATACCTAGGAGGTGTGTGGGTTACATATACACCACCATCATCAGCAGAGGTCTTTCAGCTGCTAACTAGTAGTAATCTGTTATAGTAGCCGGGGCCAGTCTCTATGGTGGATAATGATCACATGCACTAAGCCAGAGTGTGACAAATAAGCATTCAGGCCGTGTCTACACAAACACCTACAGTCTGGCAAGTTGGGGTGTAGATCTAAAGTGCTCCAGTGTGCTGTGCACTAACTGTCAGGTGGACCTTCCTGCTGTGCACTGAAAATTTACGAGTATGCATTGACATACTGCAAGGGTACAGGGTGGGGAGCTGTTTGTTTTGGGATTATTTTCAACCAGCTCTATGGAATTGATGGCTATAGTCATCTGGAATAATACTACATAAGATCTCATTTTCCTGCTGTTTTCACATTCAGCACCAGATTGAAAAGCTATTTGATCTGCCTATTTTCTTACGTGTGAAGCCTTCACAGGCGACTCTTCACTGAACTAGAAAAATATTAGCTAGCAAATTCTTTCCATGCTTGAATGGCAAAAAGAATCTATACGAGTCTCTGTGTTGCCACATAATGTGACCTCTCCATCTTAGGGCAGTTAAAAATAGAATCTCACTTTTACATTCTTCTGGAAACCAGATACAGGTTGAAATTTTGGCAAAATGGAAAATCAAAAGCCAAGTTCCAATCAACTTCAGTAAGACTAGGATTTCACCCAGTTTCCATCAAAGGTAGGTGTGGGTGACTGATTTGTCAGGAGCTCAGATATTCATGTCCACTGCTTCCCATCCAATTTATTCATTTTTTATTTTTGCTTTGTCTAGTGTCCTTTTGCCAACTGGATTTTCCTTCTCTGTCAGTATAATGTGAATTATGAGTTTTCCCTCCTATGGGACACATCACATGCCCACTGAAATACCAAATCAAGATCAGCATGAGAACAGCTATCAAAAAATTCTTAGCCTTTTAAAAAAACTCTGTGACATGCCTTTGCCCAAGCCCAATATTTATACTTCATCTGTCAGGTAACAAAGACCATTCAGTTCTGTAGCCTGATGAGTAATCCTTGAAAATAATGTAACTGACTCATGTTTTTTGGAACTGAGGTATTCACTTTGATGCTTGCTGATGCCAAGTGAAGACAATTGGGAACAGTCACATGATCCAAATACTCAGCAGAGCTCTGAAAAACTTCACAACTCTTTGTGAATTCTAACACTCTAATCCTCTGTTAGGTTGTATCAAGATTTTGCGTGCTATGCTTCACTTGCATGATTTTGGTTGGCTACACTGTGTAATTATTGGCTTCACAGTGATTTTTTTCATGCTATGCAGTTCATCGAAAACAGAAGTATGTTTCAGTAAGACACCAATTAGATCTTTTCAACTGTGGTTTTCCTGGCAATTGCCGGCAAACTTTAAATCTTTTTAAGACACTGACCCAGTTGAGATGGCTAATCATTCTTCAGCACAAAAAGTGGGAATATTGTTTTTTTCCATGGAGTTAAATCTACACCACCCGAATCCCCAGCATGGTCTCTAGGTACCCTATGAATGTCCACAGAACAACTCTGCAACATTCAGGAAAAGACTGAGTGTACCCTGATGTGCTCTATAAAGACTATAATGTACTGCATCCTGATACAACCATTAATGCATTTCCTATATCTGCTTCCAGCCAAACTGGCAGTCCTTTAAAGTGGAGCTCACCTTGCCCTGGATCTATGCAGGGCCGGTGCTACCATTAAGGCAAACTAGGCGGTTGCCTGGGGCACCAAAAAGCGGTGCCCCCAATTTATTTTTTACAGCATTCCTGGGCTAGGCTGCTGGCGGCGCGCTGACACGTGCGGCTCAGACTCCCTCTCCCAGCGCAGCAGCCGCTCCACTTCTCCCACCTCCCAGGCTTGCGGCGCCAATCAGCTGTTTGGCACCCGCAAGCCTGGGAGGGGAGGAGAATTAGAGCAGGGGCGGTGTGCTCAGGGAGGAGGCAGAGCAGAGGTGAGCTGGGGTGGGGAGCTGCCGCACGGCTCCCCGGGCTGGGGGGG
>NW_020664446.1:23408200-23520488 GCF_002925995.2 Terrapene triunguis
GGGGGGGGGGGGGTGCCTCAGGGCGGCGAAGGGGGGGAGCTGCCGCAGGGCTCCCCACCCCAGCTCACCTCTGCTACACCCCCTCCCCGAGCACGCCGTCGCTGCTCCACTTCTCCCGCCTCCCAGGCTTGCGGCGCCAATCATCTGTTTGCTATGCTGCTGGGGGGGTGGGCTGCTGTGGGGGGGCGCCCCAAAGGGGGGGGGGGGGGGGGGGAAGCTGCCGCAGGGCTGGGGGGGGGCGCAAGTTGGAAGTTTCTCCTAGGGCGCGAAACGTCCTTGCACCGGCCCTCGATCTATGGGAAAGCCATTACATTGTGAGGGTAGGTGTCTTCTCTCTCTAGTCTTCTTGCTCTGAGGTTAGGAAATGGAAATCCCTTTTTCTTGCTATACCTTCATTAGTTGTTTTTCTCATTTGCCAGTGCCAGTCTTTCTTACAGGCATGTTCTTCTGTCTGCAGGTGACTTCATTTTTTTTTTTTTTTTTTGTGTTTTTTTTTGCTTTTTTTGCTTTTTTTTTTTTTTTTTTTTTTTTGGAAACACAATCAGCATTTCAGGCCTTTATACCAATACATTGCTTCTCACTGAGCCAGCGTGCCACATGAGCAATATTCCTGAGTACCTTTGGTTTATCTTGAAAATTCTGCTGTCTTGTGCACTTTTTGTAAATGAATTCAGCACTTGGGATTTCCTTGCAGTAATTTCCACAGCCTTCTGGCATGTGAAACCATGCTCAGATACACACTATTTCTGTATTGCCTCACTTTGTACACCAGCCTGTCATGAAAGGTGTGTTTTAAGACAGCATTAAGTTCACAGTAAGTCTGCTACAATTCATTTGCAGCCCTCCTGAGTCTGCTACAAATTGTGCAATCATTTCCCCTCATTTCTTGGTTTCTTTTATGAAACTGAAATCACCAAGATTAACCGAGTGAAATTTTACCTTCCATCATGGTCAGGAGAGTGGGTGCAGCTATAAATACAACGCTTTCTGTAAGCACTCTGCTGTTCCTTATTCTCATCAAATGTTTTGAAAACATTCCAGCACCTTTATTAGTGTCAGATGTCAATTGCTTTTCAAAGGTATTCAAGAGAAGTCATTGTAAGTGCTAAAACAAATTAGCTGAAGCTCCGATGGATAGACGGTTTCTTTACTGACCATGTAAAGTAAAAGAGAAGTTAATCAACTGTAGAATTCATGACATTCACTCATGGAAGCTCCAGCAGTTTACCTACTGACTCCACCTTTATCCCTGGCTTCATTTCAAGTTGAGGAACTGCAGAAATGTCTAATGTCTACTATTGTATGTGTAGAGTTTTTAACTTTAGCATCATGTTGCATTATAGTGCTAACCTGCTGAAATGTATATTTCGGATAGGCCATGTGTAATGATAAATGTAATGTAGCCTCAGTTTTTTTTTTTTTAAATGAAGTGGACGACATCCAAAATAAATACCAAGTTCCATTGGGGTATTCATTGCACTAAATGCAGGAATTTTCAATAATCTAGCAAGTTTTTCTGTGTAGAATAATGGACTTAATATATATCCTTATCGGGTAGTTACTGCTTGTTTCTTCCAGAAAGTCCTTCTCATCCTAGTACTCATCTCCATAGCAAGAAAGGACAATATGAAGTGGTAATTTAAGATGCAAGTGTGGCAAGTTGAGTCAATGTAAGTTTTGCTCTCAAGTAGTCTGGATTTAAACCTTCATATGATCAATAGCAATATGTTCACCATGGTGAATATATTGTATGATACTATCAAAAGAGTCAATTTAACTAGACATCCAATTAGACCTAGTTAATCCAATTTCTGAAAGCCAAATGTCAATAGAATATTTCAAAATAACTTAGGGCATTGCTACAGGCTGCTTACTCCTTCAGATCAAAACAAGACAAAATCTAATTCAGAGTCCTCATAGGAAAGCAGCATGTGAATGTAATGCTTATCCATCTTGTAAAAGGCCGTTGTGTGATTAGTTATCTAATCTAAGAATGGACCGTGAGAGTATAGACCAGCGTTCATGATGAATCTGTTTGTGTATTGAAACTGTAGGATAAATTGGCACAAAAAAGTAAGCATGTATCCTCACTATGTTTAGTATACTCATAGTCAAAGAATTTATATACAAGGAGGTATGAGCAAGCGTGTAGAAGGAGAGAAAAGAAAATGTAAGATGATTCTTAATGACCCTTTTTATCTGCTTTGTCATACACTTATAGCTTTATTATTTTTAAAATTATTGTTCCAACCAGATCCATTAAGTTCTCAAGAAGCTTTAGGAATGGATACAAGAACTAAGGAAAGGTTTTTAGCATTCACATTGATACAATAGCTCTAATCAAGGAGTCATTGACATTCTTTGGTTTAAAAATATATTTTTGTTATTTGCTTATTTGCCATGTTTCTGATTGATCCTTTTCTTTCCTCTATGCCTCATGTTATCTCATTGTATTTATCCTTTTTAAACTCTCATTCCCAAGATGGAAAAAAACATATTTTTGCTGATTGAGTTTTTTCTAAATTTAGTAATTATTTTTTATATGTTGACACGGTAAAAGCATAAACTTGGATTATTCTTAAACATGAAGCTTTAAACTGTATCATATTGCAGTGGGCTTACCGTCTCATACCCAAAGACAAAATTCAGTGGATGTTTTATCTTTCCCTTAATTCTCTATAAGATAGTGGAAATGCATTGATTGTTTTTGCAGCATCTGTTATTTTTTCTGTCCTTCTGTCTAAATAAAAATTAATCATTAATTAAAACATTCTTTAGTAACCACAGTTGCATGTTTTTCTTGTCAATATAGGAACTCTTCTGCAGCACTTCATTGTTGTTTTGATGGAGTTTAATTTTGCAGATTTCATATCGCTGCTGGTTGTTTAAGAGTTTTGGCACCTAATTTGTGATATCTGGGAGAGAGGAACTTGTAATGATTATAACCATCAGTCTGTCTTTCCTCTGAAGTTGGAGTTTTTGCTGATTATCCTTAGGGTATGTCTACACTACCTGCCGGATCGGTGGGCAGCGATCGATCCCCGATTGCTCTCCCGTTGACTCCTGTACTCCACTGCCACAAGAGGTGCAGGCGGAGTCGATGGGGGAGCGGCAACAGTCGACTCACCGCAGTGAAGACACCGTGGTGTCTAAGTATTTTGACTTCAGCTACGTGAAGTTGCGTAACTTAGATCAATTCCCCTCTCCCCCCCCAGTGTAGACCAGGCCTTAGTGATGCTAGGTGGGGCCTCTAATGATTAGGGAAGGTTTGAAGAGGTTGGATCACACTTCCTGATTTTAGCGATAGAAGGGAATGAAAGAACAGAAAACTGAATCAAATCAAACACCCCAAAAAATCTATCAAGAGGAAGTGGAATTGATCCCAGTCAGTGTCCTGCCCCCTTTCTGTAACCTCCAGATGCTCTTCTGCATGAGTTTAGAGTGAAGACAGTGGCATCATCCCCCTGAAAATCCACAGGAAAATTCCCAAGGGAGTTGTTTATGCTGACACTGTCCTGCCAGGGATGTCAGGGCAGCATTAACTCTTAATAAACCCTGTTGCTCTCTGTGAAACTTTCCCCTGGATATTAGGAGAAAGGAGAGCCATGCCACCTGTCACTTCCCTGAGCTACTAAATCATTCCCACTGGAGGGCATGGAATGCAGAGGAAACCAGCAGCTTCGGGGCCACACCGTTTTCTACAGTTTGGCCCTCCTTTGCATGGGGAGAGTGCATGAGCTGGCAGAGAAAGTATGTAACAGACTACTTACATTGCAGCATGCAGGTTGCAAAGAAACAGATCTTTCAGTCTATTCCGAGAAGTGATATCTTGGTATCTTAGGTTAGGTGATATCAGTGGATCTTGAATATTACAATTTATTTTGGCAAATCCTAAGCAGTAATACAAATTGGTGTCAAAACTGAACACATAATAAAAAAAACAGAATGGTGTTTTGATTTAAATAAATAAGCCGTAATACTGAATTAATTGGCTTTACCTAAAATTCTTTATACCTCTTTCATTGGAAGTTAAACACTTCACGGAATCTCTGCATAATTTTTGATAGGCATTACTCATAAAAATGAGCCTATGTAGCATAATACTGCATACAAGATATTGGAGGATATTGGTATGCTTGTGTGTGATTTGAGCCCTTTTTCCTAGACTGTAGATATAGTGCCCTCTTCTGAAAAAGTATATGGACAACTTGTATTTCCCAAGTTGATGAAAATGTTGCTACACTTGAAGTCTTCTTCAAAGTTCAGTGGAACAAAATGTGTTTCTCTTTTTATTCCTCTCCTCAACTGAGTAACATTGCTAATATGCAACACATTGCGAATGTAATGTCATAGGAACAGTATGACAAAAACTCCTGGGATAATGGGAATCAGCTGCCGTTCCTAATCTGACATGAATACTGAGTTTATCTGCTTATTGGATTGTTGTAAATATTGCTTGTCTCTAGGTGCCATGAGAACTGCAACAGTGGTCATTTGGCACAGAGGTGAATAAGTTGCCTTTGTCATGGTCCAGGTTAAAGTGTGGCTGCATATGGAGAGTACTAGGCTAAATTTCTGCTTTGTACATTAATTTATATAAATTATACTACTTCCTCAAAAGTTTTGTAGTCTGGGATTCTAAGAATGTTTTAAATAGCAGTTTAAACTGAAATAAATAATTATTAAAGTATTCACATTAGTCCAGATTTTTTTTCAGTTTAACAGCATTAATTCTTATCTCCATTTGGTTTGTGGACCACTATGATTTCCAACAGACCACTGTCACATTTTAATCACTCTTGAGTCTAGTGAAATAGGGAGGGTAAGTAAGGTTGACCCCTGAATAGCCTACGAGACAGCCCAGAGTAAGGCAGATACTGTGAAAGTTATATAGTACCTTGTTATATAGTCAAACCTCCTCAAAGAGATTACATTAGATGAATCTTACACTGAAACCAAAGACTTTATGTTGGTTAACGTCATGTTATTAATTATAAGGATTTAAGTTGTTAGAATTTTTCCATTGCCAATTACTGAAACTTTAGTCACTACTGTATAGTATTTTCTGTAATTCTGTGACATTAGTGATTATCATTATGATGTGGCTTCCAGGGTGGTTGTTTTGCAGTATTCCTCATTGGTGTCATAATAACTTTAGGACTTGTTGCAGAGATACAGCCCAATGGTGTATCTCCCTGTGTAAATATATATATGTTTTGCTGTTTGTGGGGAGGGGAGAAGTTGTATGTGGGTTGTTGTTTTTTAAGTGTGTATTTTAAGAAAGGTTGATAATTGAATAATTCTGGAGTTTCATCTTATCCTGTAATTATTGAGATTATCAATGAACAGGGAACTCTAAAGAAAACTTCTACCTAAACTCTAACAATGTTTTGGTTGAAGCTTTTTCCCAAGTCCAGATAGCACTCACAGCTGATGTAATATTTATGTAATATTTATATATTCACAGCCCTTGACTCTGAGCTATGCACTTATACCCTTCCGCAAGTACGTTTCTTTCCTGACTTTGTTTCTCATCTTCAGAGAGACAGGAAGTTTTCATAACTGATAGTGGAGCATTAATCCCTATCCATCTCTTATGCACCAGTTGAGATTTTTTTTCTGAAGCCAGTAAATCTGAACTTCTCTTTTTTTGAAAGCCTTCAATTAAATTATTTTAAAGCTGCTAGATTTTCAGCTGTTATTTTACAACTGAACATTTTCAAAAGGAAAATATTTTGAAACTTAATATCATAAGGCTCAGCAAATGGAGCGATTACTTTTACAGACATGTCAACCAGTTTTGCAGATAACCAGTAAATTGAACAGTACAAGTGTAGTTCTTACTCTTTTCAAGTCCTGTGGCTTCACAATGACAAGAAAACATTTCACTTTGATAATGCTTCCATTTTAAACTACTATGGGTAAAAGTGTATGTGTAAGTTTGCATCCTGTAGAAGATGTTACTTGAAGCTGAAGCCACGTCTTCCAAGGTGGTTGTTTTGGGTTGCTCAAAGTTGTACCAGCAACCCACAACTCTAAGGGGCTATTTGGCAGCTGTGAATCACTGGGACCAGAGATGCCTCAGGCACATTGCCTTACTCCTGGCTATGCACTTTACACAAAGGTCTAGGAGGTGCACCCACTGCACTGCTCTAGGATTCTGCCACACTGGGGAAATCCTTAGACAGATAGATTGACTTTGGGCAGACAGATCCATTGACTTACTGACCACTTTGCTTAGCTGACCAGTACAAAATGTCAGGGGTATTGTAACGCTTGGTCAGTTGTTTATACTCTATGAATCAATGCTGGAAGGGGCCATTAGATCAGTGGTTTTCAAGCTTCAGGTCACAACCCAGTACTGGGTCGCGGAATGCAAGGCACTGGGTCACCTTGCTCAGCAACCAGTAAAAACTAGTAGTCCCTAACTGTTCTGACACCGCACTGCACCCTGGAAGCGGGCAGCAGCAGGTCTGGCTCCTAGGCAGGAGGGCCACGGGGCTCCACGCGCTGCCCCTGCCCCGAGCACTGGCTGGGGGGGTGGTGCCTGCGGGTGAGAGCCACGTGGAGCTGCTTGCGCGCCTCCACCTAGGAGCCGGACCTGCCTCTGCACCCCAGCTGTGCCACTGACCGGGAACCGCCGGAAGTAAGCCCATGCCCCAACCCCGCACTCCAAACCCAGAGCTCCCTCCTCCACCCCAAACTCCTCATCCTTGACCCCACCCCAGAGCCTGCACCCCCAGCCCTGAGCCCCCTCCCACACCCAAATCCCTCATCCCCAGCTCTGTTGGGTCGCGGGCATCAACAAGTTTCTTCAACTGGGTCACCAGAAAAAAAGTTTGAAAACCACTGCATTAGATCATGTAGTTTGACCTCTTGTATAACATATACTATAAAATGTTTACCTGTTACCCATGTATTGAGTCCAATAGCTTGTGTTTGACTAAAGCATATCTACCCAGAAAGACGTCCAGTAGTGTTTAGAAGTCATCACGAGATGGAGAATCCACCAGTTCCCATCGTAGTTTGTTCTAGGGGTTAATCATCCCCACTGTTAAAAATGAGTGTTTTATTTCTTATTTTAGTTAGTCTAGCTTCAGCTGCCAGCCATTGGTTCTTGTTTTGCTTTTCTCTGCTGAGATCCTGAAGATCTTTGCTATCCTTTGCTTACAGATTCTTGTACCACAGCGGGCACTCCTACCTTGGGGTGCTGCCCCACAGCAGTGCCCCCACACTCTGTGTCTCCCCTCCCCGGGGAACCCCAGTCCCCTAAGCCCACCTTGCCTCAGTGACCCACTGCCAGTCCTCATCTAGCCCCTTCCCTCAAGGGCAAACTGCAATCTGAAGTGGCCACTCATCATCGGCAAGGGGGTTTGGACCTGCTGCCTTTCCAGCCCCAGCTGCCTCCCTGCAGCCCTAGAACCTCCGCTGGCCTTTAGCAAGGCCTCAGCCTGGGGACTCGCCAGGCAAAAGCTCCTCAGCTCTGCCTGCCTTTCCCCAGCCCTGCTCTGCCTCAGGTACCCTGCTTGCTCTCCCAGGCAGCCTGGTCCTCTCTGCTCCTCAGCTGGAGCAAGAGTCTTCTCTCACTCCCTCAGCCTTCCCTTTTATCAGGGCCAGCTGTGCCCTAACTTGGTGCAACCACACCTGTGGCTGACTACCCAACCAGCCTCCCTTGGCTGCTTTTAACCCCTTCCTAACTGAAGCGGGGTGACCGCTCCACTACAGTTCTCAAAGTGTGTCTTTTATTACTTTCCAGTAGCTTTTCACATCTGATTCTATGGTAGCGAGGGTCTTGTGTAATACTGAATGCTAGCTAATAAATCTTTTGTTGAATTATTTTTAAAGAATTTCTAATTAATACATGTGCTTGGTTGTTTTTCCTCTTCCATCATAGATTAAGATTAAACAATAAGAACACAGGAGAGAATAAAACATGTTTTAAATCTATTGTAGATTATGAATGATTTTTTTACCCTGTTTTAAGAGGAAAACATTAATAATTTGCCTTACATTTTTTTCCATATTTTCTCTTTGCTTTACAGATCCATGATGGAACAGTCCAATTCAGTCTTGATTGTTTGTATTAGTTTTCTACTTGTTGAAGCTTCGGCGCAGAATGAAACTGCATCACCAAATAACACAACAACAAGTAAGGAAGCATTTAATTCTTTGGGTCAGTTACGGGTAAGATTTATACTCTCAAAATCCTGAATATTTCTCTGTTCCCTCTAACTCCACTGATGCACTCTCACCCATACTTTTTTTGGGGGGGGGGGGGTAACTTTTTATTAAGACAAAGTTACAATAAAATATCAACATAGTATATTGTACATTACTGATTACTTATTCAGGATCAGGTTAATATTCAAAGAACCTAGATAAATATTCTGGCTTGTTGGCGTGCTCCTCTGTGTACACTAAATAGGGTGACCAAAAACTAAATATATCTATGTTGTTTCTGGAGCTTCTCTTCTATATTATGTACTTGGTATGGAAGTTTTTCTATTATAAGGACAATCCATATTTTACTATACCACAATTCCATAGGAAGAGAAGTCACATTTTTCCAATAATGTGCAATCAAAGTCTTACTGCTAACAATAAAAAATAACTTAATTTTGTCATTCTGTTTAAAATGTAGATTCTTTACTGGAGCATTAAGTAAGCAGGTCGGGGAGCTCTAAGAAGCTGGCATTTTGTCATGAGATGAATCTCTTTAATAATTTCCTTCCAAAATAAGTATATTTGGACATGTGATTTTGACAATTTGTGTTTTAGCAGTTAAAGCTTTAGCTTTTGAATCTCAATGTCTACTGTCATTCGGTAATTGTTGTCTGACACTCCCATTGTCTGTCACCCCTTCATAATTTCGCACAACTGTGAAAATTTAAATGCATAAAAATTAAAATATACTTTAAAATAAACATTGATATCTGTTGAAATTATTTACAAAAAAATTTAAATTCTGCCAAGCCTATTCTTTGTTAACCCGGTTGATCATATATTTTAGTTGTGATGCATAATAAATAATAATAATAATAAGCCGAATTAGGGAAAAGCTAGTCCACCCCATTTTACAGACTTTTACAAAACTGTAGAACTCACCCTTTGTCTTGTATGTTTCCGTATGTATTTTAAGAGTGCATTCTGCTATGTTGTTAATGTAACGTCAGGGTTACCAACAGAGATGCACTGAAAAAAAATGGTACTTGTGGTAGGAAAGTCATCTTTATCAAGGCTACCCTACCTAGCCATGAAATTTCATATGTATTCCATTTCTCCATGCCTTTTATTATTTTATTCCACAGTGGAAGATAATTTGGCTTAAAAAGTTTTTGTTTCTCTATATACAGGGGTTCTCAAACTGGGGGTCGCGACCCTTGAGGGGGTCGCAAGGTTATTACATGGGGATTGTGAGTACATGCCTTCCAGCTAGATAAGTCTGCTGTGAAGTCTGTGCTAGTAAGTCTGCTATGAAAAGTGATATTAACAAGCGGGTAGCACTCCGAGGGTTTGCTGTGTGAAAGGGGTCGCCAGTAAAAAAAAAAAAAGTTTGAGAAGCAAGGTCTACAATATTTATTTCTAAATATTTTAAAGATTCCTTTATCCATTTTAGTTTATGTAGCTGACAACTTTTTGTTTTGATGTTTTCAGAAATATTAATTCCTAAAATTTCAGATTTCTCTGTTGCATCCCAGAGTACTAAATAGCAAGAAGATGCAACAGATGGATGTTGAACATAATGAAGAGAGGACAAGGGTGACAGCATTAGCAACACAAGGTTGCTTATATTAACAAAGTGTCAGCTGAGGTTTGGAGGTGGTGGGGTTTGTAGATCTTCAACGGCTTTGATTTAAAAAAAAAAAAGAAGTGATGAGTGAGTAGGATGTTTTTGTGTACACACATTTAAGAAGATCACAAGTTATTTACTTAAAATGTCTACTCTGCTGTATTTTTAGACAGTCTTAAAACAAGATAGCTTATTATATATTACTGTTTCTTATGTGGAATCCCCGTTACTGGAGGTTTACAACTATGGTAGCCCATTCTATATAATCCTCTGCTAATCTCTTTTTGCTCGACCCAGGATACCACATCGTCCATCCAAGATCTTATTTTTCTGCTTCATGTTCTTCTGCCATCAACTTTTCCTTCCAGTGCCTATAAACATGCATCCCTTGCTGAACTTCATAAAACGTGCCCTGCAAATTGAATCTTTCTTTTCAAAAGATCTCTAACTAATGTTTGCTGAGTTACAGCCATCTCTAGTATTTTTCATTGGGTATGCTGTCTATCCATGATATTTTCAGAATTATTCTATAACAGGCATGTGGTCCGTAGGGCCAGCTGTGACACCCCCTGGAGTGCCGCACTCATGCGTCGGTATATCAGGCGCCGCCGGCCCTATGTCCTCTCAGTCCCTTCTTACCACCTACGTTGGTTAGTCAGACAGCCTTTCCTTGCATAGCAGGGGTGAAAGTAAAATGGAGCTCTTATTGGTACAGGGCCAGCTCTGGACCCCCTGGAAGGGGCGGGACCTCAGGCAGAAGGGGCAGGGCTGGGATCAGCGTCCCCCAGCCAGCCCATCTGCACTGCTTGGTCTGCACCGCCTGGGGCTCCAGCGGCGATTTAAAAGGCCCGGGGCTCCAGCTGCCGCTACCGCAGCAGCGGTAGCCAGAGCCCCGGGCCCTTTTAAATCGCAGCCCCAATGCAGCTACTTCTTTTGCTTGAACGTCGCTGCCCCTTTTGCGCCCCCCATCGGCGGCCCTGCCGGGTTATCACAACCCCTTTTGCGCCCCCCCCATTGGCAGCCCTGCCGGTAGGGACCTGGCAGGGCCGCTGATGGGGGCGCAAAAGGGGCAGCGATGTTAAAGCACTGGTGCAGCAGCGCTTTAAGCAGGGTCCTTAAAGCGCTGCTGCGGCCGTGCTTTAAAGTCAGCGGTACGGGCCGGTACTGGCGACTACTTTTTACCAGTATGCCGTACCGGCCCGAACCGCCTTACTTTCACCCCTGTTGAATAGCAAGGGCTAGTGGCTTCGCCTCTTCTGACCTCGAGCCTTAGAGTCTTGTAAATAGTGTGTTTATAGTAGTTAGCATTAAGTAGTTGTTAAGTGTAGTTAGTAGTTAAATGTTAGAGTCCCAGAGGGGACTTCGCTCAGGTCGGGCATGCCCTGGTCTCCCGGGTTTAAGACCTGTGTGGACTGTAACAGGCCTATGTCTGTAAATAACCCCCACAGCAGCTGCCTCAAGTGCTTGGGGAAATCACATGTGAAGGACAAGTGTTGTATTTGTAAAAATTTTGAATTCAGGACTCCGAAAGAATGGGATATTTGTTTGCGGGCTCTCCTCATGGAGGCTTCCTTTCGTCTGGCTTCTGAGCCGTCCCGCCAAGACTTGCCTAGCACCTCGGCCTTGGTGCGCAGCGCACCCCCAGCACCGGACTCTTCACGGCACCACTCCCCGTCGCCCAAAAAGAAAACACAGAAGCTCGGCTCCCCGGCCCTGAGCAAGAAGGCATGAGACATCAGGCAAAGGACCCAATTCAGGCTGCTTTGCCACTCTGGAGCCACATGGACGTGCCTCCTTGGTCGGGGCCCTTAGCCCCTTAAAGAATTCACCACTGACTCCCGAGAGTGGTAGAAAACCCAAACTCCTGGCCGCATCGACTCCTTCCCAAGCTCCCCCGGCGCCAAGAGAGCAGAGGCATCTGCCCACGCTGCCGGCAACGGCAAAGGCTTCCTACGAGGGCAAGCCAGCCACTAAGACCCTTCAGAGGACAGTGGAGTTCCCCTGAGACAAGGCAGCGTTCTTCTCCGTGCCGCAGATCTCCAGAGTTGCAGCCCAGATCCTCTGGGGCTTGCCCTCGATCTCTGGCACCATGATCGCTTAAGGGGAGGCACCGGTCTCCATATTGCCAGCACTGTTCGCCCTCCCACCGGTCATCCTCTTGGTACAGATCTCAGTCGCCTGCACTGTGGGAGCACTCCCTGTCACGACTGCGGTCCCCTCCCCCCGGGCCTGGTCCCTCGATACCAACACCGATCCTCTCACTCCAGGGACTGGTCTCCGGTGGCAACGGTCAGCAGGCAGATGCAAGCGTCGATGGCCCCACCATGGTCACCGGAAGGGGATGCCTCCAGCTCGGAAGGGCAGTTCAGCCCCTCGTCCAGACTCCATCAGCGCGATTGGGCTCCCGAGGCCACATCGACATTGATGATGCTGCCTTGGCAGCATGGCCAGTGGCCAGTGCAGTGGCTTTATTGGAGCGCGTGGGGCGTGCTGGTCATGATGATGCCCCCTTCGTACCTCTCATCTGCCGCTGCTTTGGAGCAACAGTTGGCAGCACTGATGGCACCGGGCATGGTGCATGAGTCATGCTTGGAGGTCGGGGTAGAGGAGACTGCACCCACCCCCAAACTCTCCCTCCCTCACGGATGCCCTGGGGTCTCTCTTGGTGGTAAAGTCGTTTTCTTCATCCCCGGATGAGGCGGTCATAGAGTCATAGACTTTAAGGTCAGAAGGGACCATCATGATTGTCTAGTCTGACCTCCTGCACAACACAGGCCACAGAATCTCACCCACCCACTCCTGTAATAAACCCCTAACCTATGTCTGAGCTATTGAAGTCCTCAAATCATGGTTTAAAGACTTCAAGGTGCAAAGAATCCTCCAGCAAGTGACCCATGGCCCACACTGCAGAGGAAGGCAAAAAAAACCCAGGGCATCTGCCAATCTGCCCTGAAGGAAAATTCCTTCCCGACCCCAAATATGGCGATCAGCTAAACCCTGAGCATATGGGCAAGACTCACCAGCCAGACACCCAGGAAAGAATTCTCTGTAGTAACTCAGATCCCAACCCATCTAACATCTAACACCATGGGACCCTCAAGGGCCAGCCCACCTGACGACTTTAAAGAACACCAGGCCCTGCTTCGACGAGTGGCCAAGAACTTGGGCCTAGAGGTGGAGGAGAAGGCCAAGCAGGCAGACACCTTGCTCAGCGTCCTCTCAGCCTCTACCCGGCCCGTGTTGCACAACCAGTGCATGACCGGGTCCTCAAAATTGCCAAGGCTCTCTGGCAAACCCCGTCTTCCATCCCTCCCACCTCCCAAAGGGCCGAAAAGAAGTACTTTGTCCCGGCCAAAGACTCATACCCCCCACCCACCTCTGGGCTTGCTAGTTATCTCTGCGGCCAATGAAAAAAGACCAGCAGGGGCACATCAGCTCAACTCCCAAAAATAAAGAGGCTAAAAGACTTGGACCGTTTGGGGAGAAAAATTTATTCCACTACCAGCCTGCAATTCTGGGTGGCGAACCATCGGGCCCTCTTGGACAGCTACAATTTTAATTTATGGGACTCCCTCCATAAGTTCAAGGAGTCCCTCCCGCAGGGGTTTGGTCCAAGAATTCGGCACCCTGGTGGAGGAAGGCACACTGCTCAGAGGATTTCGTCCTGGATCATGGCCTACATCTGCTACTGCTATGAGCTGGCGAAGGTGCCTCTGCCAGTGATCGTGACAGCACATTCAACTAGGGCACAAGCATCATCAGCGGCCTTCCTGGCACAGGTACCAATCCAAGAGATCTGTAGAGCTGCCACCTGGTCATCTGTCCACACGTTCGCATCTCATTATGTGCTTACCCAGCAAGCTCGAGACGACGCTGGCTTTGACAGAGCAGTGCTGCAAGCTGCAAGATGGTGAACTCCAAACCCACCTCCATTGATACTGCTTGTGAGTCACCTAGAATGGAATCGACATGAGCAAGCACTTGAAGAAAAAAGAGTTACCCACCTTTTTCATAACTGTTGCTCTTCAAGATGTGTTGTTTATGTCCGTTCCATTACCCGCCCTCCTGCCCCTCTGTCGGAGTTGTTGGCAAGAAGGAACTGAGAGGGTGCAAGGCCGGCGTTGCCTGATATAGCAATGCATGAGCCCAGCACTCAAGGGGGCGCCACAGCTGGCCCTACGGATACCGCTAAGGCAGAAATCTCCGACCATGCACCTGGGTGCAGACACACCTAGAATGGAATGAATATGAGCAACACATCTCAAAGAACAACAGTTACAAAAAAGGTGGGTAACCACTTTTTTAGACTTAAGCACATTGAACTCTAGATCCTATTCTTTGCAAGATCTTCTTCTGCATCAGCCAAAAGACCTGTCATCTGCATAGTGAATATTATTCACCCATTTTCCATTCATCTTAATACCTTCTTCTGTTTCTTCAATTCATTTGATCAAACACTCACTATAAATGTTGAATAAAGTCGATGACATTTTACAACCTTGTCTCACTCCTCTTTTAATCTCTATTAGATTTTCATTTTCATCTCCCATTATAATCGCTTTCTGATTCCAGTATAATTGTTTTATTACTCAAAGCTCATATCCATCAGTCCCTACAGATCTTAATATATTGAACAATTTGGAATGGTTGATTCTGTCATGCTTTTTGAAAGTCAACGAAACCCGAGTGTAACCCTTCTGCCCCTCTGAGTTGGCAGCAACAAGGGTCGGGTTCAGTATCTAGGGGTTCCGTTTCAATAACGCAATGCAAAACTGGCTCAAGCCCCCACCCAGTGACCTGGGACAATTACATACTATCCCCCCTCCCCCCGGGCGCCTCTAGGAGGCAATACTTCCCCTCTCGCAAGCACGGAGTCTGAGTGTAGCAAAAGCCTTTTAATAAAGGAGGGAAACAATGCGGCATTATGTTGGGGAAACACCACAAACAGGATTCATAACACAAACCATGAGCAAAAGACCCACCTCCAAGTAAGTTTTGGCAGTGTCCTTTTCCCCTCAGGGTCTTAAGTCCAATCACCCCAAAGTCCAACAACTCAAAAGTCTCTGTCCCTGGTCAACGCCGCCTCAGAGTTCAAAAGTTTATCTGCAGAGTTTTACCCCCCCAGCCTGGGTGGAAATGGGGCACACGGAGTGTTAAGGGTCACCTTACGTGGTCCGAGGCCGACTGGCCCCGCCTCTCCGTGGAGTTCTGCTGCAGCCTTCACCACGAATGGCTCCGCTCTACCAGCCGCTCCACTCCTCCAGCTGTCCCATGAACCGCTCCAGCCGTCCCCGCAAACTGCTCCGCTCAGCTCCGCTCCGCTCCAGTTGCTGTTCTGTGGGCCGCTCCAACCATCCCACAAACTGCTCGGCTCTGCCAGCCGCTCCACTCCACCAGCCGTCCCATGAACCGCTCCAGCTGCTCCCGCAAACTGCTCCGCTCCGCTCACTGTTCCATGGGCTGCTCCAACCGTCCTGCAAACTGGTCTATTCTGCCAGCTGCTTAGCAATATATCTTCAGGCTCCCCCACTAGTTAACACAGCACTCAGTGATCTCAGCAATTTTAGCTCTTTTAGTGATTTCAGCTCTTAGTGATTTCAGCTTGTAGTAGGGGAGCCCCAGTGCTGGTGCACCATTGGCCCAAAGTGAATTCAGCTCAGCAACCTCTAGCTAGATTCTTAATGGAAGTAAAATTAGCTCTGCTATTCAACAGTGGAGAGAGGGGGTAGTGCAATTGGTGTTCCAGGCCCTCAAAAGGGGCCCATACCATCAGGTACACAAACCTGCCCCCAACCTCTCTCAATTCACTGGGTTTTGGAACCCGTGTCCCTTGTCTAGCGAGTGCTACTTAGGTGATGGTGAGACCCTTTGTCATAAAACAGTTTCATTGTCCTTGATTCACATAATCAGGGTAACAACACTTTATTCCTCCTGCCCCAATAACAGAGAAACTGGGGATCCCACAGCTCCCAAAGTGACCATTTTGGGCTGCCGTGGGCTCATGCTAGGTGGGGTGGGTGTACCTATGCAAACAAGATCAGCCCCTAAAGTTCTTTTCCACACTTGCCATAATTCACCACCAGATGTCAGGGTAGAGCTCATCCTGACTCTGTTTACACGAGTATAGTGTTTTCCCTATTTCAATTGCTCTTTCTAATATGAGCTTCAAGTTAATAATGGTGTTTATTGTGCCCTTTCCACATTTGAAGCCATATCGTAGTTCGCTTATTTTCTCATCAGTCTTTCCTTGTATTTGGTCTTGAACAACTCTCAGAAGTATCTTAGAGGGATGTGATACACTGTACTGTATTCTTTACAATTCATAGTGTTCTCTTTTGGGATTTGGATATGCAGTGAAGCTGTAAAATCTGGCAATTCTCCTGTCTCAAACATATTCTTCATTACCTCTGACAAAACCTTCAAGCCTTCATTCCCTATGCTGGTATTCCATCCCAACCTAGTGCTTTTCCATTCTGAAGGCTCTTTATTGCTGCTATGATTTCTTCGTCCATTATTGCTGAGCTTACTTGATTGACCTCTAGTTGAGATATTCAGGCTTATCATCATAATTCTTTGATATATTCTCACCATCTCTCATTCTTGTTATTAGGGTCTGTCAGATGTTGCCCACTTTTTGTCTTTAAGGGTTGTGTTGATCACCTTTCTTCTGTAACCAAAGCTCTTATCTTTTTATACACCTCACTTTGTTCTCTTTACCAATTGTTCAGTTTCTTCGCATTTCTCATTCAGACTTTGCTAATCAGCATTTATTCTTTAGCATTTTATTTAGTCGTAGGTATTCTTTTTCTGTTGTCAGTCTGTGTTTTTACTTTCCTTCTTTCACCCCTCAGAGTAATAATTGCGTCTGTTATCCAGGGGTTTTTCCTAGCTAGTAACTTTCCCCCTACATGTTTATTTGCAACTTCTTTTATAGCATCTTTCAGACATTCCCAATCACTTGGTCTTTGTCTTAATTGATGATCTGCAACACTTCTTCTTGGTAATGACTTCAAGGTTCCATCCTATATAGCGTTTGGCTTTCTGTAAATTTTTCAGTATGATGTTCAGTCTCATCAATACCAATTTATGATCATCTGATCCATAATCTGCACTTGACATAACCTTAACCTTCCTGACACTGTTTTTGTACCTACAGTTGATTGTGATAAAATCAATTTGGTTTTTATACACCCCTCCTGGTGATTCCCATGGGTGCCTTGTGCTTTCTTTTTTGCTCAGAGTAGGTATTGGAGATAATGAGGTCAGGCGTCTCGCATAATTCTATGAGTAGGGTTACCAGACAGCAACTGTGAAAAAACGGGACAGGAGGTGGGGGGTGATAGGAGCCTATATAAGAAAAAGTCCCAAAATGCAGGACTGTCCCTTTAAAAACAGGACAGCTGGTCACCCTATCTATGAGTCTTTCTCCTCTGTCATTTCTTTCATGAAAGCCAAATGGGCCAACTGCCACAAATATTCTTTCCCTTCTTACTTTTGTGTACCACTCTCCCATGAGAATTACCACTGTTTTTTTTCCACCACTGATTTCTGTTGCTTCTTCCATGTTTTCATGTGTATTCTATGAAAACATTATAGGTTATAAAGGAAATTATTTGGGATCAGCTATGCAGAATGCTCCTTCTGTGAAGAAAGATTATGCTAAATATATATTTTTTTCTCTTGGCAATATGAAGTAATGATGGAAGCTTGCAGAGCTGCAGTGCTTGAGACTCTCTGTCAAGCAATTGCTCTGTCTCTTGGGATACAGAGGGCAACAGGTACAGCTTCAGTACTCTGTACTTGTGTCACGTCATCTTGTGTCACAGACCAAAAAGCTGCAGTGATGCCAGGTAGCAAAGATTAGATTTTTCCTTTTCCATTTGCTTAAACATGCTTAGGTAGATTCACTGTAGGATTAAGTACGTGTGACCAGTCCTGCCCCAGCTTCTGATGTTGGCATCTGTCCCAGTTTTCATTCATGTGTTCCACCAGCAGGTTGCAGAACACTAGAGATTCTTCTTCTCCCTTATTTAAATGTGAGGTTTTGCAACATTGCAATGAATTACATGAGGATGTTGCATCTCAGGTTGTGTTATTGGTTCACAATGTGACAATCTAACACACTGTGAGAAGAACTCATAGCTTCGTTTCACAACCAGTTCACCTTAGATGTAATTGCAACACAGCTGTGAATGAAATTAGGTTGAAATCTCTCTAAATCTTGAATCCTTTCATGAGAAAATGAGGGAAGGTGGTTTTTAAAAAAAATTTCTCACGCCAGTGTTTATTTTCAGTTCCTATTCTGCTTCTGCTGGTACTACAACTATACAGAGATGATATTGAAAATACTTAGTTCAAAAGGACTTCAAGACAAGAGACCAGTTTCCCTGGTGCACTCTGGCTTGCTTTCTTCTTTCCTGACCTGCATGTTTTAAATTAATTAAATAGTAACCGATTTGTATGTAAAATAAAGCATTCCGTATATAGAAACTATATTAATTACATTTCCAGAGTGGAACACTCAAAAGTCGGAAAATGACGAAGCAAGGTTAAATGTGGAAAGCTGTAAATTTTATTGCAATAAGAAACATATTTTTTTTCAATATCTCTTCATAACATTGAACAATTTTGTCTCAACTTAAAAAAAATTCCTTCGCTGAGAACAAGCATGACAAATTTGAGCCAGAAAAGTAAATGAATTAAAAAGTTATAAGCACCTAATGACCCTTTGTGCAACTGTAACGATGCATGTTGCCCCAGCATTAATTACTAAGTCTATTACATCTGCCAGGCAGTTTGTGTTCTGTTACTATTGCTTAAATAAGTAAATCATAATAGACTCTCTCTGTTACCGTGTGCTCCCCACAGCAGTTTGTCGTATCTATCTGCTGTCTCTCATCAGGTAGCTAGATTGAAAACTCTTGGCAGCGGGGACTGTGTTCTCGTTATAAGTGTTTACAGTGCCTAGCACAGTGGGATACTGATATCTGATTGGGCCCCAAATTCAGTAACTCCCCACTTAACGTCCTCTCGCTTAACATGGTTTCGATCTTACGTCCCTGCTCAATTACAGAACATGCTCCATTTAAAGTTGTGCAAGGCTTCCCTATAACGTCGTATGGCTGCCTGCTTTGTCCACAGCTGGCAGCCCCGCTATCAACTGCCCTACGCTTCCCTCCCCCCCCCCCAGCACCTGCCGGCTGACCCCGTGGATCAGTGCCTTCCCCCTCCTCCCACCCGCAGCAATTAGCTGGCTTGCGGCATTCAGGAGGGAGTGGGGAGGAGCGAGGACTCGGCCCGCAGGCTCCCCCTCCCTCCCTTGCCTCCCGAACACTGCAAGCCAGCTGATTGCCTTGGGCAGGAAGCAGGGGAGGGAGGGGGGAGCCTGCGCGCCGAGTCCTCGCTCCTCCCCCTCCCGCCTGCCCCCTGAATGTCACAAGCCACCTGATTGCCACGGGCAGGAGGGAGGGGGGAGGAGGGAGGACATGGCACGCCTCCCCCCTCCCTCCTGCCCAAGGCAATCAGCTGGCTTGCGGTATTCAGGAGGCAGGGGATGAGGGGGAGCCTGTGTGCCATGTCCTCGCTCATGCCTCCTGAACGCTGCAAGCCAGCTGATTGCCGCAGGCAGGAGGGACGGGGGAGGAGCGAGGATGCAGCGTGCTGAGTAAAGAGGGAGGAGGGGGGAAGAAGAGGCGGGTTAAGGGTGGGGGCTTGGGTGAAGGGGTGGCGTGGGCGGGCCGAGGGTTGAGCCCCCCGCCACGGTGCTTGCAGAGTAGGGGAAGCTGCCACTGCTGCTGCGCAACGTGCGTCTCCTAGCCTACAGCACCTTCAGCCTCCTGCCTCATCTCCAGTGCCAGTGGGCTGTGCCTGTGTGGGGTAAGGCGGGGGCACCTCCCAACTATAGTAGTGTACTGTATGGCAAAAAAAAAAAAAATTCCCTGGAACCTAGCCCTCGCCCATTCAGATTCATTCTTATGGGGAAATTGGATTCGCTTAACATCATTTCACTTAAAGTCACTTTTTTCAGGAACATAACTACAACGTTAAGTGAGATGTTACTGTACAAATAAAAACAGTAATCTTTTATTTCTTAAGAACATGGTGTATAAACCAAAAGAGCACATTGGCTTAATGATATCAGCTCAGTTACATTGTATCACACCTTTCAAATGTTACATTTAACTTTTAATTTATTGCCAGTGATCTGTCTTCATAACTAATGAAGACCTGTCAAATTACTATTATTTATTATTAATATAGTTCTATAGGTACAGATGACCCATTACAGAACATATAAAATCCTGTGATGAAATCGTAGCCTCATAGAAGTCAGTGGCAAAACTCTCATTCATTTCAGTGAGGCCAGGATTTCACTCCAATTCCCTACTCTAGTCTAGTGTACATTCACATGTATAGCAATCATTTTCAGCCCCAGAGAGGCCAATTTTTAGGAGGTCAGTCCTGCTGTGGTGTCCAGCTCTCCTATGGGAGTAGAGAGCCCCCACAGAGGAAGCTAAGAATGAAGTGTCAAGAAGGCTTAGTTTCCAGGTCGATGAAGTGGAAAAGGCTGAGAGTCAGGCATGCCCTGCCTGGGGTTCCCACTGTATGTGCAGAGGAAGGGGAGATGTCATGTCCCAGCCCCACATCAGTCTTCCTCTGATGATTATAAACTTTGCAGGAGCACGCAGCTTACCAGTTCTAAGGAATGCTGGCATAGAGCTTCATGATATTCTTCCTCTCCTATCTTACCTCTTTTGATGAGGAGTGAAAAGTTACCAAGGTTGGCATTTAAAGTATCATTATTGGTATCTATGTTAGTATCCACTGAAATAGATACAGCAGTTCACATCTCAGAGCTATCCCTTCAGGCTGTCTGAAAACTCAGGTAGACATCATTCGATTGGTTTTGCTTGTATCACATTTTTGAGTGTTTTTTCCACAATCTTAACAACTAGTGACTAGTCTTGTTTTAAATGAAAGCTGGGTGGATTCCAGAAAAAAAAATAGAGATGCCTGCCTGTGCTAATGCCTGCCCTCCAGTGGC
Source organism: Terrapene triunguis (assembly GCF_002925995.2). NCBI lineage: Eukaryota > Metazoa > Chordata > Testudines > Emydidae > Terrapene > Terrapene triunguis. The sequence goes on from NW_020664446.1 coordinate 23,429,035, forward strand.
ACACCCCATCATACAGGAAATGTGGGTTATAGGATCAGGCCTTTTTGCTTTAGGGCATCCACACATAGAACTGCGAAATCAAACAGCCTTTCTGAAATACAGTCAAGTAATTAAATATGGAAAATGGGAAAGAGAAGTGGCTTGACACACTTGTATCACTTCTTAAACATATTAATAAAATTGGAAAAGAGTCAGTTTGTACAAAGAAACGCTGTTCATCTTCAGTTTCACACTTAAATTCAATACAATTTAGAGTAAATGTCGATAAAAGAAAACATATCTTCAGTGTTTTAATTAAATCTTAATTTAAATGATACAAGCAAGATGTGTAGTAGAAACTAAATTGGATTTTTAAGAAGTATCAAAGTCCTCATTATTTAAATATATATTAAGTACATATGTATAGAAAAAAATGAACATTATTGACTGATAGACAAAAATGCATATATTGCAAAAATGCTTTCCTGTATAAAGAGCCCAAGTTATTAGGATTATGCACTTATCTCATGCTTTCAATAGCTGTTGAACTGTGCAATAAATCATTTTAAATCCAAAAATAAAGATTACTTGTTCCAGTGCCAAATATTCTCCATTTGAAGAGATTATTCATACAGAAGGAGCTGAATTATAGTAAAAATTCCATTTAATCCCACTGTCCTTCTGCGTGTTTCCAAATTTTATGAAGGATGCAAAAGTCACCATGAAAAGGGTGTGCTAGTTTTTGCTGCATTCCAGAGATGTAATTTTTTTTTTAATGTTCACTGACTACTTGTTAAACAGGCAGATATATAACATTTATATTAACCATTGCTCAACAAGACTAATACCATTCTTGTCTCTGGTCAGAGACAGAACCATATTAAAGTGTGTGCTCTATTTTACAAAATATAGGTATTCTGTTCTGTCAGCATTCTCATTTGCTAAAGACAAAGCATCCCATAAGATGTAATACCATGCCAATGAGCCAAAACTAACCTAATTAATATTTTATTTATTTTACTGATTTGGAATTACATTTAATAAGTCTCTGTCTATTGCTCTGGGCACCTTCACAGTAGATTAAAACTTACGCTAACAAATACAATTCAACAAATAAATATAATATGCTGTTTATAGTATTGAAATAATAACTCAGTAACCCATAATAACTGAAATGCTCCTCAGTCCTAAGGGTATGTCTACACTAGAAACTCTACAGCAGCACAGCTACAGCTGTGCCTCTGAAGCGCTGTAGTGTAGACACTTACTATAGAAATAGAATGTTGGAAGTAATGTAAATGCACTGTGGAATAGGTTTCAAAGCCCTTTTCACTGGTCAGTCTTTCATATTAATCCGTTAACAATTATCCATCAGTTCTCTCCAGTGCTAATACACCACTCTAGGCATCATCTATGGATTGAGTTACATTGGATTATGTTCAGAATTAGACTCAAAGGTTCCTCCTCCTCCTCATTTTAGACATCACCCTGCTCTTTTCATGTAATAAAATGAGGTACAGTCAGAAATTCAGCATCATTAAAGGAGGTGCTGAGACAAGTTCTTGAATATTTATCAAGACAGTGCGGGAGAGTTTTGGGCCCTTCGCTGAAACACACTTTCAGACTTATACTTCTTTAAAACCCAGGTTTTTTAACAAATATATTATTTAGTTGTATTGCAGCAGCGCCGAGGAACCCAGCCATGGATCAGCACCCCATTTTGTTACACATTTTACAAACACAGAACAAGTCTTCCTTTGTTTCTTCATTCTTCCTCGGTTCCTACAGACTTCATACATTGGTGTGTTATCCTTCAGTGGGTTTTCTGATATCTTGGTTCAGTGCAGTTTCTTTCCTTGTGCCTTCTTCTTTGTCCCCTCTCTGTTTTTTTCCTTTCATTTAATATTTGTCAGTCTGTTTGACTACTTGTTTCATGTGTATGTGTGTGTGTTGCTCATTACTGTCAGTCACTGCAAAAAAGCAGAAACAAGTTGCTTCCATGACACTGTTGGTTCCTCCCCCTCCCCCCAATGTAGGTTGAGAGAGGTTATTCGGGCTACAGGATTGCGCCATTGGCATACATTTTTTCCACACAATAGTCACAGTTCTCACTTCACAAGTTCACTCGTACCTCAAGTAGATAGAGTAGCTGTATGGCTTTTAAACAAGGAGAAGAGTTTGCTGTGTGAGAATGAAGTAAATGAGCTCCAGTGTTCAGCATAGGTACACATTGACCATGCTTGCCTGTCTCCATTACACTCAAGGTGATTCTCAGAACATGGGCTGAAGATCTATTTTTATTGAGCTATCATACATTTTTAAACATAAGCACACTAAAACAGAGCTAATGCATAGAGGAGTCAATCCTATTGAATCATTCATTGTGGACACACAGTGGATTCAAGCAGAAGGGAAGCATCTGTAGTGCTTTTTACAACACACAGGAAATTGGCTTGAACTAGCTTTTAACTTAATTATCAAGCTCAATTAGCAGCCAACATTATAATATCTAATTGATCACATCTTGTATATTTTTGTTTACAGGAAGTGTGACAAAGTTCCTCCTCTGCCTTGGTGGGTCTTGCGCTTATTGGCGGATTTGCTCGCCTCAGAGGTTCACGGCAGCCCTCAGTTTGGCCACTTTTGCTAGTGGCTCAAACCTGCCATTCACTCAGCTAACCTCATCACTGGCCAGCATGGGAAAGGGAGGAGAATGATCCTCGCAGTCTCTGCTGACCCACCTAGTGGGTCAGGGGGACAGGCCAGGGACCTTCCCCTCTGATGGAATCCACAGTCCAGGTCAACTCCTCTTGTATCAAATAGGGAGTTGCGGGGATGGGAGGGAACCAGGGCCCTGTGGATCGCAGCTGTCTACAGTTTTTCCAGTAACAGTTGCGTGACAGCTACAACTCCCTGGGCTACTTCCCCTTGGCCTCCGCCCAACATCTTCTTTATTCTCACCACAGGACCTTCCTCCTGATATCTGATGACGCTTCTCTCTGCTGGGAGAGAGCTTTCCCAGCGCTGTAAAAAACCCACCCCCACGAGGGGAGTAGCTCCCAGCGCTGGTGCACTGTCTACACTGCCACTTTACAGCACTGAAACTTGCAGCGCTGAGGTGGGTGTTTTTCACATCCCTGAGCGAGAAAGTTGCAGTGCTGTAAAGTGGCAGTGTAGACCAGGCCTTCGGAAGCTGCACCCTCCTCAACACTAACCTGCCTCCATTACCATGGAAGCTCACAGCACGTACTGTGGGGCTGTTGTAGGAGCTGAAAATAATCAGAGTGCAGTAGCAGACCAGCTGTGCCCGAGACTGCAAGGGAGCCCCGTAGAACCATTCTTCCAGGTCCATGCCACTCAGGCAATCTCCTTATCCTGGGGCTGATTCTACCAGCTTTCTAGCCCTTTTACACTGGTTACTTGGGTCTGAAGGGACTGCATTGGCCAGAATTACATCCTTGCCCAAGGAGTTTATAATCTAGGGGCCTGAATCTGAGGGACCAAGCCCTTGCACCTGCTAGGCTCTACATTCAACATAAAACAGGTAGGGATGACAACAAGGTGTGGAGGAGGAGGAAGAAAGATCACCAGATACACTTATTGTTACGTATGGTGCTTTTGGTTCCTAGTTTTGTTTAGTTTTGATTTTAATTAGCATACTGAAATTAGGAACAGAACGAAGCTGGGGGAACATTACAAGATAAGGAGCACTAGCACCAGAAAAAGCAAATCAGGCATCTGGAAAAGTGGCAGTAGTGACAAAGCGAGGCAAAATCACATGGCCCATACTTTGGGGAAAACCTGTGTCATGGCCCTAATTTCTTCTCAAAGTGGAACACAGTCAGTATTTCAACACATTTCTGGAAAATCCCTGGGTTTATGATTTTAAAGCTGCCATTCCAAGTGGAGAGTTACATGGTTATTGGACCACTGTTTATTATATCTGTTTGTGGTTCAATGGTTGAAAACTCTCCATGGCAATGACCAGATTGAGGATCTACAGTAAAAGTAATTTGCTTCCTCAGCATGTACTTGTCTATGTCTCAGTCCTCTGCAGCAGCACTGATTAAAGAAGTAGCTTTGGTGCTACAATCATTCAGTCTGCCCTTGAAGTGTTTAATTTCTCTTACTATATAGATGGCTGTCTGGTTAAAGGCCACTGTCAGACCTCTGAATTTATAATAGGTCTGGGGCAAAGTAATCTTGCTCTTTAATTTCTGAATGTTGTTAGTAAATTAGCAATCCAACCTTTGGGGAAAATACAAAATAATAAATGTGATCAACATTTAAAAAGCACGTGATACCTGCATGCAGCTCTCACACATAGTGTAAGGGTGCGGATCTGACATCACTGTTTTGTTTAAGCTCATGGGACTGTCATGGAGGACAGAGGAAGGGGCCATCTGTATTTCCAGGCTAACTTCCTTGACATCAGGTGGCCAGGGGAGAAACAAGACTGTGATGTGGCACTCATAGAGCTGCATAAGCCATCCTTGCCATGCTCTGTCCCTTGAAATCAGGATATGTAAGCAGGGTTGACATATACCAGACACCATCTTGTGGCAGAAAATCTCTCAGCAGTGATATTTTCCAACATTGCTACATGGGACTACATCTTAAGTCAATGCAGAAGCTTGAGGTGGAGCAGAATGCACCCTGCTTATTAAGCAGTGCTTCCTGGTGACAGTGCTTGACACTTGAGCTCTGTGATCTGCTTTGGCTGCCTATTGATTTCCAGATTGAATTTGAGATGGTGTTTTTGACCTGTAAAGCCCTAAATAGTGTGGGACATTGCTGCTTGAGAGACCACCTCTTTCCTCATGTCACACTGCTACCGCAGAGGCGTTTGAGTTGGATCCCCCTCAGTTTAAAAGGGGGATGACTCTAGAGGGCTCTCCATGAGGGTCTTCAGTTCTGAAACTAGCTGTCTGATGTGGTCCAAATTAGCCCAAGAAGGCATGCTGCAAGGCACATCCATTGGCTTGGGTTGTGCCAGAAGAAAGGGTTATGTCTGTGTCAGTGAGGGGAGTTTTGTGCTTGGGGGTGAGGGGAGAATTCCTTGGGGAGTTGAGGGGTTTTTTTGTTTTGTTTTTTTTGCTGTGGGAGGTGGTAAGCTGCTATTTTGTATTTTTTGTTCTTGTAACTTGTGTCAGTACATATCGTGCTTTGGGTAGACAGTCCTTTTTGTGCTCCTATAAATAAAATATCACATGATGGGACATCCTCCACAGTACTCTCCAGCTGAATTTCCCAGTGTCTGAAGAGAGGAAGCGTATGATGGCCTCCATAACTAGAGTTTGTTATTTAATTGTTTTGTTTGTTCTCTGCTAAGCCTTAATTACTGTGCAGAAAACACTACTGTTGCTATAAATTAGTGGCTGACTGATACACGCTCCATCTGGGTCATGCTGCAACATAGAGATCGTGAAACCTAAACAAAATAAATGTTTGGGTTTTTTTTTCTTGCCTATCATTTCTTGTTCTTTCATCTTACATGTTGTTTTTATGATTTATTTCCCGTATCACATTAGCCTACCAGTCTCTCTCTAATATTATGTTGATGGAGTCATTCCTTCCTAGAATATCCTTCTATCCCAAATTATATATACCTAAAGCTTATTTTCTGACCCAAATCCTTATCTACCCAATGATGTATCCTCCCTCTACATCCATATTGTATTCTCTTTTCTTCTTATCCCAGTCTATTATTTTTCTCTTCCATTTTATATAATCCTCTCTCTAACATATTCAGCTTGTACTGTGAGGCAGTACTGTGAAGTGCATAGAGCAGGAAACTGGGCGTAAGGCTGATGGGACTCATGCTCTTCTCTGTGCATGTATGCACAGGGTGTCCCGTACCTGCAAAAAGAAGAATTCTACCTTTAGAACATGCTTTCTCTTTTCCCCCACCAAGGGGGTCCCAGGAGTTTTTGGCTGCGTGGGATTAGGAGAGTTGGATAGGATTCTCCTCACTTTCTACCCCATGGGTGCATTATAAACCAGCAACTAGCCACCTGAAAAAAACAGCTAAACAAGAAATTATATGTTAGTCTAATGCCTGGAACCTTTGAATATAATTCTAAAATCTTGCATCAAGTATCTTAGCCTGGTAAATTTATACTGGGGGAGAGGGGGCGGAGGGGAGAATATGCTTTCTCGTTCACCAGGTCATCACACTTCTGGTAATTAACTTTGCAATTCTCTCAGTTGCGCCCACAAATATAAATGACATATTAAAGAGCTATATGCAATGTTGTTGTAGCCGTGTTGGTCCTAGGATATTAGAGAAGGTGGGTGAGGTAATATCTTTTATTGAACCAACTTCTACTGATGAGAGAGACTTTTGAGCTACATAGAGCTCTTCCTCCGGTCTGGGAAAGATACTCAGAATGTCACAACTAAATACAAGGTCAAACAGATAGTTTAGCATAAGTAATAATATTCTTACAGGTCCATTAATCAGATAAAAATTTTCTAATATCCCTTTAGGAAAATACTAAGTATAATGTAATGAAGAAAGATGCAAAACCTACAGACATATCTCCACTGCTACAATGATCAACACCCCCCAGAACATGCCTTACAAGATCCTACATATGCCTATCACAACATGTGGTATACCTCATCCAGTACACTAAGTGCCCCAGTAACAGTTATGTGGATGAAACCAGACAGCTGCTATGCTCTTGAATGAACTCACACAGGAAAATGATAAAAGATGAAAAACATCACATCACCTGTGGGAGAACACTTTTCATGAAGCGATCGCTCTATATCTGACCTACCATTTCCATTTCCTCAATGGAAACCTGCACAACATTTTCAGAAGATGAGCTTGGAAGCTTATTACAACAATCTGTAACCACTCTAACCCCCTTTTTGTCCTATGACTACAGGGGTGTTTAACAGGCCACTTCAACTTGAATGGTTCTTTAGAATATGTGTTAACTAAGTATGGTAGACTACCTTTTTGATCTTGTGTTTAGCTGTGACACTCAGAATACCTGTCCAAGAACTGAGGAAGAGCTTTGTATATCTCGAAAGCTTGTCTCTCTCTCACCAACAGAAGCTGGTCCAATAAAAGATATTATCTCGCTCACCATATTCAAGAGCTGACAGTTGGTAGCACAGATTTTAAAAATATGTCCCCTTAATTGGGGGTTTCAGCTTTGTATTTATTTACAAAAAAGCACTGTTGATATTTTTAACAAATCAAAAGACCACACACAGCCACCAAATCTATGTTCCATGGGAACTTTGGCCCTAGAGGTAGGCTTTTTGGAAACTGTACAGTGTATTTAAATCAGTTTTTGAAAATATTAGGTATGTTTGTCCAATTTTATCTTTGCTACACTGAGAATTCCATCACAACAATCTGTCACTCTTGGTGTTTTTTTAATTTATAGATCCTCCGGGAAAGAACAGTTCACAGCCAGTACTGACTTCAATGTTGATCCTGCTTCTTGTGTTCATCATTTTCATTCTTCTGGCTGGCTATTTTTTCAGGTAGGGAGCTGTTAAGTGCTGCACTCAAAACTAGATTGGTCATGTTTTGATATGATCTAATAAGGAAATGAAAGCGGTTCTACATATATGCGGTAACTGAAGTCTCAGACCACAGTTTAGAGTAGCAGAGGATGGCGTATGTTGCATTTCATCATTAATCATTACCATCTGAAGATGAACAGAAAGAGTTTCTCCAGACTTACATGGGGGTTTGTACAATCTGGAAGAGTATTTGTTACCTTTTAAACACAATTATTCAAATTAATTTGGTTTTGTGTATTTAAGGTTCAGAAAACATAGGAAAGCTGTTGTGACCTCCAGTGACAAAAAGATGCCAAATGGAATCTTAGAAGAGCAAGGTAATGAAATGTTGGCTTTGTTTTTTAGAATGAATTTTACTCCGTGTGTGTGTGTGTGTGTGTGTTCAAAACTTTAATTTTGAAAGTTAAGAATTCAATTCTTTAAACTTTGAGGATTACTTGTATCTTTTTATTGTATCATTTTAGTGCTGGCTTTATTTATTTAAAAGAAAACAAAGAAGAAAACTTCCTTCTCTCTTCCTTCTCCTTTCTGTTTAATAATTTGCAGTTTAAAGTCATAATTTACCAGATTTTGTTTCTCCATGGCAATTCTCCATAACTGCTTTGTTAGTGAAGGATTCCTCATGACAGCTGAGTTATCTGCACCAGTTTTCAGCTTAAGAAAAAAAGGATAGAAACATTTGTGTTTAAAAAAAAAAAAAAAGACATACGTATGAAGAACTACTTTGTAACTCTATGACCAGATTAAAAAGTAAAAGGGGGATGAGAGGGAAGGTACTGTAAGAGAATAACATTTTTTTTAAAAGATGAAGTCCAGAAATTGAAAATATTCACCAATAGATTTTCAGATGTTGTTTTTATTAAGAGCATATCAAATTAGACTAGATTTGGACCATCAAGCACAATAAAGATTAAAAGATGGCAAAGTTGTTGGGGAATTATAGATCATCCATATATTACTCATGCCATAACGACGAGGGAGTAAACAATCAAAAGAAAAGGAAAAAAATAATCACAAGGGAGAATTACCTGCATTTTCTGTGGCTTTCATGTTACTATGTGCAAACTGAAAAATTGTTTATTCACAGTTCTAAATATAAACCAAATGAGTGTAACTTCCTGTTCAGTGTTAAATTTCCTAACATCAGTTAAAAGAGCATTGATGTTTCCAATGTATTGAGATATACTAGCCATCAAGCAGAACGCTGTTACTCTGTAGAATGGCTAGTACATGAACTATTAGGCAGCATGGTTGTTGAAAGTAGCGTTGTCACTGTCTGTTTCTAGGGAAGTGTTTTGTTTGTCTTTTAAACAAAGCTTCTAATCTCAGGGAAACTTCCTCTACCATGATTTCAAAATTCTTCAACTTCACTGTTGTTTTAAAATGCAATATGTTTGCACACTGGATCTAATTTTCTAACCAGTCTACCTGTGCACAATTGTCATAAAGCTAGCAGATCTAGCCGGCTGGTGCAAGGGAATTCCTGGGTGTCAGGTGCTGCACAAAATCATCCCATAGGGAGGTAATTGCTGTAAAAGAAACATGCTGTAGCACGTTGGTGCGCCAGCTATCCTAGACTGCTAGAACAGCACTTTAGCTGTGGGCATCTGACACAACTAAGGCTATGTCTACGCTACCCCCTGGATCGATGCTCCGGGGATCGATGTACCGGGGTCGATTTAGCAGGTCTAGTGAAGACCCGCCAAATCGACCGCAGATTGCTCTCCAGTTGACCCTGGTACTCTACTCCGAACAAGAAGAGTAAGTTAAGTTGACAGGAGAGTGTCTCCCGTCGACCCGGCATAGTGTGGACCCCGCAGTAACTCGAACTAAACTACATCGACTGCAGCTACATTATTCACGTAGCTGGAGTTGCGTAGCTTAGGTCGATTTACCGCGGTAGTGTAGACATAGCCTCAGAGCAGCCAGCAACTTGGGACTGAACTCCCTTTTTTTCTTGATCTGTGCTTGGTGCAGAAAGACCAGACCATGTGTTTGCATTTTTGCAGATATGTATTGGTGCCTACAATGAATTGCAGGTGGAAAAGTATACTTTCAAAATTCAGGTCCTGTTTAAATATTGTTTTCCTCTGTTTTGGGACAGAAACTAAATTAAAGTACTGATGGCTTCCTATACTTTTGGTTAAAGATGCAATAGGAATGCTTCAAACAAGTCTCATGAATTTGTTACCTTCTTAAAGCAGTTTATTGAGACCAAAACACTTACCTAATTGTAGTTACTGTAAATATTACAGCGTTTCTGGTGTCTGGCAAAGTGTGGCTTATTTTGAAGAAATAAAACCATTTGTAAAATAGATTTACAAATTATTTTCCTTAAATTAAATATCTTAAACAAATTTCCCCTCCAATCCCTACACCTCCCAGTGAGTGTGAGGAACTGATAGATCCTATTGCCTCCCCATATGATGTTTCATCACATTTTTATTCTGTTACAAATTAAAGTCAGAAACTCTAATTATTAACATTAGGACACAGGCTTCTGGGCATTGTTTTAATCCAGTGTGTGTTCAGAGAAATCTCTCGGCTTATTACTGTATTTTTATGGAAATCAACTCTATTAGTTTGACTGCAGTATAATTGTAGCCGTGTCAGTCTCAGGATGTTGGCTCAATAAGAGATATTACCTCACACACCTTGTCTCATTAGTTTGATTCACATTTTGTAAGAGGCATTCTGTTCCTTTTTCCAAGATGTTTCACAAAACTAATTGGCTCATCATTTGATTAATGGAATAACTAGTTGTCCCTCATTCTGAATATACATTTAACATTTATTTTCTCTGGTTTGACAGAACAGCAAAGGGTGATGCTGCTTAGCAGGTCTCCCTCTGGCCCAAAGAAGTACTTTCCTATTCCAGTGGAGCATCTGGAGGAAGAAATACGGATAAGGTCAGCAGATGATGGGAAACGGTTTCGGGAAGAATTTAATGTAAGTCTGCTTGTTTTCTGTGTTATTTTTTATCAGAGGGAAGAGACATAGGAAATCAAGAATGGATATGAACCCAAAAAATGTTGTTGGGTTTTTGTAATTAAATGTGTGTGACATTGGTACTTATAGCATGGGGAATGCTGGGCAAGTGTAACCCACACACCTTCTGAGTGTGATGTTCTCTCCCCTCTAGTGGCACTGAGACGGTCCAGGGCCGGATTGACCTTTTGTGGGCCAAGCACCAAACATATTTGTGGGCCCCCATGTGGTTGTGATGAGCCCCTTCCAAGTGTGGGCCTGGCATGACATAGTAAATGTGGTATTGCCGGGATGGGGATGAAAACATTTATTCAAAAACAAAATAAGATATTTGAAGCCACACTTGATTGAGACCTCCACTCAGCCCATAGAGAACAAACTGGACTAACATCAGTGAACCCAGAATACCACTGAATTTGGTTTGTGTGGAAGGGGGTTGTTTGTTAGTTTTGTCTTTTTTTGTTTAAACACTCAGGGCCTGCTTGGGGCCCTGAACACAAGTGCTTAATTAGCACACTTATGAGCCATATTAAGCCTGGATGTAGCAGTCACTGATATCGCACCTGCATCTCCCCACCACCACCTCCTCCACCCAAAGTTATGTTTCGTAAATACATTTTTTGAAAGCTGCATTTTCTACTTTGGTACAATAATGTTTTGTATTTTGGGGCGGAGTGTGAGGAGGAAAATTGCTGGTGCTCATCTTTTGCAGGGAGAAAGGGCCACTGAGAGAGACACACACACTTTACCACAAAGGCTACCACAATCCAGCTTCAGGCTCCTCCCCCAACCTTCATACCTGGACTCTCCTCCCCCCCTTCCCGTCCCTCCTACTGTCCCCAGCCCACACAACCAACCCCCAAAGAATGGCTCTCCTCAATCTCCCTGCTACTGCCCACCCCCCCACACACACTTTCACTCCAGGGCTGTCACTTCCCTCCCTTCTATCACCCCCCACCTTCAACCCAGACTTTCCCCTCCCTCCCTCTGCCCCCTGCCACACCAACCCCCACTTTAACACCCTGCTTCTCCTACACCCCCCACATGGAGTCATCACCAGCTCCCCCTTTGCCCCACAACTGCCCTTTCCCCCCAAACCGCGCTGCTCCCCCATCCCTCCCCGGATTGCAGGGGGGCAGTTTCTGGGCATTCCCATTGGCAGGGGGCATAGCAGCCAGCAATGACAAGCCCCGCTATCACTGCCCCCCCTTTCTCCCAGGGAACACAGACAAACACCCCCCACCCTGAAGTTGCAGGGTCGAGACAGTGCCCAGGAGCCTCCAGGCATCATGGTCGCAGGGGGGCTGCACACCACCCAGGAGTCACAGCACCGCAGCTGCCTCCAGCTCCCCATTGCCCAGGAGAATGGGGGAGACTCGAGGGTGGGGGGAGCCAGGAGCTCCCACCCTGTACCCCAAGGGGGATGGAGGGCGCAGTGGGATTAGCGCCAGGAATCCTCTCCCTGCACCAGACTATTTCCTTGCTTGGGATTTCTTTTTGGTCTGCTCCGCCCACTTCAGCTGGGGCGGCTGGCAACATGGTGCAGGGCATTCTGGGACTAGTAGTGCAGCTGGCTGCGGAGGTCCCAGGGCCCCAGCAGAACACAGCAGTGTGCAAACCACAATTCCCAGCAGACCCTGCAACACCCAGTCCCTGATGCACTTGCGCACTGCGCACCCTAGGCTGCTGAGTGTTTCAGCTGGTGCTGGGAAGTTGCTGACTCTTCACTCCAGGCTGGATTAACCCTTTGTGGGCCCCTTCCAAGTGTGGGCCTGGCGCCACCAGAGCCACTGTAAACCTCTGAGACCACTTAGCGATTAATGAGTCTGCTCTACAGCCTTAGCTAAGAGCCAGTTGGCTTTTAGCTCATGAAGTAGAGGCTCATGCACTAAGTTCCAGAGGCACCAGGTTCGGTCCCATCCGCTGACGACCAGGGTCTGTCAGTGTTACACAAGTACAGTGTAAGCTTCTCCACACAGCTTGCCAATGCTCTTCATTACTCATGTTTAACACCCAGTTATTTCAGTTCTTGTCCTCAGAGATACTGCTACATGTGTTGGATTGTACAGTTGTTTAGCCGTGGGGACAAATGTCCAGTAGGGCTTATGGTGGAGAACTAAACTGATTCTTATTTGTGCTCTCTCCTGAGTTTGAACTCAGAAGTGTCTCAAAGTAGAACTCTAATCCACTGAGCTGTCTCTCTCTCTTTCTCTCCCTTCCTTGATGCTAATGAGTACAGGCATCCGTTTTACTGAAAAAGTTATAAATTCTAATTAGTGTTGTGATATTGAGGCACCACATTTGGAAACACTGAACTGTTTTGTTTTATCAGAGTCTGGGATCTTAAACTCTTCAGTCTTGATGCCCTCCTCCCCCAGAGGAAGGGGAAGGAAGATAGAAAGCTCTGCAGCATTCAAGCCTCTGAGAATGACAGTCTCCCCTCTGTAGGGAGAAGCTTATGGCACAGGGGACACGAGAGCCAAGGCCTTTTAAGCCAATATAGCTCAATGATCTTTGGGAAACTCTGCTCTTTGGGGTTCTGCTTAGATCTACGTGGCATTTGTAAGGAGGGTGAGTGCCTCTCGGCAGTTCTCCAGTAAACCCACTTTGCAGCAGCATTGGCAGAGGAGCCCTGGGTCAATTGGCTGCCTGAGCAAGAAGGCTTTCCTGAAGTATTTCGCTTTGTCAGAAAGACAGCGTGTTTGCTCCCCATTGCCCCAGATTTACAATTGCATGGTGGCTGTATAGATGGGTTTTACCCAGCTCTTGTGGAGGTAGGGGGAAGTATGCCATGTTGGGTTCATTCCCAAGCTTCTGCAATTTCAGGGGCCATTCCACACCCACTTATTATTCAATTTCACTTCCCTCAACTCCTCATGGAGGAACTGAGCAACTTAGAACCATATATAGTGTGTTAAATACAGACTCAACTGGGCCAATACGCAACTATCAATTAGGGTATGTCTACACTTGCAGAGTTATCACTGTACGTCTCACCGGTGATAGGGAACCGGTGAAAGAAAAGAGCTGGTTTGTGTACTCACTTAATTCCTCAGGCATCAGAGAGTGCTTACATTAGCAGCACTTCCATCGCTGATAAGAGCAGCGCACTGAGGACAGCTATTCCACAGTGCAGCTCTCTCCATTTTGACGATGGGCCTTGGCCGGGGGGCGGGGAGATGGGGTGATCATGGGGCATCCTGGGTCCCTGCACAGCCTCCTCTCCCCAAACATTGATCAGCTCCAGTAGCTCTGCATTGCTCCAAGCAGGGGATCGTTTGCTCCGTGGAGCAGGCATTGTGATCTGGCCAGATAATAAGTGAGCACTTGCCAAGAAAACAGGAAGGGGAATTTCAAAGTTCCAGGGGCTTTACAGGGGGAGGGGTGGATGTCTGTTTACCTGGCAGCAGAGCAGCAGAGCTGCTGGCCAGAGTGGTCACCTAGGCACTGTGGGATATCCTCAGGAGACTAAAAGCTGTGTAAACAGGAAAAACGTGTCTTCACTTGCACATCACCGCAAAAGCATCACCGGTAAGAGCTATATGCCTCTCATGGAGGCGGTTCAGTTTCACCGCAAAAAGTCATTGATAAGTGTAGACGTTCCCACAGTTTTTGGGCACAAGAGACTTTTTCCACTTTAAATGGCAAGTGTAGACATGCCCTTAGATAGTGTAAGGTGGTGCCCTTAGGACTGAAATACAGTATTAAGTGAGCTTCATAATTGGCAGCATTTTTTTTTATGTTGGTGGTTTGATTATATGTTTGACGGGTGTTTGTGCTGCTGCTCCATGTGCAATGTAGTCACTATCAAATAACAGAGTTACCTGAGTAACATTTTTTTAAAATGTTAATTTAAGAAGTTGTATCCCAGTGCACTAGCACATTTGTGAATTTTGACTCTCCTAATTAAAAAAAACCCAGTATAGTCAGTGGTGAAACCTGGCAATCTATTTTTGTTTTAAAATGTCTGACGCTTTGCTCGTATTCTACAGTGTTCTCTAAATATGTGAACTTTTGCTTGCAAACTGAATGAGTCTGACCGTCATGGTCAGAGATCTATTTATGAAAGTTCACATGCAAAGAAATATTTTAAAACATTGAGGAGAATGGTCAATGAGGTATTCTTGATGGTTTTTTAGCATTATAATAACCACACTGCTGCTTGCAGCTGCTTGCATGGAAGATGAGGATTACATTCTATCAGTTGTTTGCTCTACACTTAGTATTGTCAGAGACCAGGATGGTGAGCAGTTGTCCCTAGAGGTTGGAGCAGGAGTCATACTTAGCAGTTGGAACAAGAGCCGGGAATAGGAGCTAAGGATCAGAGCTGGAATTAGAGGCCAAGGGTCAGAGTTGGAGCAGAAGCCAGTAACCATGAATAGGAGCCAAGGATTGGAGCTGGAATCAAAGGCCAGATGTCAGAACCAAGGATCAGAGTTGAAGTCATTGGTCAGGAATCAGAGCCAAGCTTCAAATCTGAGGCTGCAATGAGGCAAGGCAGGGGTAGGGTTGGAACAAGGCGGGAGCAAGACTGGGAACAAGCAGAAGCAATCGCAGCCATGGGTGAATGCTTTGAACAGCCGCTGAATTGCTGCTGGGATTAGGAGCCGGTCTGTTGATTTTTCCAACCAATCAGGTGGCATACCCAATCAGGCAGCCTACTACAGGCCAGTTATGCTAATTTGGTTGCCTGGAGACTGGTTCTGCTGCAAGCCCTCAAGGACAACTCTTAGTGGCCTCGGGGCCCGGTTTCTAGGGGTACCTCCAGCAGAACTTTCAGAACAGGTCCAGGGTGTGGATGTTCTGTACTGGTTCCCAAGACCACTCATCCGGACTGCATCCTTCCGAGTCCACCATGTACCAGAATCTTCCCCTAATTTGCCAAGAGTCGAGGACTCAGAGGACCAAGTACTCCTCCTGTCCACGGACTGTTATGGGTGGCAGTGGAGGATTGGAGCAGTTTGGGTATCAGTTCTCAGTGTAGGGCTTTAAAAGTGAGATGTGAAAGATGGGTGGATCTTCAAGGATTTGTGGAGCTGTAACCAGAAGGCCACTGGGTTCACCTGTTATATAATCTTGAAAGGATTCAGGATTAACAGTCTAGTTTGGCAGATGGGCAGCTCGATTTAAGGTTCTGGGCAGAGAGCCACACCTTATCTCCTACAGCCAGATTCGGCCCGGTCCATGTGATGTTTGTGGGCTTCTTTGGCAGACTGCAGGTGTTCTGTGCGCTCCCAGTGCACCTGGTATAGGTGGGCAGCTGAATCCGCAGTGGTCAGTACTGGAGATCTCATGGGCAAGTCTAGGTGGAAGTGGGTCTGAAAGCCATTGTTCCCAAAAAATGGGATATGTTGTCTTAAGGTATGGATTGCATTGTTACATGAGAATTCAGCATAGCACAGCAAGGGAAGCCAGTCATCCTGGTGGAAACTCAAAAGAAGACAGTAAAGATACTGCTTCAAGATTTGATTGGCCTTTTCTGTTTGCCCATTAGTATGCCAGTGATAAGTGGATGAGAAGAGGAATTTGATGCCAAGGAGTCTGAGAAATTCCAACCAGAGTCAGGAGATAAACTGGGACCCCCAGTCTGATAACAATGCCTGTTGTTAACCCATGGTAACAGAAGACATTTTGCAAGAAGAGCTGAGCCATGTCCCGTGTGGTAGGAACAGTATTGTATGGGTTAAAGAGTCCCATCGTTGTTAGGAGGTCGACAACAACCAGGATTACAGAGTGTCCCTGGGAGCATGGCAGTTCTACAGTAAAGTCAACTGATATAGTAGATGAAGGTTGCGGAGGCATGGACAGAGGCTGAAGGAGATGATCATGGTTTCTTGGTATAGTTGCAGGACCTTATATAATTCTTGATGTAAGCTTGTAGGCCTGTCCACCAGAAGCTCCGCAAGCCCAGATTGCAGGTCTTGAATTGTCCAAAATGGCCTGCGAGTGGCAAATCATGGCATAGGTTCAATATCTGGAGCTTAGGTTGTCCCTCCAGAACATAAATACAGTCCTTGAGATAGGGGAGGCCATTCTGTAGTTTTAACTAACCACATTGTTCAGGGTCTTGTGGATCTGGGTTGCAAACTGATCATCGGGAGCAGGAAGTGGATGAGGATGACAGACCATCCATCATCTGGTTGATAAAGTTGGGTGTCTTAAGCATGGTGGCAAAGCTCTTCACCGGGTTCAAGATATTTGTCTTTGTGGGATAAGGCATCTGCCCTCCTGTTTCTTGTCCCCAGGTGATAGGATACCACAAAGTCAAAGCAAGCAAATGAGAGACCAGCAGATGTGGCATTGGTTAAGGCATCTAGCAGTCTATAGGTACTCAAGGTTCTTGTGGTCCATCAGGACTTGAATTGAGAACTTAGCTCCTTCTAGGAGGTGGCACCACTCCTTGAAAGCCGCCTTGATAGCCAGTAGCTCCTTGTCCCAAATAGTGTAGTTTTATTTAGCCAGGGTTAGCTTCTGAGAATAAAAGGCACAGGTGTGGAGGTGGTTGCAGGGGCCCACATGTTGTGATAGTACTGTACCTATGGCAAAGTTCAAGGCCTCAGTTATGAATTGTAGTGGTTAGATTAGGAGTGGATAGCCAGGAATAGGAGTCCAGGGTCAGAAGCCAGAACCATGGGTCAGAGCCAGAGTCAGAGTCAGAAGTCAGGAATTGGAGCTGAGGATCAGAATCGGAATCAGAGGCCAGATGCCAGAACCAAGAGTCAGAGCTTGAAGTCGGCAGTCAGGAATCAGAGCTGAGGGTCAGAGCTGGGTTACCTGGAATGAGGCAAGGCAGAGCCATGGCTGGGTCCAGGGCAGGAGCAGGGCGGGAACTAACAGTTGTAGGAGCTATCCCAGCCATGGGTGAATGTTTGAGCACCCACTGAATTGTTGCCACTGCTGGGTTTAAGAGCTGGTCTGGTGACTCTTCCAACCAATCAGGCAGTGTAGCCAGTCAGGCAACCTACTGCAGGCCAGCTGAGCTCGTTAGAATGCCTGGGGAACGGCTCTGCTGCAGGCCCTCATTACTGACAGGTATCAGTGGAGGAAGAAAAAATGGTAACAGCACAGTTGAAAGACAGAGTGAAAAATGATATGCCAAAAAGCAGCAAAACTGTAAACAAAGGTCTGACATTTCAATACCAGACGCAAAAGGAATGTATTATGAAACTGGCACCTCTTGGCACAACAAAAAATTCCTGACAGGAGTGCTATTTTTTCTGTATTTTCTTTGAAATCTTTCCTTTAAAAACCCGCCCAGAGACCCCTGAAAACATGTAAAAAAGGCTTTTGTTACTCTATCACATAAACTCTAGCACAATTTGTCATCATCAGATTCGATGGACTACCAAGACATAAATGCTGAACTACACCCCTACCCCTGATATACCGCTGTCCTCGAGCCAAAAAATCTTACCACGTTATTGGTGAAACCGCGTTATATCAAACTTGCTTTGATCTGCCGGAGTGCACAGCCCCGCCCCCCCCAGAGCACTGCTTTACCGCGTTATATCCAAATTCGTGTTATATCAGGTCGTGTTATATCGGGGTACAGGTGTATATGTAATTTTTGCACAAGATTGTAAAATTGGCCTCCTTCAAGTCATAGGTGAAAGAGCAAAATCATGAGACCAAAATAAAGCCACTCACTGGGTGTGGATCAGCATTCACATCACACTCCTCCTCAGTACCTGGTCCAGGCCAGGGAAGCTTATGATCCAACCAGTGGATCAAATTTGATGCTGAATCCTGGTCACATGCCACCTGAGACACGTTGTGCATATGCTAAGAAGACGACTGGGGAAACTAGATAGTTGTTGAGCTTGAAGTCAGAGGTGTTGGAACAATTTTTATAATGGGGGTGCTGAGAGCCACTGAACCAAACTGTAAATCCTGTATATAATGGAAACCACTTCAATCCAGGAGGTGCAGCAGCACCCCCAGCATCCCTAATTCCAGCACCTATGCTTGAAGAAAGAACAAAAGCCTCCTTGTAGGGAGAGAGTTGCTCACACATACACACCACCCATCTTCCTGGTGGAGCACTGGGAAGTCCCACAGTATTGATTTAGTTGGGGATTGGTCCTTCTTTGAGCAGGGGGTTGGACTAGATGACCTCCTGAGGTCCCTTCCAACCCTGATATTCTATGATTGTACTAGTGATCTGGCCAGGACTTGAGTGGATTATAGCTCCCAGTAGGTTCTCCTGCTACCTTCAGTCTCAGTGACCTTTGTTTAAACAAAGAAAACAGTATGTTTAATCAAAGTTAAAGATCATAGTCAATTCTGGAGGCCTCAGGAGCTGTAATGGCTGGAAGGCCGCTGAGAGTACCAATCAAGGATTCTGAGCCTCCAAAAATGTTTCATGTATACGGCAACGGCACCTGGAGCCTTTGATAGGCCTTTTTTTAATGTTCAGTGTAAATCTAGATAAATGAAATGAAAGTAGGATCTTGAAAGTGAGTAACAGAATTCTGCCCTATAGGTATTTCATTTTTCTTATTGTATGTGGAAAAAACAGCATTCATCTGCTGCCTTTCTTCACAGCAAATAATTAAATACAAATATGCTATCTAGTTTGCTTGGTTTTTTGCATCCCCTCCCCAAATGTGCCTTATTTATATTTATCATTATTTATTTACATAGCAGAAAGTGTGCTTGGTGCTTTGCAGACATGTATAAGGACCAGGTTACTGCCTCAGAGAATTTACGATTTAAGGCCCTGATCCTGCAAGCACATGATTAACTTGAAGCATGTCAGTAGTCCCGTTGGAGCCAATGGGATTCCTCATGTGAATACATGACAGTTAGACAAAAATACAAATGGAGCACGAGGGAAGGAGTATGACATGAGGGCAGTGATTGAGCAGATATGTTTGGCATGTGTATCCCATTTTATTTTTCTAAGCACACTCAATGTGATTTGCCATATGCATAAGTGTTAGCAGGATCAGGCCTCACAAAAAATACAGTTATAATTAAAGTGGAGATGTTGAACATTATAGTGTATAAGCATTCTTTTCAGAAAGTTGTAAAACGTTTCACTGGGGTTTGGTTCAAGTGCCATTCAAACTCAGAGAGAAGAAAGAATGACTTTTTAAACAATGTAAACATGTTGGGCGAGATCATGGCCTCCAGATGTGCACATGGATCTCATATGAGAGTGAGTGCATGGGGGGAGGGGACTCAGCTGTCTTCATGGCAGAACTGCCTTCCCCAGGATTCCTCTAAGTCCTCAGGATCTGAATTGGAGAAGGGTGTGGGGACTAGGCAGGACAGGATGGGGCGTGCATGTTGAATAGGGACAGATGCACCTTGTCCCCTTGTGGAGATAGGTAGAAAAGATGAATGCTCCTTCACAGTTCAAAACCCCCCTTTAGGCAACATAACAAGGCAGCTGTGGTCACAGGAAACTCTGGAAGTATGGTTCCAATGGAGAGTAATGAGCAGACACAAAGCACTTGGTCTCATCATAGGGATTGTCTTAAATGCAATGTTAAGTTATAACTTGAGTGTTGCTCCTAATTTGAGTCCTGTCCACACATACAAACCCTTCACTCGTGTGTGGTGGTGCTTTTAACTTGATTTGACTCTAGAGGGGATACAGACTAAAGCTTGAGTGAGCATAACTCAACAACAACTAATACTCTCTCATGTGGATGCAGGCTAGTGCTATTCAATTGCCACTAGTTCTCCAGTGCCTTCCCAAGTTCCCCCTGTTTGCTCAAAAAGGACAGACAAGTTCTCCCATAATTTATTGGGAAAGAATTCATAGAGCAGCTTAGCTTACTGCAGCACTAAGAACCATGGGATATGATCTCCAGAAGTCTTAGTGCCACACAAGAGCCAATTCAGTACAGTATGGACACAGCAACTTGAAAGTGGTTTCTCAGTATGGCTGCTCCCACTTGAGTTAGGCTAACTTGAGAGGAGTCACTTGAGCGTAGATAATTTGAGTGAAGACATACCCATGCATGGTCTTGTCATCCTTTGATCCTGGGGGATCCTTGTTCTGAAGGACCAAATCTTGTCTCATAAGAGAAGAACTCTTTAAGAAGTCATTGCAGAGGTTTTCTCTCCTTTTGCTATTTTCCATGTGGCTGGGGGAGGAGAGAAGGGGTTACTATGGGAAGAGGCAATCCAGCCCATTGCACTGTTTTTATGTGCTCTTTTAGTGAAAATACAGCATTGGGGGACAGGATGTCCAAGAATATTTTGACTCACTTTTCAAGTTGAAAAACACTGTTTAGAGAGGAAGTAGGTATCTTGTGCTTTATTGAAAATATTTACTGGTAATTAAGTTAGATTTTCTGGTGTTTATTAATGTAAGTCCTTTTTTATTGTTGTACATTTTAAGTTCTTTTTGAATGATTTTCATAACAGTGAATTAGGGACTTAAAAATTTGTGGACTTTATTCGTAGATGGAAACAAGGGAATAAGATTATATGCAAAAACAAAATAAATTACTTTTATTTATGTTTAAAATGTTCTAGTTAACTTTTTCTTGACCTTTTTAATAAAATGTTCATAAGTTTGTTAGTAGTGTACAGAAACCAAACACAAAAACATGCTACTATTCCATGATAAAAATTAACACAAAAGGCAATTTATATTCATGTTATATTCATTCATTGTTCAGTCCTGAGAACTCTGCTTCATCGGCGTTTTTAAAGGGGAATTCCACATAATGCGTTGCCGGAATCAGGCAGGGATTGCTGCATTGAGTGTTTCTTGAAATAGATACTCTGTCATCTTTCTCTTAAGTGATTCATATAATATAGCTATGTTCCATTTGGTTAAGTTCCTGAAAAAAAAAAAAGCAAGAAAGAAGGGAGGGAAAAAGCACAAATAGTGACTGTGGTTCTGAAATGTAGAACTACTGCGAATATGGTGAGAGGGCATAAAAATTGTGTCAGGATTGTGATATAGAGAAAGATCTTGAACCTGATTCTCATTTACACTAAGTCCATTTTATACTATTCTGGTAGCATAAAGGGGCCCTGTAGCAGGCAGTGACCCTGAATCAGCTTCTCCCAGCTGGCCCTTTAAATTACTCCCACTTGGCTCTGTCCAGACTAGCAGAAAAGTCTCTCAAATAAACAAAAATTTGGAATGAAAATTCCACATCCAAATATCCGTTTCTCCGCCCCCGAGCCCCACAGGTGTTCACGCGGGGTGGGAGTGTTTTCACATGCCCCTCCACAGTTTTGGAGGCAATCCAGCAGGTTCCATCTCATTCTCTCTGGTCAGGGAGTTATTGCTGTCTCCTTCCTCTTCTCCCTATCCTTTTTTCTTCACATAATATTTTCCTGTTAATTTCCTGTTAATTAATCTTATTTTGATTGTCTTGACAAAAGCATTTATTTTCAGGTACTTAGTATGTGACTAAGGGTTTATTCACAATCCCAGGTTTAGCTGATTACTACCAGGTTGGTTAAACTTTGGGTACCATTTCAGTCATCCTAATGGGTCAGCAGCCCCCAAGGCCATCCCTAGGCTCAGGGCATAAAGGCGATACAAAGTCACCTTTGGATCCCCCTCGCTCAGGCCCTGAACTGAATGGAGGGGATGTTTGATATTCAGTTTTCTTAACATTTTTTAACCTTCTTTGCTAATATTCAAATGTATTCATGTATTAAGATCAAATTTGATCCATACAACCAAATTTCTAAGTCAGAGCCCTGTGGTATTGTACACCCACATCTTTCTGACTGGGTCACAGCATTATGAGACGTCATGTCATACGGTGTTTTGCAATGGCAGCCTGAGTTCCAATAATTTATTTGCTCTCTTAAATAGCAAAAGTCACAGTGTTCTTCAAAGCTAGAATTTAAAAAGTAGTGTTGGAGTTCTGAGTTATCGAAAGGTTATGAGCTATTTTAGAGAGATGAGAAAAAATAGCTTTTTTTCAAGAATTACAGTGTACTGAGAAATTACTTATCTTAGATGTAGGCCATTGTGTGTTATCGCATCTTTTCTTAAGTCCGGTGCATCTAACATTTAGTACAGGATGTTTTTGCATTTCCTTGACTTTATATATTTTTGTTATAGTCATTACCAGCCCGATGCATGCAAGGAACATTTGAAATGGCAAATAAAGAAGAAAACAGAGAAAAAAACAGATATCCCAACATCCTTCCTTGTAAGACTTTACAATTTATTTTCTAAATATCAGTCAAATGTCTGGATGCCTCTTACACCAATCATGCCTGTAATGTTGTCTGCATTCACTGAGTATACCTGAGTAAAGCTGATTAATTGACCAAAAAAAATGCTATTTATATGCTACTAAACGCACATCTGCAAAGTAAGCTTCTTTTGCAGTGGTGTCTCTTTGGATAATAATTGCTGTCCATTAAATTTGTCTTTAATTTCAGAGGGTTTGATATGAATCCTTAGATTCACCCAAAAATGTAAGATGGTTCCCTTGAAACTCAGTTCAGATTTGTGCAATAAAAAAGAAAAGAGCTTTGAGTATATGGGCCAAGCTTGAAGTATCTAACAAACCTTATCTATTACAAATGTGTTGCACACTATGCAAAAAGTATTGCATTCTCAGTAACCCAGTATAAGTATGGAGGTGCAGCAGGGTTTTTTATAGTGAAGGCTTGTTAACCTGCTATCCAAAAGCTCTGTGCACTGTACAATTACAATACAATTCAAAGAGACCTCTTCACAACTACCTTAAACAAATTATTCCCTGTCTATTCACCTAAAAATCCCTTTGAAACAGATGAGCCTTGCAGCATGTCTTCAAGGTCAGTGTTTGCAGGCTCTGGTGAAACAAGAGTGTAAGGGACCAAAATCTTCCATAAGTTTTACATCAGCAAGGTCAACATGATTTGGCCCATATGACATATCTGTTATATACACTGTATTAGTCAGCCTTTTATGATATTTAATGATGGCGGAATAATAATGCAAATACTATGGTTCATAAAAGTGCAGATCTATCACTGGCATGTTAAAGGGCTTTGTATTTTGAGGAAAAATTCTGATTGATGTAAATACTATAACTCTATCTACCATACAGACTCTAATAACCATTTCTTTCTTCTCAGATGATGATTCCAGAGTCATTTTGACCCAAATAGATGGAGTTCAATCTTCAGACTATATTAACGCTTCATACATAGATGTAAGCTAATAGTTTTTCACTTTCATTCAGATTGCTAATTTTAATTGCAAACTAAATGTCAAATAGACATTTGTCTTAAAGCACATCTTGGCGTTTCATTTTTTAACTAGCCATACATTTTATTTCTGTAGGGTTACAAAGAAAAGAATAAATTTATAGCTGCTCAAGGTAATGTATTTTCCTGTCTCCATTTTTGTACTTACACGCACCAGAATGCAACCCTCCCCCTCATCCCCCCACCCCTCCCCCCCCCACACACACTAAAAAAAACTCAGAGCCCACATCAAGGTTAATATGTTACAAGATCAAAAATTCCTTCCTAAGCATAACTAAGTTGGTCTGCTACATCATGGTCATCGAAGTGAGAGTTGTTAGATACACTATGCGCTGTAGGTCAGGCAATGGGCTCAATTTAGTGTATCTAGAGGGAGGGGGAATGGCTGCTGCTCTTAGAAAGGTGGGACAAGCCTGCTCCCCAAGCAGCAGCATTTATGTCTCCAAGAGCTGTGGACCAACCTGCCTGGAGCATGGACTGTGTTTGAAATGCCAGCCTACTGCTGGAAATATTCTGAGTCCACTCACCCCACCCAATCAATCCGGAAGCTAGATACACCCAACTCAGTTTCTGCCTCTACTGGTGCAGGCCTATTTGATAATGATAGTATTACAACTGGTCGAACTTCCAGTCATGCCAGTTGGAGCTATTATGCTGGGTCTTGCAAGCAGTCCTTGTGTAAATACAAAAATCCCCATTGTTTCAAGAAGTACTTTCTGATTACAGTGATTGTATAACATAGGAGATGTTTTCTGTAAATTGATAGAGTTCATATAACTGTGCTTCAAAGAAGTGAGCTTTTCAATGTACATATAGTGCATTTGTAAAACTGAGGCATTTACAATCAGTATATTTTCATGAGATATGAGCTGGTAACTCATGAGTGGAAGAGAAAAATGTTCTTGTGTACTGTGATATTGCTTGTTTTCTTTATGTCTCTTGAGTATAGAACTGTATTCTATGTGCAGGACCTAAACAAGAAACAGTTAATGATTTCTGGAGAATGATATGGGAGCAGAAATCTGCAATTATTGTTATGTTAACAAACTTGAAAGAAAGAAAAGAGGTAAGTAACTTTTATTTCCGTTTTGATCAGCCTGAAATAATCCCCACATTAAGTAGCCTCTGGCTGCAATGTGCTGCTTAACATCTGACTGTTAATGGCTGTCACCACTTCCTTTTCCAGTCCTTTCTGAGGTTTTAAGTCTCTGCTAAAAATGTAGTTGTAACTTACAAAATTTCAAGCTTCTAAATATTCCCTGGTGACTAATTTCCTCATAACGAATCTTTTATCATGTGCTATACTGCCTCACTGTCAGACTTTAAGCCAAAAGCAAATTGAAATGAGGAGGGCCTTTTTTTGCTTCTGCTGCAATGTATGTGAAACTGGCCTTATAAGTTGGATTGAGAGTAGGAATGAATGTTGAATCGATATTACTCTCTTTTAAAAGTTTTCAGTTAAAAGAATGATTACATTCATAGTGTGATCACTACAATTGGATATGGCTAATCTGAAAACAACCTATTTTATTGTGAAAGGCTGCATTACAACTCTGTTTGTGGTTTGCTGTTCTCACATCCGTCCCCTCATTCTGTGGTGTTCCTCCCCTCCCCTCTGTTCCTATTTCATATGTATCCTTCCTTGTGTATAAGTTGAACAGTAAAATGTACTGAAATTATGCAGGCTAACACTTCAGAGCTCAAGATTATTACATAATTAACTTATTTAACTCACCAGAAGTGATAAAAAAAAATAAGAAGCCTGATAAAAAACAAAAAAAACCTACCAGTGCACCATCACAAATTTTGCTCTTGGGCGATTTTCTTTTAAATGCCTATTTATCCTCATGGGCTAGTTAGTTAAACATTCCAAACACTAAAAAGTGTAATTTTGGAACTTGGATTCCTCAGGCAATGCGAACTGGGGGTGCAGTGAAAGCAATATGCCAAGTTACTGAGAACAATGTACTGTGTTCTGCTGGAGAGTGACCTCTCCTGCCAGGTAAAAAGTAGTGTCGATAAACTCCAAAATAACTCCCAACAATTCCTCCTTAAAATCAAAGGATAATTATTCTGGAGGGTGAGGGTACATATCATAAGCATTGAGATAGTTAATGTGCCTTAGTGATGTTAGTTAATTTACACAGCAGCTCTTTTCAGTTATATATTTTTATCAGAATAAGGAAAAGCTATTTAAGTCTGATTGCTCCTAACAGCTATGAAGGAGGTACTCCCTGTTTGCTTACACAAGGCCCTCTCCCTTTCCTGTAATCTTAACATTACCAGCCTTCCTGCATGGTCAAACAGCATACTCATACCAAGGCCTGACATACTGATGCTAGTACCCACAAATGTCACCAAATCTCATTTGAACAGATTGGAGACTCCTTTCAGGCAAATACCCATCAGGCCATAATGGTTGGTAAAATGCTTATTCCACAGAAGGAGACATATTGCTATCTCTTATCCTACTTCTAGAATCCCCATGCAACTGATGACTCTCACCCAAGGTTACCTGATGTTTCCCACCTGTTAACCAGCCCTATATCTGGAGTTGGGGGTTAAAGCTGTCAGACAAGTGCATGCTATCAGAAAAATAAACAAATAAAAAAGATGGAACAGTCATTAAAACAAAACAAACAAAAAACCCAAAAGCCTCCTTCGTCACGATCTGGCTGCCAAAGGAGCATGTGAAGACTCCATCCAAACCATGTATTTCCTGTTGTAATAATGCAGATAACTAACATTGAGAGCATTAGCACAAAGCCTTAAAATAATGTCCTGTTTTAGATTAAAAAACAAACATCCTCTAAATTAGGGCTGTCAAGCGATTAAAAAAATTAATCACGATTAATCACGCGATTAATCATGCTATTAAACAGTAATAGAATACCATTTATTTAAACATTTTTGGATGTTTTCCACATTTTCAAATACATTGATTTCAATTTCAACACAGAATACAAAGTGTACATATTTATATTTATTTTTCATTATAAATGCACTGTACAAATAAAAGAAGTAGTATTTTTCAGTTCACTTTATACGAGTACTGTAGTGCAATCTTTTTATCATGAAAGTTGAACTTACAAATGTAGAATTATGCACACACAAAAATTGCATTCAAAAATAAAACAATGTCAAACTTTAGAGCCTACAAGTCCACTCAGTCCTACTTCTTGTTCAGCCAATCACACAGACAAACAAGTTTGTTTACATGTGCAGGAGACAATGCTGCCCACTTCTTGTTTACAATGTCACTTGAAAGTGAGAACAGGAGTTCGCATGGCACTGTTATAGCCGGCGTTGCAAGGTATTTACATGCCAGATATGCTAAACATTCATATGCCCCTTCATGCTTTGGCCACCATTCCGGAGGACATGCTTCCATGCTGATAACACTCATTAAAAAAATAATGTGTTAATTAAATTTGTGCCTGAACTCCTTGGGGGAGAATTGTATGTCTCTTGCATTGTGTTTTGCCCACATTCTGCCATATATTTCATGTTCTAGCAGTCTCAGACAGTGACCCAGCATGTTGTTCGTTTTAAGAACACTTTCACTGCAGATTTGACAAAATGCAAAGAAGGTACCAATGTGAAATTTCTAAAGATAACTACAGCACTCAACCCAAGGTTTAAGAATCTGAAGTGCCTTCCAAAATCTGAGAGTGACGAGGTGTGGAGCATGCTTTCAGAAGTCTTAAAAGAGCAACACTCTGATGCAGAAATTACAGAAACTGAATGACCAAAAAAGAAAATCAAGAAAATTCATATGTCCCTTCATGTGTCAACCACCATTGGCTTCTGCTAGTGGTATCTGACTCAGATGATGAAAATGAACATGTCGGTCTGCACTGCTTTGGATTGTTATTGAGCAGAATCCATCATCAGCATGGATGCATGTCTCCTGGAATGGTGGTTGAAGCATGAAGGGACATATGAATCTTTAGCCCATCTGGCACGTATATCTTGCAACGTCAGCTACAACAGTGCCATGCAAACCCCTGTTCTCACTTTCAGGTGACATTGTAAACAAGAAGCGGACAGCATTGTCTTCTGCACATGTAAACAAACTTGTTTCTCTGAGCGATTGGCTGAACAAGAAGTAGGACTGAGTGGACTTGTAGGCTCTAAAGTTTGACATTGTTTTTGAGTACAGTTATGTAACAAAAAAATCTACAGTTGTAAGTTGCACTTTCACGAAAAAGAGATTGCACTACAGTACTTATATGAGGTGAATTGAAAAATACTATTTCTTTTATCATTTTGTATCAAATGTAGAAAAACATCCAAAATATTTAATAAATTTCAATTGGCATTCTATTGTTTAACAGTGCAATTAAAACTGCTATTAATTGTGATTAATTATAGTAATTATAATAAAGTTAATCGCGTGAGTTAACTGCGATTAATCAACAGCCCTACTCTAAATATTCATAGAGGTTTAATTTTATTACTTTAAAATAATTTTACAGCTATATGTCATCAGTAATGGAAGTAGGCACACAATATTTAAAAGTACTAAATGTATGTACTGCATGTTTGCATAGGATAAATGTTATCAATACTGGCCAGATCAAGGATGCTGGACTTATGGAAATATCAGAGTTTCTGTGGAAGATAGTATCGTTCTTGTGGACTACACCATTCGCAAGTTTTGTATACAGTCAGTAAGTAATAGCACTCTTGCTACTCCTTAAGATTTTTTTATTTTGTTTTTTAAAGCAAAGTATAACAGAAATTCAGGCTTTTGTTTAAAATGAATTTAACTGGAAATTTAGTTTTTAACTAAAATTGAGTTGAAACATATGTAGACTAAGAGAGCAGTAAGTTCATGGAATCCGTTTCTACTTGAGTTGTTGGAGTAAAAGAGAATTAATTATGCAAATACTGATGGCTGTATAGGAGAATGTGGGAGCTGTAACCCTCTCTCCTCTTTGCCTGCGTTTGGGCTGGATGGGACTTAAGTTTAAAGAGGGGTCAGTCAAATTGGATCCTGTGAATAGGTAACCACTCTTGGAAGGTATTTTCCACTGATTATGGGCCCCCCCCCCCCCCCACATTGATTATGTGTTATTTTGGAGGAACTTGGGAGTGTGTTTACCCTCCTTTGTGCAAAAATATTTTTGAAATTAGGGAAAGTTTTTAAATCATTAAAAATGTAAAAGATACTAAAATTATCTAGCGATGGAAGAGGTCTTATCACAGCTGACATGAAGGGCCAAACACAGGCAAAGAGGAGAGCTCCCTGATTCTCTGCCATATACTGGCCCCAGCACTGGTTGGGGACTGTACATCATCTGGGGATAGCTGGAGTACATGGTGTTCTGGCCACCCCTCCTTCCCTCTCTTGACATGCCCTGTGCACCAGGGAGTGCAGTGAGGGGAAACATATAAATTGACTTCTCCATTTATGCTGTGAGACACCCTCAATTGCAGAGTTATGGTCAGTCTTCCCTCCTTTTGCGCTGCCTGAGCAGGCCAGAAAATCTGGCCTGTATTGCCCACACCTCCTTCTGCTGTTTTACTAAGTTTATTCTTTTAAAGATTCTAATTGTGTAATCTTTTCTCTCGCCAAGAATAACCTTCACTATATAAATTAAATGCACTAGTGGCTTGCTTAGCATGCTTTCAGAGGGATTAAGGCCTTGTCTACACAAGAATTTTCACCTGTCTAACTTAAGATCAGTTTTTAAAAACTGATTTAGTTAAACTGGTGAAAAACCCAGTTTAATTTAATCAGTGCAACATTAATATTTAGACTAGGCCTTAGAACTGCAGCAAGGTTGCATCTTTTTAAATTACCATGTTAAGTATTGTTTTATTCTTCTCCTCTTCTACCTGTTACATTCCAGTCCTCATTCTCATTGGGACTTTTTGCTTCCCAGCAAAACGAAAATGAACTGAGTGGACTATTTATGTATTTATAAAGCACCTTCACATCATCTCTGGCCATCAAACAGTATTAAAAGCAACTGCAACAGACCACCAGCCCTCCCTGCAGGAAGGTTACAATCCCTTGAAATTAGGTCTCAAAAAGGAGAAAAAAATTCTAGTCTCAGGCAGAGGAAAATAAGTCCTGTGGCAGCTTGTCCACAAATCCAAATAAAACAAAACAAAGGGCAGCTTCCTTCCATCTTGTCCGAAGTCGTCAGTTCCACGTCCTGGATGTTTACTGGGCAACAACTGCCAGCTCTTCTCCCCAGATCTGACTGTTCACGCAGTTTTTCAGAACTAGCTTCCTCCTTTCTGCCCACTGAAGGGATTTAATCACCTTCCTGGGTCAAACAGGGAGGAGACACACACACTCCGTCACAATAATATACATAACTTGCTGAACAATATCAGCTGTGGGAGACTCTCATCCACCATTACATCATTTACCAAGTCAATAATCACCCTAAAAACCTGAGTAAAGAGGTGGTTTGGTCTTAACTTTGCCTTGAAGACTAACAGTTAAGGTTCTTGAGGGCAAGTGAGGTATCTGGGTACCCTACCAGCGGCTGCCAGATATTCAACTCTAAGGACTGTGAGCAGAATTTCCCCAGCTAATGGCAGTTGGTGAGTTGCCACATGGGGAGAGGGGCAATTTCTCGGGTGGTCTAAACCCTTCTGAACAGGGATTGTGTCTCTTGCATGTTTGTACAGAACCCAGCACTTTGGGCCCTAATCTCAATTAGGGCCTTTGGGTTCCACCATAGATTTATTTATTACTACTACTAGTTGTAGCCAGGACCCAAACTACAGACAGCTGAACAGAGCAGAGTCACTTGGAAATGCATAGGGAGTCAGTGAAGCTTTCAGAAAACTGATAATGTAATATGTTCCTGGCAGTTTACACGGCTAATCAGACGGGCAGCTGCATTCACCGCTAATTGTCGCTTTTGAGCAGTCCCTGTATAAAGTACACTGGAGTAATCTAATCTGAAGACCATTCAGGCATGTCTAAGTATAACAAGGGCCATATGAAAAAGGCTGCTAAGACTCTTATTTAAAAGAACTCTTGGCCAGGAAGCTGTATGAAAACAATAGCAAAAAAAAAAGTTATAAAATTCTTCTGGATTGGAAATAGCTGGAAGTCTAGATGTCTTTCACGTGTAGATTCATATCTCCAATTTTACTATGGAACATATTAGTGGTGATAACATTTGGTCACCAGTTGATGGAGACTGAGTGGCCTTTATGAAACAAACTGGTGGTCTTTGTCCAGTTCAAAGTGGAAAAGTCTTCATGTATTAATTGGCGCTAATTAGCAGCCTTCTTGGGGGTCTGACAAAGAGGTCAAGGACTGATAGAGCATGGAGACTGAATTTACTGTCTTAGCCCAAGAGGAGGTTCCTCCAGATCATGGTTGGAAAACATTGGTGGAGTTTTCATTGCCATTGCCTGTGCTGCTCCTGTTCTGTGCTTAAACAGAGTACATGGGTCTTCGAGGCTGTCAAGGCTGTACCTTTAATAGTTAGCACTGAAAATGTAAATTAAAAATAAAAGGAGAAAAGATACAATGAATCCTGTAAGTTTATATTTTATTAGAGCAGTCTCAGCTTCATGTGGTATAGTATCCTGAGTCTGATGATGTACCAGTATCAGATGTATGTCCCCATCCTTATTTGTGTTGTTATGAAGCAGTTCATAGATAATTTGGCATCTTGCATCTCTCAATGGTATAAATCCTGAAGTTCTTACTCAGACTAACTCCAGTGAGAGTTTTTTGTCTGAGTAAGGATGGAGTAAGAAGTGAAGAAGGACTTCAGGATTTGGCCCATGGTTAATAGAAATTGTGAATCTCATTTCTCATGAACTCTACCCTAGTGCTACTCAAATTTAAATGGCAAGGATATGCCTTAGTCAGACTATGGTAACTAATCTGTTTGCAAGTCTTAATATAGGACATAAAATGTCACACTCAGTCTTTTTGTGTGTTTCTAGCAGCTTCATGATGGCTGTAAAGTTCCAAGGCTTGTAACACAGCTCCATTTTACCAGCTGGCCTGATTTTGGTGTGCCTTTCACACCCATTGGGATGCTGAAGTTTCTGAAAAAAGTCAAAACATTGAATCCTTCACATGCTGGACCAATTGTGGTTCACTGTAGGTATGTACGCACTCTAAACCATTCTGTCTTCTTGAGCTTTAACGGTTTGTAAAGTGCTTTGTGTATGTCAAAACTACATTTCTGTCTCTTCATTGAAAATGCCATAGTTTGCATAAAAGTCAGAACTTGCAAAGGTATTTTAGGCTCCATCATAGCCAGGGAGAGGAATGAATTCAAAAATTCTGCCTTTTCTCTCATTTTAATATTGAAACTTCAGTTTGTTGTTCCCAGAGTGATAGGCAATCTATGACATCAACATATTCCCTGTCAGAAAAACAGATTTGTAACAAATGGGTTCACTCTGCCAGTGAATGCTCCTCAGAGAATACATCCCCCAGTTTTCTCACAGTAGAATTGTTGTTTGCTCTTATAGTTTGCCCACTCTGTGCTAGATATGCTGACGTGTAGACTTGTACTTGAGATAATTTGTTTAACACTATGATGTCAGCAGTCTAGATGTCCCATTACTACATACTAATACAGAGTGTGTTCCAATTCATGTACAGACACTTGAGCCTCTTGCCAGTAAGGGGTTAATGATAAATCATTGAAAAATGTGTTATAAAAATGAACAAAAATAGATCAGGTTTTTGTAGAAGTTCAAAACAAATGTTACAACTTTTACATTCAGAACTGCTGTATTTTAGACATCAAGCAAGAAATAGTCTCTTCTAAGGAACAATATATCTAATTAAGATTAGAATAAAATAAGTGGCTTTGTGGGGGTTTTTTAAGGAAATCACTTTTTTATTTTTGGTCTGTTGATTTGTTTTCAGTTACTCATGTTTGATATTTATAAATATTCTCAAGAGGCTTTAAAACATACTCTTCAATGTGGGGCAGCGTGTATTCCTTTATCAGGCATCTGCCATCCTTTTGTTCATTGTTCGTCAGACAAACGCCTGTCTTAGTAGCTCGGTAAGAATTCCTGTTCTCTTGAGTGTATGTACATTACAAAAGGATTTTTTTTTAAGATTTAGAAGGAAAAAGAAGATTTTAGTTATCTCTCATGATTTTCCCCTTTGAGACATCCATATTTTTTATATTCCTTTGCCCAGATGTTCTATACAGAGTAATACTAGGGACATGCTTTGTTCTTCACCAGCAGGAAATTCTATTCTTAATCTAATTGACACCAAAATGCACACAAGGCACTGAGAGTAATTAAAAAAAAAAGCAGATATCTAAATATAATGGTCCAAATCCAAAGTGCACCGCAATAGCACTATTGTGAGTCAGTGTTTTGGACTAATTTGGTACTTTCATACTGCTTGAAAAATGTAGACTGAAAATCATGGCATCTAATTTCCTTTGCAGTCCAGGATATGATGCCATTGAATTGTTGGAAAAAGGAAAGGGAAACTCATCCATAATGAGTAACACCGTATTTCTCGGTGCTAAACACAGAGTGCTTGACCAGAACAAACATGATATTCAAAAAGTTTTAAGCTAAATTAGCATTTAGAGGAAATGAAGGAGAAGCTGGCAGAACAAGGAGAAGGGAGGAAAAAGGGAATGTTTCTGACAAATTATATCATTCATTTTTTTTAAATGCCACTCTCCTGATCAGGGAGGGAAGTTAAGGAGGAAGGGCTGAGAAAAAGATTTCAGAAAGAGTCCAAGAATCACCAGGGGTTTGACAGACAAGTCAATCAGAGAGGAGATGTTGAAAGAGACAGATGGCAGAACTGAGGAAAGAGAGTGGAGTATTCTTGGGGCAGAGAGGGCAGTGAAGGAGTTCATAATATTAGAGAAAGAAGGTAGCACTGAAAATAGAGCTCATGGAGTCTGCGGAGGGGAGAGAGATTAGGGAGCAAGGGAATCAGAGGGCTGAGAGCAAAGATTGATGGACAGGATGGAGGAAAGGCAAACTGAGAACTGAAAATGAACAAGCCATATTCAGAGAGGGGGAATTCTGAGACAAGTCAGGTCAGAACAAGAAAATGTCTGGTAAATTCTGAGTCAAGAAAGTAGGAGAGAGTGAGAAGTGGAGGGAGCCCAAAGGTGGAGCTGAAATATTAATAGAAGGAAGTCAGAGGTAGGGAAGTTAAACTTAGTCATAAATGTGGAAGCCATTCTGTCAGTAGATAACCATTTGGTGGTAATGGTGCAAGAGTGAAAGTAAAATTGAACTCTTACTGGCGGCCGGAGCCCCGGGGCAGCTGCCCCCCCCCCCCCCCCCCCCCCCCCCGCATTGGTGGCCCCCGGGGGGGAGGGGCAACAACATTAAAGCACTGCCACGGCAGCACTTTAAGCAAGGTCCTTTGCCACGGCAGCGCTTTAAAGTCAGCTGTACGGGCCGGTACCGGCGGCCACTTTTTACCGGTACGCAGTACCGGCCCATACCGCCTTACTTTCACCCCTGTAAAGGTGATAGGAGATGGGTGGGAGAGGAGTAGGAGGGGAAAGAGAAAGGACCGATGAGGGAGAGAGGATCAGTGTGATGCAGCTATCAGAGCCTTCAAACTAAGTTAAGTGATGAAAAGGCAAGTAAGAAGAGCGCCACACCAATCAGAAAATTAAATGTTGTTTGTGGAGGAATCTTTCAGACATAAGGTGGTTATGGGCACTGGTCTCTCTATTATAAGGATAATGTGTTTTGTGACACATCATTATCAATGAGGAGCTCAGCTGGTTTTAGTTTGTCATTTCAGCATTCCCACAAGTGGAATTTGTTGCGATTAGTACTAAGTGAATCATTCTACTTTACTTACATCAGACCATGCTAAGGGATTAAGATTTTCAGGCAGCATGAATTTCTATTCAAACAAAAAAGGACACTGTGTGTGCACGTGCAAAGGTGTGTGTAAAGAATATATAATCACACATCGTTTATATAACATATAAAACCAATTTGAAAATAACGGGAGCTTATTTGAACTCTGTATGTGGCATAATTAAAAATACAATAAATCAAAGAAACTCCAACCCCTTACCATATACTGTAATACTCAGGAACCAGACAACAGAAAAAAATATACATATATACGCACATATACCATATACATGGTAATAATTATGTTCTCTCTGTTCAGTATGTCTTTGAGAAAACTTCGAGTGTTTGCAATATGGTGACATGACTTCTGTGGAAAATACTATAATTAATAGCAAAAAATATTTTCTAGCTCTCGAGAGCCATGGATGGTTCATCAATTCTCAAAGAATATTTTAGATTCCTCGTAATTGCACATCAGTGTCTTATGAGCTAAACATTCATTTCATGGCGTCTATATTTCTGACTTTATTTTAAAACTAAATTTTTCTTTGATGAAAGTCAGATTGAATCTGTGAGTATGTTGGGGGGAAAATACATTTACATTTTTAGAAGGTGATACTATGACATTTTAATAGCCACAGGGTAAAATAAGCAAACAGAAGGTTAGAGGAAAGTTGTTAATGCCTAACACAGGATGCCGTGCCCTTTTCCTCTGAAAGGAAGAGCTGAAAATCATCTATGATTGTATCATTTGTAATAATCTTGCTCCCTCTGGTGGCAACTGGAAGACATGTTAAAAACAATAATATTTTTGCATGGACACGTTGAAAACCTTAGCACTTAAAAAAGGCTTAACATATGCCAACATAAAACATGTTACTTCAGTATTAGTAAACCAAAAAGATTCAATAATCAGATTTAGCATGTGCTATGCTTTATCTTAAATCTAATTTCTAGATCTGGTTGAAAAATGGGAAACATTTTGGGGGGGAAATTGTACCTTTTTTCCTTTTAAAAGAAATTGAAAAATCATAATTTTTTCAACCAGCTCTGATGCTCCTCAATGAAAGGATACGTTTTTGTGAAAGCTTTCTGAAAAAAATTGAAATTCAAAATTTTTCAGCCTGCTCTACTAATATCACTATTAAAATCAAAAGTGAATTGTTACGAAATGTAACACCAGTGTGGATTTCAGTCCAATGTAAACAAAATTTGGACCAGCTGTGGGTTACTGCAGCAATCTATCTGGACTTCATGGCTCACTTATGTGTCTCTCTTCTTTTTAAGTGCTGGCGTGGGTCGAACAGGCACATTTATAGTGATAGATGCCATACTAGATATGATGCATGCTGAACAGAGAGTTGATGTTTTTGAGTTTGTTACAAGAAGCCGTAATCAGCGCCCACAGATGGTTCAGACTGATGTAAGTAAGCATAAATCTGTTGTGATCTTTTGTTCATTTATCATGTTTGAAACAAACAATACATTTGTTTCTCAAACACTGGTGAATGTCCCAGTACTTCCTCCCCTCATTTGTGCACAGCAGGAATCACAGCGAGAGTAGGGCAAGCTGGAGAGTAACAGGGGGTGTGAGGATAGACGGTAAGTAAGGGTTGTGACAATACAGTCCTTTATGACTAGTTTCCAAATCAAATTTTGAAGGACTACTGCTGTACTCCTCCCATTCATGTTCCCCTGTAGTTCAGAATGTGCATGATCTAATAGGAAGCCATTGTTACAGCCACAGTCTGACTGTTAATCAGTAAAATGGCCTAAAACATGGGAAACCATTATAGCAAAATGCATGTGCCAGATTTTGTTAAATTGTATTTAATTGCTTTATGTTTAGTGTGCTTGTCGCTTATTCATTCCAGATGCAGTATTCATTCATTTATCAAGCCTTACTTGAATACTACCTCTACGGTGACACAGAACTAGATGTGTCCTCCTTAGAAAAGCACCTTCAAGCATCGCACACCACAACACCACATCTTGTCAAAACAGGGGTAGAGGAAGAATTTAAAGTAAGTAAAGAAGAGGGCTTGCCTCAAGATTTTAGGGATCAGGCCAAAAAGACAACATGGTATGTAGAGAAAAGTATGACGTGTTTGGAAAACTGTCAGAACTAAGCAGCTCAGTTGTTTCTGTTTTATTCCAGTAATGGGAAAGATGAGGGAGGCTTTTCATGTATGAACTCTCAAGAGTGAGAATATTATAATGTGGTGGTGCCCTCATCATTTTTCAGAGGAGAAGTGAGATTCTCCTCTGAAAAGTGACCTCTAAAAATAACACCACCTTAGTCAGCAGCCCTACTCCCTGAGGGTGTTGAATAATGTTTACTTCTTCTTCGAGTAGTGTCCCTATGGATGCTCCACTGTAGGTGCGCTTGCGTCCCTGCTCTGCTGATTGGAGAACTTTGGTAGCAGTGTCCGTTCAGCCCGCACACATGCAGTTCCCCCTCCTGCTGTGCCACAAGACTCACCAGCATTGTGCGGACAAACCCCCCCTTAGTTCCTTCTCAAATGCCCCCGGCTAGAGACGGAGCTGTTAGCAATCCATTCATCAGATCATTAACTCTATTAGAATTCAAATAGCTAGTTAGTCCTTTTCTTAGTCTTAGAGTTTCTCTAGTTCTTTTTCTTTCCCTAAACAAAAAAAAAGAAAAGCAAAGAAAACTTTTCTCCTTGTCTGGGGATTGCATGGGATATGCCTAGTTCACCAGGTTTTAAGAGGTGCCTCTTGTGCAAAGAGGTCCTTCCAGTAGCGGACAGACATTCCTGCTGCATCTGTTGCCTTGGGGAAAGCCACATTTCCCCTGCAATTTAATTTGCCAGCAAGTATAGTCCAGATCTTGGAAGGACCAAGAATTGAGACTAAAACTCCTCCTCATGAAGGCGGCTCTCCAACCATCCCTGGACCTGTGCCAGAAGTCACCCTGGCGGCATGAATCTTCCCCATAGCCCTCGACATCTCAGGACTGTGAGTTGAGGAGACAACTGCAGACCCCTCATGTAAGGCTTCAAAAAAGAGAGCCATGAGTCCCCAGAGTGAGCCCCAGACTAGCTGAAAAAGATTTCTGGCACGTTTGGTATCGTCAGTACCAATGGCACCAAAGCCATACAGACACGGTACCCACAGCTCATGAGGATCCAGTGTGGCAGGTACTATTGATGTACCTAAAGACCTGATGGGCACAGGCACCAAAGCAATAGTACTGACAGGGAAAGGTAAGGACAGGGACTGCACCGCCTCCGGGAAGACACTGCCAGTGTGGGCATTAGCCTCGGCATTGTCAATGGCATGCCATCCAGCCTCAGAGTGCCCGGTATGGCCCAGATCGCTGATCCCTTCAGTGCCATCGATCCAGCAACAACAACTGCTGTCATTAACGAGTATGACAGCACCGCAAGAGTTCACATACTCAAACCTTGCGGTATCTGAAATACCAGAGTCTCCCCTGCTCGGTATCGGGGCCCCGGAGCAGAGTATACCTTGAACATGGGAATCTCCATTGGTCAAATACTTCCATTCTTTAGTAAAAAATCGGATAGTGAACAGGAGAAGATCTCCCATCACTCCTCCCGTGATCCTTATAGTGCCCATTACCAACCTGGGCCCCTTCAGTCATATCCTTTGTCTGTTCCTCAACCACCATGGTATGGCCAACCATGGGCCCAACCACCGCCAGATCGCCCCTCCTCTGTGTGTGGAAGCGTTAAAGCTGTGGAATTGGTGCATTTCCCACAATGTTACAATATCAGCAGCCTGCCTTCCAGGAGCACAGAACACGACAGCAGACAGTGTCAGCTGCAAGTTCCCACATGACCATGAAGGGGAGATGAACCCAGCAGTACTATACGACATATTCAGACAGTGGGGGGACACTGACTATAGACTTATTCACCACTTACCTGAACAAGAAATGTCCATGCTACTGCTCCAGGGCATGCCCTAGACAACACTCCTCAGGGGATGCCCTCCTTCTTTTGTGGCACAAGGGGCTTCTATATGCCTTTCCCCCATTCCCTCTATTATCAAAAGTCCTCTTAAAAATAAAGAGAGAGAGAGAGAGAGCAATCGTCATACTGATTGCTCCCACCTGGGCGAGACAGACATCGTACCCTTACCTGTCACTCCTGGCAACATGTCCAATGATCCCTCTGCAATCCACTCCATACCTCCTCTCACAGAATGAAGGACGCGCTCTCCCTCCCAACCTATGGATACTCTAGTTCAAGGCCTGGCTCCTTCCTGGTTCCAACACATAGATTCTGCTCCAAGGAGGTACAGAAAGTGTTACTACACAGTAAGAAATCGGCTACCTGTCACACTTACTTGCAAAAGTAAACCAGATTTCAGATTTGGTGTAATTCCAGGCAAATTACCCCAACATCTGCTAGTCTCATAAGAACGGCCATACTGGGTCAGACCAAAGGTCCATCCAGCCCAGGAACCTGTCTACTGACAGTGGCCAATGCCAGGTGCCCCAGAGGGAGTGAACCTAACAGGTAATGATCAAGTGATCTCTCTCCTGCCATCCATCTCCACCCTCTGACAAACAGAGGCTAGGGACACCATTCCTTACCCATCCTGGCTAATAGCCATTAATGGACTTAACCTCCATGAATTTATCTAGTTCTCTTTTAAACCCCTGTTACAGTCCTAGCCTTCACAACCTCCTCAGGCAAGGAGTTCCAAAGGTTGACTGTGCGCTGTATGAAGAAGAACTTCCTTTTATTTGTTTTAAACCTGTTGCCCATTAATTTCATTTGGTGGCCCCGTTCTTATATTATGGGAACAAGTAAATAACTTTTCCTTATTCATTTTCTCCACACCACTCATGATTTTATATACCTCTATCATATCCCCCCTTAGTCTCCTCTTTTCCAAGCTGAAAAGTCCTAGCCTCCTTAATCTCTCCTCATATGGGACCTGTTCCAAACCCCTAATCATTTTAGTTGCCCTTCTCTGAACCTTTTCTGATGCCAGTATATTTTTTTTTGAGATGAGGAGACCACCTCTGAACGTAGTATTCAAGATGTGGGCGTACCATGGATTTATATAAGGGCAATAAGATATTCTCTGTCTTATTCTCTATCCCTTTTTTAATGATTCCTAACATCCTGTTTGCTTTTTTGACTGCCGCTGCACACTGCGTGGACATCTTCAGAGAATTATCCACGATGACTCCAAGATCTCTTTCCTGATTAGTTGTAGCTAAATTAGCCCCCATCATATTGTATGTATAGTTGGGGTTATTTTTTCCAATGTGCATTACTTTACATTTATCCACATTAAATTTCATTTACCATTTTGTTGCCCAGTCATTTAGTTTTGTGAGATCTTTTTGACGTTCTTCATAGTCTGCTTTGGTCTTAACTATCTTGAGCAGTTTAGTATCATCTGCAAACTTTGCCACCCCACTGCCACTCTCCTAATGGTCTTGGACTATATACTGACTCTCAAGAAGTCAAGACTATCTCTTAGTTCACTCAAAGTACACCTAGGGCCATAGCGACCTTCCATCAACAAATAGAGGGATACTCAGTATTCTCACACCCAACTACAAAGCATATACCCTCAATTGTATTTCAGTTTAATCCAGCAATACATCAAATCCTAACTGTTGTTTTGTTGTTGTTCACTGTAGAAATTAACAAATGTTCGAATAATGAAAGAAAACATGAGAACTGGCAATCTGCCAGCGAATATGAAGAAAGCCAGAGTCATCCAGATAATTCCATGTAAGACATGCTATCTTTTACATATCTTTTATACGTACTTAAAGTTATAAATATGACAAATTGTTTCACTGCTGTAATAATTCCTTAATGAGTAAACACCATTAACAGAAGAAGACAACAGTGTTGTGGTGAGCTCACCAATCGGTGCCCCTGCTAGGGCTGAAATTTGAACAAACTAATTTGTGAATTTAACTCTTAGAAAAGACTGTGGAACTTACTGTGTATAGAGTTACAGACGATTTATTGATTTTAAGGTATCACTATAGATGTGTGCAAATATATAAAATGTTAAAGAAACAAATTCTTATTCAGAAGAAAAAGAAAATTAAACCCCTTTCACTGTAAAGCACAAACCCATCCAACCCTGTTATACCTGCTTGTATCCGGAGTAGTAGGTCATTTCCTCCCATGTCACATCACTTTCCCCTCTAAGATCCCCAAACTGCAGCATTGACAGAGAAGTGGTTAAAATCACTGATCCCATAGCCACCATCCTCCCCCTCCGCACCCTCACTGCAAGGCTCTCCCCTGTGTACAGCACCGTGCTCTCCAGCCGTGCCTATTACCTTCTCTCCCTTGAATTCTCCTGCCCCTCAGCCACCCCTTGGTGTAGTTCCAACTCACCCCTCTGACTCATCACTCACCAGCAGTGATTGTGTGTCTTGCCATTCTCATGCTCTGCCAGCTGGGTCCTAGAGGTCACTCATCTCCCTGGTCTAGCTCTGCTTGTCCTGTAGCAACCTTTAACCCTTGCATTGCAGCTGAAACAGCTTCTATTGCAACAGCATGCATAACTTCAATTAATTCTTGGTGTGCCTCCCCAATCCTTAATTCACCGGGTTTGCTCCAGCTACTCACTTAGGGGAAAAGGGTTCCCTTCATCCCCCATAGTGCCCATAGGAGCCCTGTGGGGGAGCACCCCATCCTCAGTTAGTCCCTATGTGCTGGGAGGGGGGGAATGCCCCCTCCCCCTCTCGTTGGGGCCTTCGTTTCTGAGGGGGACCCTTTCCTCCTCTTGATCGGCCTTATGAAGTGACATATAGTTTATACATTTAGTATGTCTGTTTGCAGTTAGTTGTGCTTTTTGCTGTTTTAGTTTCAGTTTAAAATATGTGAAATTCATACATCATTCAGGACTGACTGAAATAATTTAGCTTTGTAACTTCTTAGACACTGTACATCAATAAGACTCATGTATGTTGTATATGAAAACTGTAATATCTGTACGTGAAAATATAGTTCTCAGACTTTGCTTGGAATTACTGTTTGGCAAACAAAAATCATGTTACTGAATACTCAATGTGCTTTTCAATTCGTTCACTGAATTCAATTTAAATGTAAGACCTGATTCCACATAGTCTTACTCATTTGAACAGCCCCATTGACTTACAGGACCAAGCCTCATGCCACTTGTTTTCTTTCAGACAGGGAATTTTGTTATTATATCTGTGAAAGTACAAGGAAGAAATTAATCTATGATCAGCAAAAGAAAACTAATAATGTGGCTTTTTTTTTGTTTTTAGATGACTTTAATAGAGTGATTCTTTCAATGAAAAGAGGTCAAGAATATACAGACTACATCAATGCCTCCTTCATAGATGTAAGTACATATTTTATGTACTTAAATTGTTTACATTTGACTATTACGGTATAGAAGTGTTTTTAAAGGGACTGATCAGCTTTGTTTAGGAACAACATTTATGTTTTGTCAAAAAACAAAAAGGTATGTATGTTCAGGGGATGACTTGTAAGAGCAAATAGGGATAGTTGTTTTTTCCTTTGGTGTTTTCAATTTCAGAGAAAACAGTTTTTTGTAATTTAAACATTCTCTTATGCTCTGAACCCAAATACAACAATACTGTAGTGCCTGAGAGCCAAACAGTGAAACAGACTATCAACAAAAGTGAAACTTATTGACTTGCATTTAGCTTAGACAATAAAATATAATTAAAAAAATTAAACAAGCATACCTCGGACTCAATTTGATTGGTCAGTCACAAAAGCAGAACTGGAACTGAAAGCAAGGAGCCAGTCTCTCCTGTGCTGTTGGTGTCCCCACAGCTTGGCTCAGGCAGCATGGAGAAGCAGGTTGCCTGATATGAATACAGAGGGGGAAAGAGCCGAACCTGTCTGTGGGAGATAGATTGGGACAAGAAGCTGGGAGGGGAGAGAGACTGAGATTGAAGGCTAGCAGAGGAGGGAAAACTGGTACTGGCTGGGAGACTCGGACTGGGAGACAAAGGGATAGACTGGGAACTGAGGAGGGAAAGGGGGTAAGGACTGAGATTGGACAAGGAGACTGGGGCTCACTTGGCAAGGAGACTGGGAACCAGTGGGGAGGGGAAGAAAGTGGGAGGAGGGGAAGACAGATTTGTTGAGGAGTAGGGGGAGAACTGGTACTGGCTGGGCAAAGAAACTGGGGATGTGGGTGACACTGAGATTGGATGAGGAGCCGAGGGAGGGAGACTGGGAGCCCTTGGATACAGGGAATGTAGATGGAGAGAAGGGGGAAGACTCAAAGCCAGGGGCTGGAGGGTGGGAGAGAGATCAGACAAGGAGCTGGTGAGGGAAACTGAGACTCTCTGGACAAGGAGACTGGGACAGGGATGAGCAGTCTGAGAACTGGAGATTAAGACTAACTAGGTGAGGAGAATGGGACTGGGATGAGGAACCAGGGTTGCAACAGGAGTAGGGTGGAGGGAATGGAGAAGAAGGGCTTAAATCTAGGGGGAATGGGCAGAAGAGTCTGTGACAGCAAGAGCACACTCTCCCACAGAGTCTGGAATGGACCTTAAGATCCTTGAACCTCACCATTCCTCTTTTGTCAGGTGTGGGTTGTTTTTTTTTTTGTTTTGTTTTAAGACTTAGGAAATTACACACACATTAGAAAAACCTACATTAGAAGAACATTATTAATGTTGCAAAGTCAAGCACTCAAAAGTTAGTAAATGCCAGAATTAAGGTTACCTGTGCAAAGTTCATGGGGAGATTAATAATTTCTATCTTCAGACCAGGGTTTGAATAGTATGCAGTGTATAAGGGATGAAGCTATACATTAGACAATGAGGTTAAATAGCTGTCATTAGGTGACCACCAGATTCACTGAGTGAGGCAGAGATCCTGTGGAAAAAATAGTATGTGATCATGTAATTAAATACTGTATCATAATGTGTATGCACAGTGGAGCTGAATTAAGATTGCACAGGCAGCCTTAATTCTGGTGTTTTCAGAACGTTTGAGCCTTTGACTTTGCAATCTTAATAATGTTCTTTTAATGTAGTTTTGGGTGTGTGCTCGTGTATGCATGCACAATGTATATATAGAGAGACCTGTAGATTATGTCCGGTTGTATTTACTATGTAGTGTGTGATTTTGTGATGGAATTATCTGTGGTACCATTTGTCACATTACAATTAGCAGCACTCATAGCACACTCCTATGGCACCTGTAGCACCTGACTTGAATTGGTAGCAAATGGACATTATTAAAATGTAAAAACACATGCACACGCTTTAGAACAAGGGTTCTCAACCTTTCTTGAATCATCTCCCTCCCTTTAACATTTTTAGTTGGAGCCCTTCACCTCCTAGCCCACGCCCTTTACAGTAGTGAAAAGGATATTCTGTACTTGTGCAAAACCCTTCCTAAAGATTCTCTTCTTCTGGGAGGTCCACAAACAGTAACCCACATGTTAGTTTGGTGTTGCAACACCGTGAAACATGATGGAGGGGCAGCTGGGCCAAATTTCAGAGGTGGTGTGAACCCAAGTGCCAGATCTCAACACCACTCACTCAAATTTGGCGTGGTTCGCCATGCCTCCTGGAAAGTTTGACCTGCCCCCGCCCTTGCCATAAACCTATGCTTTAGAAAAGATACAGATATCTTGCCAGCAGGCTAAATGCTGAGAGAAGGAGTCACTCTTGCTGGTGTACGGAAAGAAAAGTGCATCTCCTCATGCCAGCCTGGCAGTCTATACCCTGGCTCGAGTCAGCTCAGAGTGGGCAGGGAGGGGGTTTAAAGTTTTCAAAAGCACCTCCATCCCATTTTCAAAAGAGATGTAGACAGTTAGGAGCCTAATTCCCATTGACAATGAGAGGCTTTTAAG
Source organism: Terrapene triunguis (assembly GCF_002925995.2). Taxonomy (NCBI): domain Eukaryota; kingdom Metazoa; phylum Chordata; order Testudines; family Emydidae; genus Terrapene; species Terrapene triunguis. The sequence continues at coordinate 23,473,402 of NW_020664446.1, forward strand.
CATCTAAGTCCCTTTTGAAAATGGGGCTTAGACTCTTAAATCATGTAGGCACTTTTGAAAGGTTTACCCCATATCTTTAATGTCTACTTGGAGTGTCATAGGAGTAGCACATTCCCCCAAAATCCTCACTATATTGCATCCCCAGCCAGTCCCATATAGTTCTAGTGCTGCACTTGCTTGCTCTATGCACAAAAATGGAAGGCCTTATAGTGATTTTTCTAGCAGCTGGACTCGGCACCACTGAATGAATCAGGCTCAAGGGTGCAAAGTTAGTAGACAGCCTAAAAAAACAAGTGTGTTTTGTGGAATGTTCTAAAATGTTGGCTGTCCTTCTAAACGACATTCTCTAGCTTAGCTAGAATTTATGGGCTTGATGCGGGAATTAGTGGATGAAATTCTATGGCTTGTGTTAAGCAGGAGATCAGACTAAATGAACATAAGTCTCTTCTGAGCTTAATCTATGAAAATTGGCTAGTTTGAGGCTTAGATGTATTTCTGACAGAAGCAAATTCTAGAGGCAAGGGCCTTCTACTAAAATACCTTGTCTTCAATTCCTGTAAGCTTCACTCTTGGAACTGATAGCTTAAGTGTTCACAACTAACACAGGCATTGTGGATGAGTTAGGGAGAAAGCTAGTCTCCTGAGTAACTTGGGCCATTCGGGCCTATGTGTTTGGTAGTCAAAACCTTGAATTTCACTCAGAAGTGGATTGGCAGATAGTACAGAGAGCAGAGGACAGGTGTAATTGCTCTCGTCATTTAGCCCCAGTCAGAGGGCAGGGAACTTCATTCTTCACTAACAGAAACATCCAAGTGGTCTTCAAAGTTAGTTCCACATAGGTAGAGCGTGTTATAATAATATATGGAGAGATACCTATCTCATAGAACTGGAAGGGACCCCGAAAGGTCATCAAGTCCAGCCCCCTGCCTTCACTAGCAGGACCAAGTACTGATTTTTGCCCCAGATCCCTAAGTGGCCCCCTCAAGGACTGAACTCACAACTCTGGGTTTAGCAGGCAAATGCTCAAACCACTGAGCTATCCCTCCTCCCTAATAATAATCCAGCCTAGAGGTTACAAAGATGTGGATGACCAAAATAAAGCTAGCATCTGAGAAGAAAGAACACAATCCTTTGCCTGCTCACAGATGTACATCAGCATTTCTCGCCATGGATGCAACCTGTGTGTTTAGGAGCAAGACACCCTCCCTCCCCCAAGATTGTGAATCACCTTGGGAATAGGTGGACAGATAACCTCAGTGAAAGGAGCAGTTATGGGACCTGATTCTTTTCCTACATTGTTTTTACACTGGCTTAACTCCACTAACGTCAGTGTAGCCCCTCCTGATTTTCACCAGTGTAAGTCACATAGAATCGGTCACTCAGGCTTTTACAGATCCTCCGAATGCTTCCCCCTTTCTCACTTCATTGTGAACTGCAGATACACAGCACCTTTACAAGTCCAGGCAACTTTTAACTAGTTGCCTATACTTAGACTTGAGTGCCTAACTTTAGGTACCCAAATTTAAAAAATGTTGGCCATAGAGTTGATTGTTGTTGGACTATTGATGGCACTATAGCCGTATTGCTGCACAGTCATCTCAGTGCTTCACATAGACAAAAGAGGTGACGGAATGAGCCCAGCAGGACTCCATAACTGAGAACCCCAGGGAAGAAGGAGCAGCCACTCAGCATCAAATTCTGGGAATGCTCTGAAAGGAGTGAGTGGAACCTCTCTAAAGCAATTGTATCTACTCCTACTGTGGCTTGTAGTCATATCAGCAGTACTGAAGATAGTTTACAGATATAAATAAATCACCAAAAGAATTTGGCCTTTGTCCAGGGCACTAAGGAAATGGATGACTGTACCATTTCAGTGCCATCCCCCCCAAAAAACGGTTACTAATCTTTCTGTAACTGTTCTTCGAGATACGTTGCACATGTCCATTCCAATATACTCGAGCACAGTTGCCAGAATTTTTTCCCCTAGTGGTATCCATTGGGTCGACTCTAGCACCCCCTGGTGTCGCACACTCATAGCGTCAGTATAAAGGGCCCTGCCAACCCCTCTCCCCTTCAGTTTCTTCTTGCCAACCACCTCTGAGAGAGGGGCTGGAGGGTGAGTTTTGGAATGGACATGTGCAACTCATCTCGAAGAACGACAATTACAGAAAGGTTAGTACCCATGCTTGTATATGTCCATTCTAATGTATATGACTCACAAGCAGTTGTACTGGAGGTGGGTTCGGAAATTAAGGACTGGCTGACTATAACACAGCCCAGCCGAAGCTGGCATCATCTCTGGCCTATTGTGTAATGGCATAGTGTGTTGTAAATGGGTGAACTGATGACCAAGTTGCCGCACTGCAGATGTCCTGAATTGAAACTTGTGCCAAAAAAGCAGCAGAAAAGGCTTGAGACCTCATAGAGTGAGCTGTTAGATTAGCCGGGGTGAGATGTTCGGGAGATCATAACGTGCCCTGATACGTGAAATAATCCACGACGAGATTCTCTCTGCAGAAATGGGGAGAGACCTTTCATTCTTTCCGCTATTGCTATGAACAGCTGAGTGGATCTGCAGAATGGTTTGGTTATTTGTATGTAGAAAAGCCAAGCCACAACGAACGTCCAACGAGTGGAAGCGTTGTCCCTCTCTATTCGCATGTGGCTTAGGGTAGAACACTGGCTTGACTGCAGTTGAATTACGAGACAGATTTTGAAAGGAACGACGAGTGTGGTTGCAACTGGACCTTCTCCTTGAAAAAGATCGTATATGGGCATTTCAAAGTGAGGGCTCGGATCTTCGAAACCTACCTGGCTAAAGTGATGGCCACCAGGAAGGCTACTTTTCAGGAGAGGTGTAACAGCAAGGGTCCAGTGAGTTTTCACAGGACAAGGTTTAGGTCCCATGTAAGGGTGGAATCCCTTACCTGGAGGTACACCATTGTTAGACCTTTGAGAAACCGGACAACCATGTTGTGTGAAAAGGCAGAACGATTGTCTATCTTGGGATGGAAGGCCAGGATAGCTGCTAAATGGACCTTGACTGAGGAAAGGGCTAGACCTTGTTGTCTTAGAAGCAGGTGGTCTAGAATGAGTTGTAGGGGTGACTACAGGGGCAGGACTTGTTGTTGGAAATACCAGACGGAGAACCGTTTTTGCAAGATAGGTAGCTCTGGTGGATGGCTTTTTACTGCCCATTAGGACCTCACGGACTTGCTCCAAGCAAACTTGCTCCTCCGGATTCAGCCATGGAGCTTCCAGGGTGTCAGAGACACAAGGTTTGGGTGTAGCAGCCAACTGGGATCCTGGGATATCAGGTTTGGGTGCAATGGAAGCTGTAGTGGTGTCTCCACCAACATGCCTGGGGGGTGGAGAACCAGTGTTGCCTGCACCATACTGGGGCTATGACGATGACCTGTGCTCAGTCCCATTTGATCTTCATCAGAACCTTGTGAATAAGCAGCAAAGGAGGAAATGTGTAGTACAGGTGCCTTATCCACGGTAACAGGAATGCTTCTGCGAGAGACCTTGGGCTGTGACTTCTCAGGGAGCAGAACTGGTGGCATTTCCTGTTGGTTTGGGTGGCGAACTGGTCTATGAGGGGAATCCCCCCACTATTGGAAGATGTCCCTCACAATGTCTGGACAGAGAAACCACTCATGGTGAAAGGAGAAAGAGATGATCTGCTAACTGGTTCTGAGTCCCAGGAAGGTAAGATGCCTCTAGATTGATGGAGTGATCAATGCAGAGCTCCCACAGGCAGATTGCTTCCTGACATGGGGGAAGAATGTGCCCTGCCCTGCCTGTTTATGTAGAACATAGCTGTCATATTGTCCTTGAGGATCAAAAATGGATTTGCACATCAAGTGAGGTAGAAACACCTGGCAAGCTAGACCTACTGCCCTGAGCTCCCTGACATTGATGTGCAGGGAAAGCTCTTCTTGAGTCCAAAGACCTTGAGTTCTGATGGACCCTAGGTGGGTTCCCCTACCAAAGACCGATGCATCGCATATCAGAGATAAGGATGGCTGGGGTTTTGAGAAGGTTACCCCTCCGCATACCATGTGAGTGAGTTGAGCACCTAGGCCAGAACCATGACCACTGAGTCCGGGTGATGGCGAGATGGGGAGTAGACCGTAGGTAGCTAGGCTTGCAGAGGTCTGAGTAGTAGCCTCACATGTTGCACTACATATGTGCATGATACCGTGTGACCAGGAAACTCAGTCACTTTCTCGCAATCCTGATCCGATGACCTTGGAGAGATCTTATCAGGGATGCAATCAAGAGGAACCGGTCGTTCGGCAGTAGTGCCCTTGCTTACACCAAGTTGAGCACTGCCCTGGTGAACTCTATCCCTTGAATCAGGATCAAAATGGAGTTCTGGACATTTAACAGAAGGCCCAGTGCATTGAAGGTTGATTGAATGAGACAAGTGTTTGCTTCCACTTGAGCTGTGGACTGGCCCTTGACCAGCCAGTCGTCAAGGTATGGGAATACGTGGTATCCCTTTTTTCTGAGGAAGGCTACTACTACTGCCATGCACTTTGTGAAAATACACAGAGTGACTGACAGGCTGAATGGGAGAACCACGAACTGGTAGTGAACTTGGTTCACTACAAACCTTAGGAAAGATGGAAATGTGAAGTAAGCATCCTTTAGATCAAGGGTGGCATACCAACTCTCGGGATCCAGTGAGGGAATGATGGACGCCAAGGAAACCATGCAGAACGTCGGGTTCTTGCGATATCAGTTGAGACGTTGCAGGTCTAGAATGGGTGTGAGGCTCCCGTTGGCTTTCGAAATTAGGAAGTCATGGAAATAGAACCCCTTTCCTATAAAGTGAAAGTGAACCTCCTCCATGGCTCCCATGTGAAGGAGGAATTGAACGTCTTGCTCCAACAGGAGCTTGTGAGAAGGGTCTCTGAAAAGGAATGTGGAGGGGGAATGAGAAGCTGGGGTGGACAGGAATTAGTTGGTGTAACCTAGTTCTGTCGTAATGAGAACCCAGAGGTCTGAGGTGGTATGGGTCCAGGCATCCAGGAAATAGGAAAGATGGTTGGAAAAAAGGGGGTAGATGGATCCAATGCAGAGGGGATTGTGATGTCAACCTCGAGTGTCTTGTCAAAATGAGTGCTTTGACGACCTGGGGTGCCTGGGAGCTGACTGCGTAGGGCCTGATGAGGAAGTTGGGGCTCCTTCTCCTCCTTCCCCTGCTCCTTCTCCTCCATTGGTCCTGCCTGGCAGTCTAAGGGAAATAACGGCTCTGCTGCTGCGGCTTATACTGCTTCCTTGAACTTGCTGGTACATTAAGTCCCAGGGATTTCAAGATTACCTTGGAATCCTTAAGGCCGTGCAGCCTATAATCTGTCTTCTTTGAGAAAAGGAGGATCTCTTGAAATGGAGGTCCTGGGTGGTCTGTTGCATTTCCTGAGGGAGCCCCAAGGACTGCAGCCAAGAGCTCCTATGCATTGTAACCATGGTCGATATTGATCTGGCCGCAGAGTCAGCAGCTGTCTGCGGGGAGGCCCCAGCCATGGTGCTTCCTTCTTCAATTAGGGAGGAAAACTCCTCTCTGGAATCTTGGGGGAGCAGCTCCTTGAATTTAGTCAACAAATCCCACATATTAAAGTCATAGCGCCCCAGCAGGGCTCGCTGGTTTGCTACACAAAGTTGAAGGCCCCCTGATAAGTATGCCTTCCGCCCAAAGAGGTCCAATTCCTTAGGGTCCTTTGCCTTAGGCATAGAATCTTGCTGCCCTTGGTGATCCCATTCATTGGCCACCGCAACCACCAGGACAGAACAGGAGGGAAAATACGTTGACGGTGCTGCCCTTGCTCCAGGGATGGTGCCTCAGATCCAATCAGTCTTCTCTGTGAAGTAGGTTGAAATTTGTATATTGGGACTTGGAGTTTTAAATTGGTGTTAAAGTATCTGTGAGAGAGACATGCAGTTATTATGAGGTATGACCACATCATCTGTACCTTGTTTTCCTATGTTATACAGTTTAAGAAGGAGAATAATATATTTTTGTGCTTTGTTTTATATAAATGACTATAATGGGTTGAAAACTAGCAAAACAAATGGATTATTAAGTCTCTGTCGTAAAAAATATAATAAAGAAGCTACTATTTATGTTATGAAGGTCAGTTTGTCTGTCCAGCTGGTACTTACAAGGCCCCTATCTGCATAGTACCTGAGCACCTCTGAAGTGTTTAAAAATAGAAATAAAAATAATAATGTGTATTTGGAAATCTAAAACCTTCACTTTCCTTGAAGCCATTTTGGCTAAATCCTGTTAAAACTTGTCCTCGGTGATTTAAAATGAAGGAAGTGTTGCACTCTGGACAGATGGGAGGAATATACCGGAACATAAATACTCGTTTCAGAAGCTGAACTAAACTTTGTTGCAGTATGAATGAAACTTTCACAGCCGCTTCTCTTGCAACTTTACCTTCCCTACGCAGGGCTGTCTTCTCTATCCCCTATCTTATTTTGTCCTGGTCCTTTTTGGACTGGGCTTCTCTGACTGTCCAAGAGTTTACCCAGTAAAGGGTAAAGCTCTGCCCTCCGATGTCCCAGCTGTACCCAGCCACTGCACATTGCTCCCTCACTTTTCCTTCAAGAGCCAACTTCCCTGTTCCCACTTCACATGTATTTCCACAAATGGCGCTGCTTGTCTTCAAGATGGGAGCTACAATGAACAGCTTCCCTGGTGGCCCAGTTTGGAACTGTGCTCTCCCATTTTAACTTTATCTTTGAACAGCACTCAATTTAACATTGCTTTAAACATGATTTTCCGTATACTCTATATGAAAAAAACAACAACCCAATCCTGAAAATGTGACCTCACAGTTACATGGTTCTATAAAAGCAATAATGAAAAAAATTGCTTTTCATTTAGATATTCATGAGTATGAGTATTTGCTTTTTCCATATTTCTGGTGAGGCCCAAATGTGTCATTTCGTCAGTTCCACCTGGCAATAGTGTGAGAACATTTTTAGATAGATTTCACATAATGAAACAGAATATTTCAACTTGCTAGTTTAAACAGAGTTCATAGTGAAAATTAATCGTAGTCCTTCCTGAATATCAATATCTGCTTTATTTTACCACCTTCTAGATATATTCACTAGCAGCATGAAACAGCCTATGTTAACTTGGCATTCTGACAGAGGATTATTCTACTTTGCAGACTCTCTCTGCCTTCCAGCTATGTAGAGAATTCTATTAAAACGCTAATGCAACAGAAGCACATGAAACATTTGAAACGTTTTTGACAATTTTTCCACAATTACATTTTTAGCTAATTTAATGCTCTTGAAAGGTGTCGAACTGACAGCTCTAGAGATTTAGGTCCTCCATTCATCCACATAACCAGTACAGTACAGGCAGCAAGTGATTTCCCACATTGCAATTCAAATGCACGATTCCCCACTCTGTCCACCAATGTGCACCCACCCTAACTTGGAGGAATGCATCTATAGTGACAAGGGGAATTAAGTCTCCATCCTCATTCATCTTTGACTTCGCTATTCCTCTCAATATTTTTTCTAATGGTGTATTTCTTAAAGTTATGTTGTAAGATGATTAAAATTGTGTTAGAAATAGTGGTACATTTAAACTAACTGGTGGGTCTGTGTAATGATGACTTAGGTAGCTGATCACATTTCTAATTTAAATTTGCCTGCTCTACTTTCTTTTTCAAACACAGATGCTCTTTTTCTGAAATAAAAGCATATGAGCATTTATTAAGAAAGCAGTAGGGTCTTTTGGGGGTGGGGGTTGAGGAGGGAGAGGTGAGTGCGGTCTTAGAATTGAAGGGAGTTTTTATTTCCTTATACATTTTAATATAGTTCATATATAGTTAGCTTCCAAATTCGTCATGAGTAGTATGTACAGTGAGGTAAAAAAGTTATCCTACCCAGGGGTACTAACCGCCTGTCTTAAGATATTGTTTTCCAGATGTAACTACAAATCTGGTAAGTCATTCTGCAGTGCTAGCAACATTAACTTGCCAAGGCAAAAAGCCATTTAATGATTTCAGAAAGTTTTTGTCATAATGCTTATGCAGTATTAGTTTAAACTATTTTAAGAATAGTTTTTCAAAGTTGTGTAATTTTAAGATATTTTTATATTTTTTCACTCATATCTAAAAAAATAGATTCTAAGGTTTCCCACTTTCCAGGGATCATGAAGAAAGTAACTAAAATGTCTATTTATTTATATCAAATGTGTGATTATTAATTTTAATAATACCTTAATTTGGATTTTTGCTGGTGATAATGATTGTGTGAGATCACGGGCACAAATTTGGAGCTGTTTTGAAGCCCCTTTGAGATTTTGGCTATAACTGTACAAGATCAGCTTAAAATGAAATGAACATAAAGTACCATAATAGGGTTCTGTCATCACTACTTAAAATACAGCTAATAATATGCAAATATGCATAACAAAGAATTTCTAGGTTTTCTAAGGCTTTTTCATATTTGTATATTTGCTTCTGCATTCAGGTTTTGGACTTTTCTCCGAGACTGTTTTAACCTGAGTGCTTTTCAGCTGTGAAAACAATTTTTACAACCAAACTAAACAATGTATTGCATATGGAAAACTCCAACAAGAAAACTGGAACATGTGTTTCTATGTACCATTTAATCTATATTTGCCCATGCAGAAAGTTTCTGTTTGACAAAATAGCATATAATTCTCTTGCTGACAGAATGGTTTGTTTTGTTGCATACAGTTTGACTAAAATTGTTCTTATATTATCTTTAGAAAAGCAAATTATTTAGGGCAGGAACCCTCAGGGGGTCACAAGGTGGTTACATGGGGGTAGTGAACTGTCAGTTCCGTTGGGCTGACAGCCCCAAGCTCCCATTAAATTAAATTAAACTCCCCCATTTTTAATTTATAAGGGGGGAGGTCACGCTCAGAGGCTTGCTGCATGAAAGGGGTCACCAACACAAAAGTTTGAAAAACAGTGATTTAGGGCTTGATTCTGTCACATTTACTCATGGTGAATAATATCTTACTCTGAAAGTAACCCCACTGAAATCAGTCTGACTAGTTGTGGAGTACTAACATGAGTGAAGGTGACAGAATCTGGCCCTAAGTATTAATAAGTGTTACGCAGGCTTCAGAATAAATGATGATGCAGTATTTCTAGATAACTAGGAGATACTGATAAGAGTGGGTCAGAATTTAAAATATGAAAAAGAAAAGTTGCTGTATTCAAAACTGTATCAGTGATGAGCTATCTTCTATCTTTCTGTGAAGGGCTATCGCCAGAAGGATTATTTCATTGCAACCCAAGGACCACTTCCTCATACAGTGGAAGACTTCTGGCGAATGGTGTGGGAGTGGAAATGTCACACGATTGTTATGCTTACAGAAGTTCAAGAAAGGGAGCAGGTATGATTCAGTTGTGCAAAGTTTGTAATTATAAGGTCCAAGCTGTTTCTGTTAATACATCCTTTTTCCTTCCCTGCCTTGAATCTACCTGCATTGATTATTCTGTGCCCATTGCCCCCACTGGGCTCACCATCCTACAGGTAAAAGCAAAGGGCGTGTGCACGCTAGATTTTGTCCATTTAATTTACAGCTACATTCATAGACATCAAGTGTAATATAATGTCTTAAAAATTCACGAAAATGAATTGCACAAACTTTTGTTGTTGTTATATGTAGTGCCGGTAGTGACCTTATGCCCTGGAATCACCGGTCCGGTGCTCTTTCTTGGCTCTGTACGTCCCTGGTGATTCTGTGATAGCCTCAAGAATAGAAAGTTACAGCATAGTCCAACTGGGTCTGTCCCCAGTCCAAGTTGGCTCAGACCTCTCTTTGTCCCCAGTCCAGAATCGATCCTCCTTCCTGCTGACCACACTATATCACCTTCCCAGAAGCCCCTCCTTTGTCTTCTTTTCTGGGCAAACAGATCACCTGAGCTCGCTCTCTTCAGCCCTTTGTTCTCCCACTGGCCAAAACCAGCTGGCTTCCAACTTAGGGAGGGCCTTTGGATCACCAGTTGCTAAGTTCCAAAGTGTCCAGGCTGTTGTCTGGTGTCCAGGCTGCTAGGCAGTGTCACACCTGGTCCTCTGCAACAATAAACACTCTTCCCCACCACCTGATTAAACATGCAGCACATAGGGGAAACTGAGGCACATATAATATTCATACAAAACATTAAGAAAATTCTCTACTTCATCACACCCTTATATTTAGGTTGCATAACACTTCATTATAAAATATTCTGGCTGCCTTTTTTAGAGAAGTGATAACTCTTCCACTGTTTGCAGCAGGCTTTTAAAATATGGCAGGGGGAAAGACCTTGGGCTAGAGAAGTGCCTTTTCTTTGTCTCATGAAATTCCACTCAGGTTTAGCTGAGATATATATGCTTTGGAACATTGCCACTTCTGTTGCTTGAATTGTCAGCAAAATTTCAGCAACATTCAAAACCATCATAGAATCACAGAATTGTAGGACTGGAAGGGGCCTAGAGAAGTCATCTAGTCCAGTCCCCTGCACTCATGGCAGGATTAAGTATTATCTAGACCATCCCTGACAGGTGTTTGTCCTGCACTTAAAAATCTCCAATGATGGAGATTTCACAACCTCCCTAGGCAATTTATTCCAGTGCTTAACCACCCTGACAGGAAATTTTATCTAATGTTCAACCTAAACCACCCTTGCTGCAATTTAAGTCCATTGCTTCTTGTCCTATCCTCAAAGGTTTAGGAGAACAATTTTTCTCCCTCCTCCTTCTAACAATCTTTTATGTACTTGAAAACTGTTATCATATCTCCTCTGTCTTCTCTTCTCCAGACTAAACAAACCCAGTTTTTTCAATCTTTCCTGATAGGTCATATTTTTCTAGACCTTTAATCATTTTTGTTGCTCTTCTTTGGACTTTCTCCAATTGTCCACATCTTTCCTGAAATGTGGCTCCCAGAACTGGACACAATACTCCAATTGAGGTCTAATCAGCGTGGAGTTGAGCAAAAGAATTCTCATGTCTTGCTTACAACACTCCTGCTAATACATCCCAGAGTGACGTGTGCTTTTTTTGCAACACTGTTACACTGCTGACTCATATTTAGGTTGTGATCCACTATAACCCCCAGATCCTTTTCTGCAGTACTCCTTCCTAGGCAGTCATTTCCCATTTTGTATGTATGCAACTGACTGTTCCTTCCTAAGTGGAGTACTTTGCATTTGTCCTTACTGAATTTCAGACTATTTACTTCAGACCATTTCTCCAGTTTGTCCAGATAATTTTCAATTTTAATCCTATCCTCCAAAGCACTTGCAACCCCTCCTAGCTTGATATCATCCGCAAACTTTATAAGTGTACTCTCTATGCCATTATCTAAATCATTGATGAAGATATAGATCAGAACCAGACCCAGAACTGATCCCTGTGGGACCCCACTCGTTATGCCCTTCCAGCTTGACTGGGAACCACTGATAACTACTTTCTGGGAACAGTTTTCCAACAGCATCCACATTATAGTAGCTCCATCTAGGTTTTATTTCCCTAGTTTGTTGAGAGGGTCATGCGAGACAGTATCAAAAGCCTTACTAAAGTTAAGATAGACACTATAATAGGAACTCCAGAAGTATACATTCTGGCTGCTGCCATACAGCTGTAGTGGATTGTGGGGAGAGTTGGGCCAGGCTTCCCTGACAAATCCTCTCCCCATCCCACCAGTAAATGGACCCAAAGGCTCATCCACCCATCCCTGTTGGAGACCATGTGGGCAGCAGCTCCCCCCACCTCACTGAGGGAGACGAGAACTGAGCCAGGTTCCACCTAGTCACCCTGAATCCTCACTCTAGTGGCTCTTCCCCCTCTAGGATAACACCCTTTTCTTTTGATCAGCTAATGAAGTGAGTCCTGTAGTACAAGCTGAGCTGCAGTGCTGAAGGTTCAGGGTTCAAACCCTGAGGATGGTGCATGATGGGGCATTTGTTACAGTAGTACATAATAAAATTTGGTTTTACCTTTTTACTTTTTAAAAACGCCTAGGAAACTACATATAAAAATTAAAAGAATGTTATTTAGTTTGCAAAGTCAAGAACAAAGTTAGCTAATGCAAGAATTACAATTGTCTGTGCAAGCTTTAAATTTGGTCCTCTTGTACATATGCATTTAATTACATGATCACATAATAAAACCATGTAGTTTCAAATGGACTCCTGCCTGTTTCAGGACAACGGTGCTCAGGGAATGAATCAGGGTTATGTAGTGAATGAGGCTGTTTGTAGGCTCTCTACCTTGTTTGCTGTACAAAATTGGAAGGTGTGTAGCAAACAAGGCAGGAGACTGCAGGAAGAAAAAGGATGCTCTTGTAGTTAAGGCAGGTGAATGCCACAGAGGAGAACTCACTGCTATCCCTGCCTCTGCCATAGTTTTCCAATGCAATGCTGAGCAAGTAATTTAAACCACAATTTTGGCAGGTGGCTACTAGTTGTGTGTTCCTCATTTTCTGGTTGTCGAACTTGACATACCTGGTCCTGTTTTGCAAAAGTGTGGAGCACTTACAACTGCACATGAAGTATATACTTGATGTGGATGCTCAAAACTTCTTGTGTGGTCTGGAGGAATCTGTTCAGGGCTGGGAGCCAGAAATTTCTGCATCCTAGCTCTGTCACTGATTCACTGTGTGCCACTGGCAAGTTTATTTTGTCTCAGTTTTCTCCATCTGTAAAATGAGGCAAATAATGTTTTATCTCCTCACAGGGGAGATGTGGTATGAAATTCATTAATATTTGTGAGCCACTCAGATATTATGGGGATGAGTGCCCTAGAAAAGACCGAAGAAATGAATAATTATGTATTCAGTTTAGGGTTTGGATAGCATGCAGTAAATAAGGCAGGAAGTCACACTGAATGATAAGGATAAAAAGAAAAACTGAATAACTTTTATTCCCTGAGCACTATCCATCCTGTGCATTGAACGAGGCAAGGGTCCTGTGGAAACAAATAGTAATGGATCATATAGTTAAAGACTATATCATAATACATGTGCACAAGGGGGATGAATTATGGTTGCACAAGCAACCTTTGTATAGTATCTCACACAATGACATGACTGATCTGAAGAGTTGTTTTTTGAATTAGTCGCAGGTTTGTTTGTCTTTAGTTTTGGGGGGAGGGTATTAATCCCCCATTTTTACTTCTACCAGTGTTTTCATACATTAGCATCACTAATAATTGTTTTACTTTTTCCTTTGTCCCAAATCCAGTATAGTTATCACCTATATTTTGTATATTGGCTTGTTTTCTAACAGCCTGAAGTGCTGAATTAACTTACTACTACTATCTTAAATAGTGCAAGGAGTTTACGAAATAGCTGGTCTAGGCTAGACACTGATTAGGCATTTAACTGCAGAAGTTTTGTAGAACAAATTTAAAATGCTGTGCATGACCTTCTAAGATGTGCACGACAGCTTAGAAGAAGAATGTTGCAAGGAATATTTACTATTGTGTTTCAATTTTACAGGAAAAATGTTTTCAGTACTGGCCATCAGAGGGCTCTGTAACTTATGGAGAGATAAATATAGAGATAAAGAATGACAGTCTTTTGGATGCCATAAGCGTAAGGGACTTCATAATCACATTCAATCAGGTATTGTCTTGAAAGTATAGTGTTTCCTACTCTTTTAACTATTTATAACCATGATAGATTTATGAACTTGTGCTTTTGTGTCTGTGTGGTAAGCCAAGACAATACATTACATAGGTTTTGTGAGAAATAAGGTGTGTTTTATATCAGCTAACTGTCAGCTAGCCTTTTATTAATTAAGAGAAAGTACTTATATGAAACAGTTTGTTTAAGGATTCACATCACATTAATCAAATGGAAATTCTGGCCAATTCAACATTCCCGCTTTTAATGTGGTGGTTTTATTTTGTGCTAAACAATGCAGTTCTTTTTATAGTTGTTGGGAATTGTAGTAAAAAAAATGCACGTGCATGTTGCTGAAAATTTGCCCAAATGTATTAAATTATAATGAAATCTCTTTATAACACAAATACCTCTGCCCACCATCCACTGTTTCCAGACAAGTAGGATCCTGTAGTCGAAGGAGTGATACTCTCAGGGCCATTCTTGAACCTTGTGTGGTTGTTATGGACCAGGATGTAGGCAGTCTGGCCTAGTAGTCAGACCAGGAGTCAGGTCTAGTGAGCAGAGCAGGCATCCAGGTTGGGGAACAAGCCAAGGGTCAGCACGAGAATCAACTACTAGTTACCAGAGCCAGGGGTCAAGCCAGAGTCAAAATCAGGAATCGATGGTGAGGGTCAGAGATCAAATGCCTGAGCCAAAGGTCAAACCAGAGTCAGGGTCAGAAATCGAAGGCTGGGTCAGAGCCATGACTGCTAACTGTTGATTGGAGGCAAGGCATAAGGGCAGGAACTGGAGGAGAGGCAAGGATAATGCATGGAGATATACCTGTCTCAGGGCACGTCTTCACTACCCGCCGGATCGGCGGGTAGCAATCGATCTATTGGGGATCGACTTATCGCAAAATCGATCCCTGATTGCTCTGCCGTCGACTCCGGAAATCCACCGCGGCAAGGGGCAGAAGGAGAGTCGACGGCGGAGTGGCAGCGGTCGACTCGCCGCCGTCCTCAGAGCCAAGTAAGTCGACCTAAAATATGCAACTTCAGCTACGCTATTCACGTAGCTGAAGTTGCGTATCTTAGGGCGACCCCCCTCCCCGTAGTGTAGACTTAGCCTCATAGAACTGGAAGGGACCCTGAAAGGTCCAGCCCCCTGCCTTCACTAGCAGGACCAAGTACTGATTTTTGCCCCAGATCCCTAAGTGGCCCCCTCAAGGATTGAACTCACAACCCTGGGTTTAGTAGGCCAATGGTCAAACCACTGAGCTATCCCTCCCCCCTTCCTAGGATCAAGCACAGAGCAGGAGCATGGTGGTAACAGGAACAAAGATGGGATGAGGCAGGAGCCAGAAGCAGAGTAGGAATCAGGAACAGGGTTGGTGCAAGAGGCAGGCACAAGCAGGGTCCTATGCAGCTACAACAGGAAATAACCTTGTTGCTCAGACATTCTTCCTGTGCCTCCTTCTGGCTTAAATAGCATAGTTGGACTAATCTGCAGAGCAGGGTGATCCTCCAGTCAGGGTCCTCATGGATAGTGCCTGGGCTGAGGCTATTGTCCTACTAGCTTCTCGGCCCACCAGATTTCAGCAGACATTGAGTGGCTGTCTGGGGACTCCCAGGCCTTGGTTCAAGACCGGGATATCACAGTGTTATGAATATCACTAGAAACTTCATCATTTGTTTGCTAAATGATTGCATCATTGTTTTTTGAAAATTCTTAGTTTTCCTGCAGTAAAAGTTTAGAATCTGACTATGACTAAAGTTTATGCGTGCGCACACATGCACGAGACAGAAGGAACTAAGCTAAAGCAATGAGTTTATGAAGTATAGTAAGGGATTGTTATAGGTATCCTGCTACACAAGCATCCATTCCTGGCATGCTTTGACTTCTGACTGTGATATTGTAAACCATTAGAAGCACAAATAACACAATTCAGTTTGTGTTCACACAGCAGCTCTTTCACCATCACTATCATGTTCTGCATCCCCACCTACCATGCTGCCTAACAGTGTTAATGTCAGTACAATCTGGGTACATCTGGATGAGTATCCTATAATGCCTGTGCAGAGAATAGAGTACCCAGAGAACAAACACACAAAGCAGCAGCAGCAACATTTGGGGCAGTGCATTCTAGAATATCCTACTGCACACACAGCTGAGGAGGAGGACAGGACAAACCTTTTGCACAAATATGATTAAGTGGTCTAGTCTTCATAGCACAAAACAGTGCGCCAAATAGGACGGGTTTGCCTGCACTAAGTTTTTTTTCAAAATGTCCCTCTGGTGCACTGCTACCTACCTGTGGTGGCAACCTTGGAAATTCTAGTGTAGACAAGGAGTTGATGTTTTTACCTATAAGTCATCTACATTTGCTTTTGAGGAAGGTTGGATGATTTGAGCTCCCACCATTGTTACCAGCAATGGAGCAATACCAGTAATAGTGCAACCGTGGGAAATCTTAGAAAAAAAAATCTCAGTGTAGTTAAGGTCTAGGAGGGTGCAGAGGCCACTTTTTTCCAAGCCTGGCCAGTTCTAACCCCATCTTTTGAGGTGGCTTGTTGGTTAGCCAGGAATAGCCCTTGTGCCCAGGGGAACATAAGCACAACAATGGAGTTTGGCCTCTGCATCAAGGAGGCAAGAAGCTCTTTCCAACTTCTCCATCTATGCCTCACAGTCTATCCAGACAGGAGCCAAGCACAATCTAGCCCTAAATTTTAGTCAACAGATACTGAACTCATTTTTCTCATAATGATTTCTAGAGTAATGCCATTTGAAATGGAATAATATTTCTCTGTGTATTGTTCAAATCATCACAAAGAGATTATAAAATTCTACAGAACTATCAGTTTTCGACTGCCCTGTATTTTTCCTACATTACCTTGCTTCTTTCACACCAAGATCTATGAGTGTGCAGTTGTGACAGCACTTTCCGTGCTCCCCCTTCTTGTGCACCCTTGTTGCACTACGTCAGACCTGGCTCATAGTAATTATATTTGGAATAATCATGCAATGGTGAGAAGTCATAATAGAAAACTGTAATGAAATAAATACCCATCTATGCCCTTTCTTTAAGAATGCTTAAATAATCAACATCTCTAGGGGCAAAGGTGGTTAATTTTTCAGATAACAAAGTTGGACGAAACTGAATAAAAGGGTTTAGACCACAAAAAGGTCCTCAGTTTGTGACCTTGAAGTTTTCACTGACATTTTGGATACAGCCTTAAGAGTGATGAAAACCCTAAGCCATTGATTTTCATATTTGAAATTAATAGTCTCTACAATATGCCTTTAGAACTAGCTAGATGAAACAGTTGTGGAAATCAAAGGGGAAATTATAGGGTAAATTTTCAGTATACTCACAGGGCATTAAGAGAGAGAACAACCTGAGCTGCATGATTAATTTATCATGCACCAGGTTGAAAATGGCCCCTATATCATCATGTTACAAATTTTTGTATAAGAAATGTTAAAGGTAAAAAAAAAAAGTGTCCTTGCATTTTAAACTGACAACTACATTAAATCTGTTCCTGCCACACTTTTGAATTATCAGGAGAAGCAGAGCAGACTTGTCCGACAATTTCATTTTCATGGATGGCCTGAAATTGGAATTCCTGCTGAAGGAAAAGGAATGATTGACCTCATTGCAGCTGTCCAAAAACAGCAGCAGCAGACAGGAAACCATCCAATTACTGTGCATTGCAGGTAAAACTTATTTCTTCTCTGCTTTTTTAAAAATTTTGTAATCATTCCTATTATTTATGATCTGTATAACATTCTCCATCTTCCCTTTCTTCCGGTTTGGTGATTATCATGGCAATGTTCTATTCCAAGGGACTGGACAGTACTTTTTAAAACAAAACAAAACCAAAACTCTGTTTCTTCCTGGATTAGTTAGTGAACAATACAAACCATTAGCCCAAGCCTCACTCTCCTAGTGGTGAGAGGATATGTGTCAATTACAGTTACCTGAGGAATAAAACATTCGAATGCACACTTGCACCTGAACTTCATTTAGTCTTGTGAGTGGAAAAGTACAACTGCAGTGAAATTTTATAAAAATGTATATTTCAGTAGCCTCCAGAGGTCCCAGTCAGGATCAGAATTCCATTGTGCTATATGCTGTCAAGACATATAGTAAAATGTGGTCCCTGCATGAAATCTAATTTTAAGGCACACAAGTGAGTTTAACAAACAGGAAGGAGGAGGAGTTGGGAGAACAAGGAGAACAGTGATAAGATCATACTCTTACATCACTAGCATACAGCTTAATGAATGTGATACAATTAAAAGGTATTTTTTCCTCTGACATTTTCCATTTCATTTATTTGCTTCCCCTTTAATTTCTGCCCAGTTTGTTTAAAAAAAATAATTATTATTTATTTGCCTTTGCCTGGATATTTTATTTTCTTCAAACCCCTGTCCTTTTTCAGAGGTTTTCAAAGTCTGTTTCTTTTTTGTTTTGAACTTTCACTTTTGCCAGTTTTGGGTGTTTTTTTAGTGTCTTTGCTCATTCCAATAGAATAAAAATTATTTTTTTTAATCCTTTACCTATTTTAGATATTTTTTAAAATCAAAATAACAATACACTCAGTTCCCCTAATATCTCTTTTTTATGTCCATGTCCTTACCAAGGTTACTGCCGTCTCCCCCACAAAGAGTCGAGTCCTCTTTAACAAGGCAAACTCAAGCCCACTGTTAACAAACGATGATATCACTGGAGCTCCTGAGGCACTGAAGGGGAAGTTGCCATATTCCTCAAGTGAGGGGTTATTAAGCTCATGCTTAACATTGACATTTCTTGACACTGGCGACTTTACAACTATTGATTATTTGGCATTATTCTAAAACCTGTTGAAGGAAATTTGACAATTTGTAATTAGCATGTAAACTCTTTAGGGCATCTCTTTATTCTGTGTCTGCTCTATGACTGGTGCTCCCAAGCATTACCTTGATACAAATAGTAACTATCACCTGTCTCTAATTTCCCCTTTTTGGGGAAGATTATTCAACAGTTTGTGGTAGGACAACTCTGGTGACATCTGGAGTCCTCAGATCACCCCCTTTTAATCTGGCTGTTGACTTGGGTATGGTGCACAAACTGCACTAATTTCATTGGTTGATTATCCCTTAGAAATGGACAGAGGTCAAGTTCCCATGCTGATTCTTTTAGATCTAACAGTAGCCTTTTATAGTATTGACCCTGAGGTTTTCAGCACCTGTCTGTGGCCTCCAGCAGGGGAGACGCTTAGCATCTGCAGTATGATGGTGACAGTGAATGTTATTTGTAGCGGTACGCCCATCTTTTTTTTTCAATGAGGTCTGCAAACTGGAAGTGCCTTTGGATTTTAGCAGCAGCCATTTGCCTTTTGATAACAGGCAATTGATTATTTCCCTCTCCAAATTGGTTGTTGCAATGTGCTCTACAGGGAATTACCCTCAAAGACCACTTGGAAGCTACAGCTAGTGCAGAATGCAGCTGCCCACTTATCAGCTATGAGTTAGTGATGGAGAGCATATTACACCTATTTTCTGAAGTGTGCACTGACTTTCAGTTTGCTCTGGGAACAATTAAAGGTGCTGGTCTTGATCCGTGAAGCCTATGATTTGGGTTTGGGTTACTTGAAGGATCTGTGTTCTCGTGCACCATTGGAACAAACAGCTGTGGTGACACTTGTGCTAACAGTGCCTTGATTTGAATGTCTGGGAGCTTGAGTCTGTCGACATTCAGGACATGGTCTAAGAATATGCACATTAATTAACAGCATAAGCAATTCTTCTCTCCTACTTTTTGCTTCTGATTTGTTTTGTTCTTTGCTATTTTCACATATTTTCCCTAAAGGCTTATTTTCTCTGTACCAATTGAACTCATGGACACTAACAGTTTTAGTGCCTGATTCTGCAGTTTGACAGTGGATTCCAGCAACTACTTTTTGAAATCTGTTAGTAAGTCAGGACATTGAATGCTAATTAAAGCGGGTAAAATATGGGATAGTTTTAGCCAATCAGTAGGGAGAAAAGCCGCTCTTTTGCCTAACAGTATTCCTTTGGTTAATGCAACATGTTGGAACTCAAAGAACTAGAACCACATATTACATCTAATACTTCCATCCTCTCAGACCCACAAAAGCTTTGAAGAATTAGGTTAATGTTGTAGGCCACATTTCTCCCTGAATTTTAACATATGTTTATTTCAAAACACCACTAGAATGATAAAAACAGTATTCCAAAATCCTTAAGACTTAGAACTCTCTACTCTTCTGAGTTACATAGATTCACATGAGAGTATATTTTGGATAATCATCTGCTATACTTGAAAACTCTCACATCCACGTTCTTAAGGCTTATGACTAGAACCTTCTCTCAAATACACATAGATTCAAATCTTGAAAAACCACCTAGTGCATTTCAAGTCCAGCAGCTGATTTTCCAAGATGTATGTTAATGTGAGCCCATGGAGTGAGGATTAAACTCTAAGCCTTTAGGAATTTTCTGTGCAAGTGTGAGCTTGCAATTGCAGTAGCTCCTTGCCCAAAGTATGCAGTGATTTCCACATGCTTAAGAGGGGAAGGAAGCCAATGGGGCAGATCCTCAGGTAAATTGTCTACTGAAGTCAATGGAACTATGCCAATTTACACCAGCTAAAGACCTGCCCCCTGGCTTGATTCCCCTCTTAAGTATGTGTTTTAGTGTCTTTATTCGTGGGAAGTTCAGCTTTCACCTTCTAAGTAGAAGGATCTAATTTAGCCATTTTTATCCATGAATGTTATGTCTGTAAAGCAGAATGCACTCTTATTTAATTTTTGAGTTGTGTACTTTTGATTATAATCTCTGCCACCTGCAGTAGCATACATTTAGTCAAGTATTTGGTTTCATTTTTTGTTTAAATCATATTGCATACAGAAAATTAAATGTCTAATGTAGCAACTGTTAAAGCAGGTTTTGGTTATCCACTGTGATGTGTTTTTCTGACAGAGAAACATGACACTAATAATCATGGGTGAGCTGTTTGTATTTGTATGCAAATTATTATCAGCAAAAATAGGCTTTCCTTATCCCTTAAAATATCGGCACATAACTGATTCATATATCACCAAAATCATTGTCATTTAGAGAACTTGCAAATTAAAACAAAAACTGCTTAGAGCAAATCTGTTTAACATGCCTGTGACTTATTAAACATTACAATCAAGTTCTTAAAAACAAAACTGGGCAATGAAAAGTAGTGAAGTGGTGGAAGTGACTAACTCTTGGTGGTTCATACATGAGACAATGATTTTTCTTTTGTAGTTGTGCCTCCAAAAAGGCAAAAGAGGAACTCCCAAATGCTGACTGTCTACTTTGGTTCTTGAGAGCGGCATCTCTGGTTACAAGGGAGGGATGCAGTAACTGGAGATTTACTGGGAAATGTCTAAATTTAGATTGTCTGGAGTAAAAAGTGAAAAAAAAAACTAAAATCCTTGGCCCCAAGTCATGTTTCCTACCTTATCTGCAGTTTTAAAATGCCTCTCAGATGAGGAAAAAGTGGTGGTTTAAAAGGTGAGGAGAGGCAAGGTTATGATATTCTCTGCAATTTCATAAATAACTTATCAACGGAGGAAACATCTCACAGTGCACAGGAGCAATTCTTTCCCTGGCCAAAATATGTATTATCTTAGAAGGAAAAAAACAGACATTTTCACTGAGTATGATGAGGCAGAATCCTCTTAAATAAAATATTACTCGAGAGCTCTGATGATATGAAACCTGACAATGAGGAGGGGTGATATGGTTTTGTTACTTTGTTTATCTCCGAATTTTGTGTAAGGAAGTTTAACATAACCCAGATTTTCCCCCTCTCTTTTTTGATGCAGTCTGTGAATTGTTTTTCAATCTCTCTAGTATGCGTATATATGTGGGTAAAGAGGTTGTACTAATTAGCATTTATTCCTACTTTTTAAAAATAATACATCCTACCTAGAGATCAACATGAGGAAATCTAGTTCCACCTCGTACAATATCATTTTCCTTTTTTAGCCCTGACCTACTAGACGCTCCTTCAAATGGCTGCATAGGGAGCAAGACCAGTGGTTGAAAGCTCTCTGATACCTTGGGATTTTTGCAAGTAAGTTAATGCAGATCTTATCAGCATTAATTCACCTGCTTTTCCCTTCCACAATATTGAACACGCCTCTTCCAAAGGATGGATATGGTAGCAGAACCTCTGAGAGCACAGCTTCACTGCCAGGGGCACTGGAAGAGGGGGCAGAACTAAGTCCAGATTCACAGGGCTGCTGAGCAAATGGTTGTGTGTGCGTTCATGCATGTGTGTGTGTATTCCAGATCTTCTGAGTTTGGGAGCCAAACATCTCTTGGAAAATAGCCCATATAGGGGACAATAAGGCCTGTTGTTATCTACAGCTCATAAATGAATTTATTATATGTATCTGGAATGATTACATTTTTCCTTTGACAAGAATTTATAAATAACATTTTAAAATAAAATAATAGCATTGATACAGTTAAATCTCCTTGGGCTGAAATGTGTATTTGAAGAAGGGCTTAACGACTTTAGCTGGCACAAATAGACATATAGCAAACACACACTTATAAGATACTGCAATTAACATTGGAAAATCTAAAACAAATCCAAATAATGTATCATCATTTTACTAGATTATTCCAGATTTCCTGCTGGAATTTGCTCATATCCCTGGACCATTTCTGCGTACATGTTTACACAAAGTATTTCATATTATTATATTCTTGTAGCATTTTTTCATCTTCCTGCAGCTATGGACCTATTCCAGAATGAGTCACCAACCTTTTAGACAGTTTTTCTAGGGATTGGCTAATTACATATAAATCTGAACCTTTTTAGATTTTGCAGCTGCCTTTAATCTGATAAAAGTAGTTGTCTATAGGGAATTGCACAACTAATACATTTTACCTGTTAACTTTTGCCTCCTACTAGACTTTAATGTATCCAGTTGAGGATACATGCATTTGTACTTAATCTTTTCATAAGGACATGCTTATCAGAAAGATTTCTTATTTGATGGAAATAAAGTAAAAGCAATGACCGTTGATGGTGATTACCATTCATCTTGCTTATAAATGATTAAGATATGTTAAAAATTCAAACGTAATGAATTATTTTGTATTTCTCCTTGGTTTAGGGACATGAATTAAACTTTTCTGTCTTTCATTTAGCTTCATCACAGATTCCCAGAATCACCCAGGTTTTTATGACTATTCCCCCATTGTGGCTGTGTGCCTCACAGTTCCAATCACTGTTACTTGTCCTCTACTAGTTGTAACTGCTTGCTTTGAACCATAGTGAAATTAGGAGACTAAATGTAAACTCATCTTTGACATTGGTCAAATGGTCATTAGTCAAATGGCAGTGAAAGGAGCTCCGCCCTATTTTATTTTCACTAATAATATCAGCAAACATCTAACCAGCTGCTGAAATTTGAAAAACAAGGGAAATGTGAGTGTAAAGGTAGAAAATGGACACAGTCACTTTGTGCATTCAACAGCAACAGCAGATATGGACTAAACTATTGCTATTCTGCATGATCAGAGCTAGATTTCAAATTAGATGGATTTTATCCATAATAGGATTTAGTAATTGTACTTTTTATTTGAATATATAATATGGAGTATCAGTTCTGATTCTTAGTTTCAGACTTGGTAGCAGCAGTAACATTTTAATCTGTATTAAATTGAGGATAAAGCTAAATCTATAAAACTAAATGAGAGTCAAACACACTAAAAATAAGAAAATAAAAATGAGAAATCCTGGTAAAGCAGTCCAGATCAAAACAAACAATGCAGGGAAAAGCCTTTAGACAGTCACAGCAGCAGCAATAAGGCCAGAGCCTGACAACTGGGACAACCACATTTTCTTGTTGGACAATCAAATATGAAGTCTTACCTGCTTACAGAAAAGTGATCAAGAAGGAAAAAAATACCAATACAGATCAATTCCATCATATCACATAATTTGGAACAATTAGCCATCACTGATCAAGAGAGACACATAGCTAGAATAATAAAGTGTAGGTCAGGAATTAGTTTCATTGACAGGGATGTTTGGGGATGGTGTACTATATAATATGATTCAGTTATTGACAAGTCTTCCCTTTCATAAGCAACAAAGAATGTGCCCAATATTTGTAAGAATTTGTAAGTGTTTGCAGGAGACAGGACTTTATCAGAACTGGCCTGGTTGAAAATGATTTTTTATTAATTCTTGATTATAACATGGAAAGTTATGCCATGCATATGACAGCAATAAACTTAGTAAGCAAGAGACTTTTAGTCTGCTAATAACAGTACTTGAATATTCTGCATTAATTATTATGTAAAGTATCTTTGTTGCTCTTTATTGTAATTTGGATGGGTATGTCCTGACATTTTATTAAGCAAAAGAAATACATTTTTCTTGCAGTGCTGGAGCTGGAAGAACAGGTACATTCATAGCACTCAGCAATGTTCTGGAACGAGTAAAGGCTGAAGGGCTCTTAGATGTATTTCAAGCTGTGAAGAGCTTAAGAATGCAAAGGCCACATATGGTGCAAACACTGGTATGATATTTAACAATAAGAATCTTTGTCTAATGATGTAAGTTTTCTAAATGTTCTGGTGGGAAGAGAACAAAGGCTCATTTTACTAGCTGCAATAAATATAATATTATGGGACTACTTTTAACAACCATATACTTAGGTTGAAAGAGGTGTTTCATTATAAACTTTTATTTTATTTTGTAATAGGCTTTCTAAAAATTAATTTTGGGGTAAAAGTTGCTGTGTTTGTTGTTAGCCAACTGCTGATTTTTGTTTGTTTGTGGGGAGGGGGATTATGAAAGATTTTTTAAAAATCCCTGGGGACATTCTTGAGTTGTGATCATGAAAAAACACTTACATTAGTTCTTTTTTAAATAAAATGTTGATAATTTTATCTAAACAATGGCTTAAACACATCAAACTGACTTGCAGTTAGTTCTCACAGAGGAGAAGTGCCTTTGGAACATTAGAAGAATTTAGGTTATATTTATTTAACAAAGTTATGAATACCTGAAGATAGTTTTTCAACAAACATCAAGCACAGATTCCTGGAGAGCTACAAACTTTAATAAATAATAGCAATACATTGCATTTCTAGCACTTTCCATTCAACAGTCTCAAAGTGCCTTACAAACAGTAATCTCAAAACTAGGGTTGTCAGCAATTTAAAAAATTAATCGTGATTAATTGTGCGATTAAAAAAATTAATCGTGATTAAACAATAATAGAATACCATTTATTTAAATATTTGTGGTTGTTTTCTACATTTTCAAATATATTGATTTCAATTACAACACAGAATACAAAGTGTACACATTATATTTACTTTTTATTACAAATATTTGCACTGTATAAAACAAAAGAAATAGTATATTTCAATGCACTTAATACAAGTACACCTCTACCCCAATATAACGCGACCCGATATAACATGAATTCGGATATAACACGGTAAAGCAGTGCTCCGGGGGGGTGGGGCTGCGCACTCCTGCGGATCAAAGCAAGTTCGATATAACGCGGTTTCACCTATAATGCAGTAAGATTTTTTGGCTCCCGAGGACAGCGTTATATCGGGGTAGAGGTGTACTGTAATGCAATCTCTTTATAATGAAAGTTGAACTTACAAATGTAGAATTATGTACAAAAAATAACTGCTTTCAAAAATAAAACAACGTAAAACTTTAGAACCCAGAAGTCCACTCAGTCCTACTTCTTGTTCAACCAATCACTCAGACAATCAAGTTTGGTTACAATTTGCAGGAGATAATGCTGCCCACATCTTGTTTACAATGTCACCTGAAAGTGAGAACAGGCGTTCACATGGCACTGTTGTAGCCGTCATCGCAAGATATTTATGTGCCAGATGCGCTAAAGATTCATATGTCCCTTCATTCTTCAACCACCATTCAAGAAGACATGCGTCCATGCTGATGACAGGTTCTGCTCAATAACAATCCAAAGCAGAGCAGACCGACACATGTTCATTTTCATCATCTGAGTCAGATGCCACCAGCAGAAGGTTGATTTTCTTTTTTGGTGGTTCGGGTTCTGTAGTTTCTGCATTGGAGTGTTGCTTTTTTAAGACTTCTGAAAGCATGCTCCACACCTCGTCACTCTCAGATTTTGAAAGGCACTTTAGATTCTTAAACCTTGGGTTGAATGTTGTATCTATCCATAGAAATCTCACATTGGTACCTTCTTTGCATTTTGTCAAATCTGCTATGAAAGTGTTCTTAAAACGAATATGTGCTGGGTCATCATCTGAGACTGCTGTAACATGAAATATATGGCAGAATGCAGGTAAAACGGAAAAGGAGGCATAAAATTCTCCCCCAAGGAGTTCAGTCACAAATTTAATTAACTCATTATTTTTTTTAACAAGCATCATCAGCATGGAAGCATGTCATCTGGAATGGTGGCTGAAGCATGAAGGGGCATATAAATGTTTAGCATATCTGGCACATAAATACCTTGCAACGCTGGCTACAAAAGTGCCATGTGAACACCTGTTCTCAATTTCAGGTGACACTGTAAATAAGAAGTGGTCAGCAGTATCTCCTGTAAATGTAAACAAACTTGTTTCTCTTAGCGATTGGCTGAAAAAGAAGTAGGACTGAGTGGACTTGTAGGCTCTAAAGTTTTACATTGTTTTGTTTTTGAGTGAAGTTATGTAACAAAAAATTGTAAGTTACACTTTTATGATAAAGAGATTGCACTATAGTACATGTATGAGGCAAATTGAAAAATACTATTTGTTTTATCATTTTTACAGTGCAAATATTTGTACTAAAATAATATAAAGTGAGCACTGTACACTTTGTATTCTGTGTTGTAATAGAAATCAATATATTTGAAAATGTAGAAAAATATCCAAAAATACTTAATAAATTTCAATTGGTATTCTATTGTTTAACAGTGTGATTAATCCTGATTATTTTTTTTTATCGCAGTTAATTTTTTTGAGTTAATCGCGCAAGTTAACTGCGATTAATCGACAGCCCTACTCAAAACGCTTCTCTGAGGTAGATTTTTTTCCCCTTCATTTTACAGGTAGGGAAACTGAGGTACAGAAAGATTAAGTGACTTGTCCAAGAGCACAAAGGGACTCTGTGACAAACCCAGGAATAGAGCCTATATCTTCAGGGGTCCTAGAGGCCTATGATTTAAGCACTGTTATGGTTGCGGAGAAAACCTTCAAAATGTGCCCTGAGTGTAACGAATGCAGAGATGTCTACCTGAGTCCAAAATAGTAGCTCTAAGCTGTGAACTCTCCCATTCATTTAAATGGGAGTGGACTCAAATGCCAGTGTTGATACTTTACTACTGTCAACATTAACTACCTCGTGTTGTAGGAACAAAGACAAAGTATCATATTATGAAGATTCACACCAGTGTTGCCAAAAGCATGGAATGTGCCTCCCTTGGAGGGACGAAGAACTAGCCAAGGGATAGTGGAAGATATATAAATTTAAGATGGATAGGTCTATAGTGACAAATGGCAGCATTTCAAGGCAGGATTGGTTTCATTTTTCTGGAGTGGGACTCAACTTTCAAAAGTTTGGGAAACACTGTATTATGGGTCTATGACCTTGGAAGAAGGTGAGGTCAGTGTTATCACTGGGGAGAGCAAGGAGAAAATATATAGTGTTGCTGTATGCTGTTAAATAACCGTTACCCAGAAGTGACTGCATTTCATTTTGTTTGCCAGAAGCTGGGAATGGGCGACGGGATGGATCACTTGATGATTACCTGTTCTGTTCATTCCCTCTGGGGCACCTGGCATTGGCCACTGTCGGAAGACAGGATACTGGGCTAGATGGACCTTTGGTCTGACCCAGTATGGCTCATTTATTTATGATTGGGAGGTGTGCATTTCATTTGTAACTGGGGTGGGTTTCTGTGTGTGTGTAAGTAAAAATGAGAGAGAATATTCTTATTTTTAGTTCTTTGGGGCAGGAATTCAACAGGGCCACACTTGGCTTCTATGTGCTACTAAAATATAATTGTTTAATAATCATAATATCTATGCATAGAGAGTATCAGAGGGGTAGCCGTGTTAGTCTGGATCTGTAAAAAGCAACAGAGAGTCCTGTGGCACCTTTAAGACTAACAGATGTATTGGAGCATAAGCTTTCGTGGGTGAATGCCCACTTCGTCGGATGCATTCACCCTCGAAAGCTTATGCTCCGATACATCTGTTAGGCTTAAAGGTGCCACAAGACTCTCTGTTGCTTTATGCATAGAGAGTTTGTAAGGTGCTTTGAGGTTGTTTGAAAGGCACTGTGAACCCAGTTCTGGAAGATGTTGATCACCCCAGAGCTCATATTGACATCAATGGAAATTCAGGATGCTTTGCATCTCCCAAAACGTACTTTGTACTTAGCAGGATTGGGCTCAGTGGTTTGCAAGTTCTTTCATATTATAGATGTCTACTAAATTTTGAGAGAGAGCCTCTTGTGGACCTCCTCTATTTCAACCTCCCAGTTCCATCATCCTCCCTGAAGCTACTATCAGGCTCAATTACATACAAATAGCATCAGTTAATAAAGACCATGAAACTTGCAAGTTAATAAAATTGAGCATAAAAAACTTTTGTGCAAAGAGCAGAAATACAAAAATTAGCATCAACGGGGTAAATTATTTGTTTTGTCATAAATTTGCTGTTGTCCAATTTAGAATATGTTGCACTTTATGATTAAGTTGGAATAATCAGATTTAGGTAAATCCATAATGTATAATCAAAGTAAATCTGAATTTTTTTATTTTTTAGGAACAGTATGAATTCTGCTACAAAGTGGTACAAGATTTCATTGATATATATTCTGATTATGCTAATTTCAAATAAAACTTCCTGCCTTCTTTTTTAATTTAATAGTCTGTATAAATATTTGTAAATCATGTTAATTTATACCATATTTTCCATTATGATAATTCCTACTGTAAATGATATTGTCTGTGTTTTGCTTTAAAAGTCACTTTTGCTGTATAAAATTATAAATTACTCAAATATAAATATCTTTTAAAAGCTAATTATAATAAATGTTCATATACAAAATATCACTATATATGTTGTTGAATGTTATATACATTTTTAACCAAATCTTGGTTTCATTTCTCTCTTTGCATTTTCCAATACATTAAAATATTTATCAATATTAATTTTATTTCCCAAGTTTAGCAGCCCCTACATTTTACAAAGCTGTTTTTTATTTTATATTAAATAATGAATCATAGTGAATATGTTGAAAGCTAAATTATTATTTTGGCTCTGACCCTTCTCTCACTGAAGTCAATAATACACAATTGATTTCATGAGTAGTAATGTTTATTAGGAGCCAGATTCTGATACCCTTACTCATCTTCAATAGCACTTTACTCTACAAATAGTCCCATTGAAGGCAATGAGACTGTTCCTGAAGTAAGGTGCTATTCAGTGTGAGTAAGGGTGTCAGAATCTGGCCCTCAGAGTGTAATAACATATGCTCCAACTACAGCTTAGAAACAAACGTTAACAGCCATGATTTTTAAAGTCAGTATATTGTACAGCTTTATTTCAAGATAAGCTGTCAGTTAGAAATAATTCAGTGTAAATACAGAGTTTAATAAATTATTTGATTTAAATGTAGTCTTGAAAGTTCATTTTATTTTGCTTTTTTATTAAATCTGATGTATTTTTAAATGTTCCTTACTGAAATACAGGTTTGTAATTTATGAGTGAGTTTCACTGTTTTGAAGATCCTTTGCATGTCAGAAGATTAAATTCTGCTGAGAATATTTTTGCTGCACCTGAGCTTCTGTCAACTATTGCAAGAGGCTTTATTCCTGTTGCCACAAACAGACACAGAGCTTGATATAATATGTATAATAAAGAGAGAGAGAGAGACTGAGACTCTCTGCTTGACTAGAATATAAAAGCAACTTCTTAAATTTTTTGGAAAAGCATTTTAATATTGAAATCCCACTGGTATCAACAGTAAAGACTGTTGATAGGAAAAAACTCTTTTAAAATGTATATTCTTAAAATAATGTCTCCATAGTTAAAAAGCAGATCTTTCTCTAATAAAAAAGGGGGTATCTATGTGTTTGCATGTGTATATATAATGAAATATTTCATAGACCTAAACAGGATTTGGGGGACAGAAAGTACAAAAGACACAAGGCATCTGAATGTTGAATATTTTAAAAATATCTTTCTCATCCTTTAAAAAGCTTATATAACTTAATGAGCACAAATAAATATGAAAATATTTAATTTAATGTATATTAATATCTAATATGCAATAGTTCTGTCTTGTTTAATTGATTTTTGAATGCAAGCATAAAAGCCTTATTTAAAAATAAGCAAACCTAAACTGATGTTTTCATTCAAGTTCTTGCACTATTTATCCCATGTTCATTTATAATATCTGGAAATAAATACAAATTAGTTATTCTTTTAATAATGCAAAGAGTAACAAAGGTGTTCACACCTCTCCTTTTATTACACAGTGAATTGAAAATGGTTCAGGTTAAAAGTCTTTAAGCACAGTTTTGAACACTGCCATTTACTGCTTATTGTCTTCCCAGTACTGCACTGCTGTATATTTATTTGTACAGTAATTATGCACTTAACAACTAAAACAATTTGTTGCACGACTAAACAGTTTGAGGTTAATGGATTAATTCAAAAAGCAAAAATCTTTATTTGACTAAAGAAAAGAATGTTAAATAAGCTTTCAATTCTGGCATGGTGTGAAAATGGAAAATATATTAAAATAAAAGGCATCAAGTACATGCAGGTACAAAAAGCCAATACACTAAGGTGGTCAATATAAATATTTGTAGCATAGGGAGCATGTAAGTAAGATACTACATTTGATGATGATACACTTAATAATTTCATCCCTCAGTCATTACAGAATTATTCCCAACAATAAATCTCATATGATGGCTCAGTCTAGTTTTAAATACAAACAGTTATGCTTCCACCATTTCCCTTGGGAGTATATTCTACAGTCTAAGTAGATCTCACTGTTGAGATTTTTTTCCCTAATATTCAGCCTACATATTTTGTTTCACATTTTCCCTTTATTCTGTAGTGCTCCTTGGACAGCCCTTAAGATCTGGCTGTGTTCAGATGTTTGGTAGATTTGTCTTGATATTACCTAACAATTGCCTCCTGGAGTAGAACTCACTTTAGAGAGGGAGACAACCTTGTTAGATAATTTAAGTTATCCTGAAGTGAGATCTGCCAACTCAGACCTATATGCCAGCACAGTCACATTGACTTCCGTGTGTTCAGAAGGGTCCACTCTAACCGATCCTTTTGCAGGTTTAGGACTCAGCTCTCTGTCTGATTAATGACTGCAAGACAAGGCAGCAAGTTAGCCTCCTGATGCAGGAAGTATCAGATACTAAACAAAAACTATGATTAATGTTAACCAAAATGCCAAGAAATTCCTGTTGTCTTTAATATAAAGGCATCTAAGATGTAACAGAAGTACCCATAAAAATATTTCAGAAGTGAGAAATATGGCTAAGCAATGACATTTTCTTATTATAATTTAGAAAGCTTTTTTTCCAATTCTTTTTAGTCAAATAAGGTTGTTGTGCTTAATACAACAGTCTAATAAATATATAGAAGGATTATCTCTTTATAAATTTTCTGTATTGCATGTAATTGCATTAAAATGCCAAATAGTGATTAGAAAATGTAAATTCTGGTCCGTATGCGTTATTGGTCACTATGTGACTTACTTTACTGTCTATTTTCATGTGTTACATTAGGCCCCAATTCATTAAAGTATTTAAATATATACTTTAAGTCTATCTCTACTCAGCAGATCACTTAAGCATGTACTGAAGTACCATTGGCTTTTCTGCTGCTGAAACATGCACTTAAGTGCTTTGCTGAATTGGGGCCTTAATAAAGAATGCATACTGTAATTACCAGTGTTTTTAAAAGTATTTTTATGTATCGGTTTTTTAAACTTTTAAAATGAGCCTGACCACCTGTGTTTTCAATGTTTTGAAATGTTTTCATTTCCCTGGTATCATTTTTAAAGTAAAGTTACTGAAACTTTTCTGTGTAACAAATTGTATTTAATTTGTCAAATCTTTATAATGTATGTATGTATTGTACAGTTTCAGCTATCATTGACATTTTCTTTTATTACATTTATAATTTGATCTTGCTGTGTTTATAACGCCAGTGAATGTTGCTGAATTATTTGTATATGCAAATTGCAAGATCTAATACATTCTGATGCAAGAACAAAGCTTCATATTTATTTTCAGACTGTGTTTTTCTTTCTTTAAATCTCTTAATTTAATTCCTGTACTATGTGTTCATTTATATTAAGTATTCTAAAGGAGTTAAAAATCCATTACCTAGATGAATTATTTTCCATTACTTTTAATCTGTAGTTCTTGCAGACTCAGAGTAATAGTCTGACTAAAGTCAGAACTGAAGCACTATGCATACAAAGTTCAGTAACTCAGTATTGCAATTTAGGGCCCAGTCCTGCAAACCTCTACTACCGTGCATAGTCCCAGTGAAGTCGCTCTGACTGATGTGAATAGTCCCCAAAATAATCTCAGTGACTAAAATCCGGGCCTGATTGACTTTTGTCGGTCCGGGATTACACTCAATATTCTTGACTAAAGAATTCTATTCCACTTATAACCATGTTCAGCCAGACCCCTGAATATACCAAATCCCACTCAATAAATGTATCTACAAAGTGGATGGATGCCCACACTTCTCAGCCAATATTACCAGTAGTTAAAAGGAATGAAAAATTTGGTACCTCACAGGAGGAGGAAACTTGGAAACTAATCTGGCACAATTTAAAATATATTTCCTTATATCCCACCTATGCCTTAACCTGAAAGGATGTTACTTAACATCAGCCAGATTAAGTCAATGAACCTCATAAAATATGAAAAATTATAAATATAAAACCACTTACATGCCAGATACCCTTTGGTCATGATATGTGGACAGCCACCTTCACCCATGTCACAGAAACACTAAACTTCCCCACTACCCTTCTTTAGACCCTACATCTCTGTAAATAATGATAATTTTTATCACTCTTAATAGTAATAAAAACAATTTTCCTTAGGAGGCCTGAGGATCATAAAACCTTCAGTATCTGCTGAAACTAACATTTTCATATATTTTTGCTGAAAGTGAGTACAACCAAATTGTTTAACCTGTTAGTTTCTCCCAGGAGAAAGCCCAACCTTCCAGCCTCCTGCAGACTCTCAAAGCTGTTGCTCAAACACCACAATGGGACTGCAACTGAAAGCACCAAATTTCGCTAATACTTAAGGTTAGTTTTCTGTAGCATCCAGTTATTATTACCATCGTGCCTAGGATTCCTAGTCAGGGACCAGGACCCCATTCTGCTAGATACTGTACAAACACAAAACAAAAATACACTCCCTGCCCCAAGGAGCTTACAAACTAAGTATAAGACAAGGGACAACAGATGGATACAGACACAAGGGAAAGCACAAGGAAACAATGAAACAATACAGGTCAGCATGATAGGCTGCCGTCTCAGTACACCAGCAGCCTAGCTGTAGTCAACTTTTTTGTAGACATCACAGAAGGGGAGGGTTTTGAAGGAGAATAATGATTTAGTTTTGCAGATGTTGACGGGGAGCTCCTCCAAAGAGGTGGAAATGATTAAGTAAAGAACAATGACCTGACCTGTATGACTTATTGCTGGGTAGTTCCCAGATGAGTTGAAGTTGCGGTCTAATAAAATCACATTCCTTCCGTCTTGTCTTTCTTCCTGCAGGGCTAGGACAATGTTGGTATTCTGATAAACATTTTAGGGGACTTCAAAAACAAGATTTCTTGTTAAATGCTGCAATTAGGTATTGGTCTAAAATCTGGATCATTCATTATATAATTAGTACATTATATAAATGTAAGAAAGTAAATAAAGTGCAGGCTGTCTTATCTTGTCACTACTAGGATGATAAAGTGGAAGGAATTATAGACTATATGGTGGATAGAAAGCCAGCTAGATCATCGAGCTCAAGGGGTAGTGATCAATGACTCCATGTCTAGTTGGCAGCTGGTATCAAGCGGAGTGCCCCAAGGGTCAGTTTTGTTCAATATCTTCATTAATGATCTAGAGGATGGCGTGGATTGCACCCTCAGCAAGTTTGCAGATGACACTAAACTGGGAGTAGTGGTAGATACACTGGAGGGTAGGGATAGGATACAAATTAGAGGATTGGGCCAAAAGAAATCTGATGAGGTTCAACAAGGACAAGTGCAAATGGAAGAATCCCATGCACTACTACAGAGTAGGGACCGAGTGGCTAGGCAGCAGTTCTGCAGAAAAGGACCTAGGGGTTACAGTGGACAAGAAGCTGGATATGAGTCAACAGTGTGCCCTTGTTGCCAAGAAGACTAACAAGCATTTTGGGCTGTATAAGTCGGAGCATTGCCAGTAGATCGAGGGATGTGATCATTCCCCTCTATTCAGCCTTGGTGAGGCCTCATCTGGAGTACTGTGACCAGTTTTGGGCCCACACTACAAGAAGGATTTGGAAAAATTGAAAAGAGTCCAGTGGAGGGCAACAAAAATGATTAGGGGGCTGGAGCACATGACTTCTGAGGAGAGGCTGAGAGAACTGGGATTATTTAGTCTGCAGAAGAGAAGAATGAGAGGGGATTTGATAGCTGCTTTCAACCTGAAAGGGGGTTCCAAAGAGGATGGATCTAGCCGGCGGCTGGGACCCCAGCTGGCAAGGGACTGGCAGCCAGAACCCCAGACCGGCGGCAGGCTGAGGGGGGCCAGGACCCCAGATCAGCAGCAGGCTGAGCGGCTCAGCCCGCTGCCAGTCTGGGGTTCCGTCCACTGGCTCCATCCAGCCAGGGTCCTGGCTGCTGGCCCCGCTCAGTCCGCTGCCGGTCTGGGGTTCTGGCTGCCGGCCCCTTGCTAGCTGGGGTCCCAACTGCCGGCCCCGCTCAGCCCGCTGCCAACCTGGTGCTCAGGGTGGGGATGTGGGAGGTGCAAGAGTCTGGGCATGGGGTGAGGGGGGTTGGGTATGTGTGGAGGGTACAGGAGTCAGGGATGGGGTCGTGGGGGGGATGCAGGGGGCTGGAGTGCAAGGGGAGTGCAGGGGTCAGGGCAGAGAGCTGGGGGGGGTGGGCTGGGATCTGGGAGGTGGAGGGATATGCCTCGCTCCTACCCCCTGCCTCTTCTCCGCCTCCTTACCGGTCTGAGCAGCGAGGGTGCTGGGGCTGCTCTTCCACCCTCCCTCGCAAGGGCCATCGGTGGCAGGGAGGGAGAGGAGGCGGGGCTCAACGCAGCATGCTGGGGGAAGAGGCGGGGGAGGGGGAAGCTTGGCTGCCAGTGGAGCCTGCCGTACAGCAGCAGCCGGCAGGACCAAGCTTGATTCTGCCCCCGCCAGAGAGAGCAGTAGGCGGCGGGGGCGGAGAAAAGCGGGCTGGGTCGGGCAGGATTTTTAATGGCATGCTGCTGCCTGCCGGGGTCCGGCTCAGCTTGATCTCGGGGTTCGGCAGCGGGCTGAGCGGGACCCCGGCAGGCAGCAATGTGGCATTAAAAATCGGCTCGCGTGCCATCTTTGGCATGCGTACCATAGGTTGCTGACCCCTGATCTAGACTGTTCTCAGTGGAGGCAGATGACAAAACAAGGAGTAATGGTCTCAAGTTGCAGTGGGGGAGGTTTAGGTTAGATATTAAGAACAACTTTTTCACTAGGAGGGTGGTGAAGCACTGGAATGGGTTACCTAGGGAGGTGGTGGAATCTCCTTCCTTAGAGGTTTTTAAGGTCAGGCTTGACAAAGCCCTGGCTGGGATGATTTAGTTGGGGATTGGTCCTGCTTTGAGCAGGGGGTTGGACTAGATGACCTCCTTAGGTCCCTTCCAACCCTGAGATTCTATGATTCTATTCTTGCAGCCCACAAAGGGTCTCACAAAGTCTGGAGAAGCATCAGCCCCAGCAGAAGTTTGCTATCTGAAATCAGAAGAACTATAGCATTCAACATATCAAAGTTCTCTTTGGACTTGACCCAATGAGTCTGATTCTTTTCCCACTTACACTGGTGTAAACCAGGAGTAATTTCACTGTAATTAATAGTTATTCTGGTTTAAAATGAGGAGGAGGAGAATAAGGTAAGCAGAGGATGACTTGGTGCAGCATTATTTCAAGGGCTTAACCACACTAACCCCTAATGATCAGCCACACTGGATAGCTGTTATTTGCAAGGTCTCTTGTATATGGGATAATTTTCTGATTCTTCCAGAACTAAGTTCCAAATAAGACTTTGTGCACATCCTTCATGTACACCACGGATGAAATTGTTACAATTTTTTCTTTCAGTTTTTTTCATCTGTTTCTGACTGCTAATTGCCCCCACTCTATCAATAATGAAATCAAAATGTGCATACTTCATTTTATTCACTCTGGTATATAATTAAGAGTGAACTATCCAACTTTTCTAAAACTAGAATGACAAAATTTTGTAAGATGAACATTTTGAAAAGCAATTGAACTTTTTCAAAAAGCACTGTAACAAAATGTCTGTCAGCAATTAATTTTCTGAACGGGTGCTACCAAAAAGTTGAGAGAGCAATGCGCTTCCTGAAGTGGTGCCTCCGCTTATTTAAATAGATATGTTGACTGGTCAACAATTTGACTAGAAAAGAAAACACTTATCTGGTCCAACCATTTATTAAATCCATGAACAATGTCCTCTGGAAAATATTACCATTTCCTGTTTACATTACAAGGTACAAAACTAATATTATTGTTTTTCACATGACATTAAAACTAAAGCTATCAATGTTGAGTATTTATGGTTCAGCTAACAAAAATATTGTGCAATTGGATCATATTCCTTTGGCATGTGTCGGGATGCCAATTTTCATGAATCCAAAGATAAACAGATTTGTGGAAGAACAGACAGGTTCCTTTTTTGTGTGGGTTCTGGAAGAAGCAGGAAGCTCTTTGGGGCAGTGAATCATGCTTACTATATGTTTGTACTATGTGATGCCAAATAGTACACCCTGCTTACCATTTGTGGTATTCCTGCCAAAACCAGCATTCATACTGCTGCACACAGCCTAGAAAGATTTGAGATCACCTGATCTCTGTCCTCTTAAAGTAACCAATATGGAGGTGCTTGGAGATGGTCTTCAACTCAAGGCTTTTTTCTTTTCTTTCATATTTCAAAAAGGGTTTCACTCTGCAAGGTCCCAAGCATTCTCAGCTGTCACTGACTTCAGTAAGAGTGTGCTCAGCACCTTGTATAATCGGGTTCCAGGAGAGTGGAAGCAAAATATAAGCTATATTATTGTCTGACTCACACTAGATGCCCCGCAGGTTTCCAGCAATTCACATTTTAACAAATTACCTTTTAATCCCCTAGCAGCCATATACCAAATAACTTCACCCTTGCCGAGGCATCAGGGGAGGGAGGGTGAGTAA
Organism: Terrapene triunguis; assembly: GCF_002925995.2. NCBI lineage: Eukaryota > Metazoa > Chordata > Testudines > Emydidae > Terrapene > Terrapene triunguis. The sequence continues at coordinate 23,510,533 of NW_020664446.1, forward strand.
AGAAACTACTTTAAAAAAACCTCTTAAAAGTCTCTGCTGGAGTTCAAATAGAATGCTAACTAATGCAGGGAACCTGATAGAGGAGTACCCAACCTGCAAAGGCAATTCCATGAGTTGGTGCTCAGTCATATGCATCAATGGCTATTAGCTAACATAGGGATGCAACCTCATTCTCTGGGTCAGTGGTTTTCCAACTTTTTAGGCTGTGTACCCCTTTCCAAATAACAGTCTACCATGTGCCCGCATCTGAGATAGGGCCATAATATACCTATTAGATTGCCAAGTCTTACTAAATAAAATGTGCTGTCCACCATTACAGGATTTTTCTCACATACCCTAGGGGTATGTACCGCAGTTTGAAAACCACTCCTCTGGGTGTCCCTAAACTTCTGACTGCCAGTTGTTGGGACTGGATGATGGGATGGATCACTCAATAGCTGCCCTTTTCTGTTCATTCCCTCTGAAGCATCTGGCATTGGCCACTGTTGGAAGACAGGACACTGGGCTAGATGGACTATTGGTCTGGCCCAGTATGGCCATTCTTATATTTATTTTCGCAGATCCTTATTCAAGTAAATACTAGACTACCTCATTTTGTCATATATAGTATAGTCTTGCACGAGTTATTTTTTCATAAGCTTGCAACATGAAAACTTAAGCATGTTATTCAACTTCTGAACATTATAAACTGAACAAAGATTGCATGACATACAGTACTTACATTTGTTTAGGGCTGATCTCTCTATCCAATGTTGGGAGTGCTGTAGCTTTTATTCCATATGAAGCTTGACTCAGAAATCAGTACGCAATTGCTCTTAAATTAACTATTAAAAATAGGCTGTTACTTTAATGCAAAGTATGGTAAATTTAAGTTAACTTTATTCTGTATATATCTAAGTGATTATATATATCAAATCCAAGTAAGACCTTCCTTAATACAAGAACAGCTTAATGCAGTTGGGTTTTTTTCAAGCAATTAAGGTTCACTGTGTCTGCTCTTCACCTTATGTATGAGAGGATTATGTTGTAATGCTAGACATTTTAATAAGTGCTTTCTTTTGACAATTTGTATGCATTTTCTGGGCCATTTTATAAAAAGCATGAGAATTAACAATTCAACTTTCAGGCAGATGAAAGCTTTGCCTAAGAAGTTCTTTTAAAAAATAATAAAATATTGCTTGATTATTATTAATTTTAGAATTACTTACATTGCATTAGCAACTATTATGACATTGCTGTTTTGAATATAGCATTCAAACTATTTATATATGTTGAAGAAAAGTGTGAAATTTACAATTTAGCTCTTCTTTATTAACTTACATTGTGCCATATAGTAACTGCTGTGTCTAAGGGGCAGCGTGGCGTCTCTCTCACCTACGGAGCTTGGGGAGGAATTATTTAGCACACCTGTAGTTACACCTCTTCATTGGGTTCAATTTATTCCCTCTGCTAGTCCCACTCCATGGACATGTGTGGAGGGGAGCAGGGCTGTGGTCCCACCTCTTATCTGCTCCCCAGGGAGTAGAGTGAGCACTCAGGGACTGCAATTGTCTGGCCCTTACATGGGCTGCACAAAGGGGGAGTAAGACGTAGAAAATTCCTTGTGCTTTCCTTCCACCAGGAATACCAGCACTATCTGGTCCTTTACAAAAACAAGCCTTTTCTTTAAAAGTATTCTTAAAGATCATAGCGAAGTATACAGTTAATTCAGTCTTATGATGTCACTGCATTCCCTATTTTCATGTCAAGCTTTGCTTTACGATGGTTAGCTTTCTGGGGTACTAGGTGACTCAGGGGTTTGGTAATGGGATATAAAGCCTTTTTCCATCTTTGTGTTGCTAGTTGGAATCCAGCCCAGCTTTGTAATGACTGAGGTCTAGTCTACACTACAAGGCTTTGCCAGTATAGTTATACCTGCAAAACTGCCCAGTAAAGCTGCAGCATAGAGGGCAAAAGGAGCTCTTTTGCTGATACAGTTAAGCCACTTCCCCACATGACAAACTATACAGGTAATAGGACTCTGTTACTGGTCTAAGCTGCATCTACACATAGGGGGTTGCGGAAATAGCTATGTTGGCTAGGGGCATGATTTTTCACACTCCTGACATAGCTATACCAGCAAAACTTTGTAGTGTAGACTTGGACTGAAAGTTTGGACGTTTTGATGAATGCTCAGTGGTTTGGTAGTCTCAGTCCCATTCCCAGTGTACAAGTGTCCACATCGCTAAATCCAGCACAAATGGCAGATTTGCAAAGGGACTCACTGGGCCGCAGAAACTATATTCCTCACTCTTACAGGCTCTGCCTTCAGGTCACTGTTAAAATACATAAGGTAAAATCCTAGTTCCAATGAAGTTAATGGCAAAACTCCCATTGACCTCAGGATTTCACCCAGAGTGTGGAGAAGCTTTCACTGCTGCAACCTGTTACGTGCTTAAAGGATTTTTGTTTTCAGGGTTGTTGGTATTATACCTTTAGTGAGCAAGAGTCACATGTAAAAGTTTACATTTATGATCAGTAACAAATTTAAAAGGTTTTGCAAGTTTGTAATCTACACAGAGAGAAATTCAGAGCCTGATTCCCCTCAATTAGAATATAATGGGCAATGAAGTATATATTTGGATTTTAAATATGATCTGATAGACTACATAATTGTGATGCTGCACCCCATATTATTTATAAAAATATTGTTATAATATGAATATGGCATAACTAAGGTATGTTTTCTGCAAGATGGGTCATGTGAGGTATCATTGGAAAGGTTATGTTTTACCGAATATGATTATCCTAGTTGTATACATTATCATTTCTGTATCTGAAGTTAGGAATATTGATTATGTAACAATTACAACTGTGTGTGTACTTGGGGTAATGCCCACCAGACAGTAAGCAATCAGCCTGAATGAGCCATTAGGAAAGACAATGGAATGGGTCTTTGAAGATGCTGATCTCTCATCTTCCTGGAGTTCTTTCCTGTGGATGTTACAAATAAACCTTATCTCATGGTTGCTTTAACACTGAAAGATCATGTGATGATATCAGCTGGTACGGAGTACCACCTTGGACACTGCTGGTATTTTTCCACTGGAAACAAAGGATTCCTGCCTTATGTAAATCCTATTTAAGTCTGGAAAGTGAGTCAATCAAGGCTCTTCTCCATTGCCTCCCCACCCAAGAAGGGAGATTGCTGAAAGCATCTGAAGAAACAAAGGAACTAAGCTGGGGAAAGGCAAGGGCTGAGTCCAGGCTGAGACATGGGTCTAGCCTGTGAAGAGAAATAACTGGAACTCTAAGCTGCAGAAACTCTGCAACCTGCCTAAAACAACATTTAGGGTGAGAAATTACTATTTGTATCCTGTTTCTTTAGTGAATTAAGCTTAGTTTACATGTTTTGTTTTATTTGCTCAGTAATCTGCTTTGTTCTGTTTGCTATCCCTTATGATCACTTAAAATTTACCTGCTGTAGTTAATAAACTTGTTTTTGTTTATTCCAAAACTCAGTTTGTGCAACTCATACTGAGGGGAGGAGGAGCAAAAAGATTATGAGCTTGCACGGTACAGCTCTCTCTATACAGCACAAGACAATATTATTTGGGGTTTACACCCCAAAGGAGGTGTGCACGTGAGTGCTGGGTAAATCCCCGAGCTGAATCCTCCCACAGAGCTGATTTCAGTCTATGGCTGCAGTTGGATGTGGCCTTACCTGTGTGCGAGCCAGAGAAGGCTTGAGGGCCTGGCAGACCAAGGACAGGGTGAGGAAGCCTAGGCTGGTGGAACGGGCAGGCTCAGTGGGACCCCAGCACATCAAGTGGCACCTCATATCGGGGGGTCCAACTCATCACAATTATGACATTGTGTAGTCTGTTTCCAAACATCTTCTGTGGCTTTGAAGGCTATGTCTGGAAAGAGCCCATTAGCAAAAATGATTTTATGGGTGATCTTTGTTTTAATAAAACACAGAAGATTTTGCTTTAAAAAAATTGTTACAATTCTTTACATCATATTAAGATGCTTGATCTTTCAGAGTTTGTTTCCCCAGGTAGTTTGCTATACTGTGTACTTTCATCATTTAAAGGTCAGATTCAAAACATATCAAATTTGTTCATAAATTTATGCAATTTCCTCTCCATGAGACTAAAATGTCAGAATTCATGGGGTCCTATTTTCATGAATACAAGCATCCACAAATCTTAGTTGCAATAATGTATTCATGTAATCCAAGCATCTTGATGAAAGAGAGAGTTAATCATACAATAATCACTCCCAAAGATTTACCATCAAATTAACAAACAAATGTTGGCATCCTTTCATCTGCAAGAGACGGTGGGAATTGCAGCGTATGATGTAGATGCTTAGCAAAGTCTCATGTGACTGAATAGGCCAATCCGAGATTTGCATGATCTTTGGCAGTTATTGCAAAAGTATGTATCTTGGTTGGGAGCTGCTTGCTTTCTATGGGCTCTTTTCTCTTCAAGCTGTACGAGCCAGCTCCTATCATGGACTTTGATACCTTGATAGAGACAATGCCACCACTTGTTACGATTACTTGCCAAAATTTCCCATTTTTCAGGATCAATTCTAGAATCCTTCATATCTCACTTGCATGTGTCTTTATAGTGAAGCTTGGGACATCCTGTTGTTCTTGTTCTCTCTGATAGCTCCCCGTATAGCATGTCCTTGGGTATGCGTCCGTCTTCCAACCTACTCAGATGGCTCAGCCAGCGCAGTCGTCTTTGCTTGAGCAGGGCTGTCCACAGTTGGTAAATTTGCCCTTTGAAGAACCTCTGCGTTGGTGACTTTATCTTGCCATTTGGTGTTGAGTATGCGGCATAAACAACATAGATGGAAACTGTTCAACCTTTTCTCCTGATGAGCATAAGTTGTCCATGTTTCCCCACCATACATGAGAGTGCTGAGGACGCAAGCTTGGTACACTAGCATTTTGGTCTTGATAGTAAGCTTTGAGTTGTTCCATGCTCTTTTAGTTAATCTGCTAAAGGTGGTGGCAGCCTTTCCAAAGCGAACATATAGTTCTTCATCCAGTGAGATGTTGGTGGTCACTGTAGAACATAGCTGAACTTTTGGACTACTTCTAGCTGGTTTGCATTTCAGGTAATTGAAGGATCTTGTGGAACCCCCTGTCCTAATTCAACCATTTTCTTGATTCTGATGGTGAGAGCAAATGCCTGACAGGTACTTGAAAGGCAGTCCATGAGTTCTTGTAATAGATCTTCATTGTGGGCTATCAGAGCATCATCATCAGCGAATAAAAGTTCCCTGATTAGCACCTTTTTGACTTTGGTCTTTGATTTAAGTTAGGACAGGTTGAAGAGTTTCCCATCTGATCTTGTGTGGAGATACACTCCATCTTTCATGTCCTCAAACACACAGTTCAAGAGTACTGAGAAGAAGATTCTAAAGAGTATAGGGCCAAGAACACATCCTTGCTTCTCTGCTTTTCATTTCAAAGCTGACCGAAGTGGACCCGTCAAACTGGACAGTTGCTCTCATGTTGCTGTGGAATGAACCTATGAGACTTAACAGGGTTGGTGGACATCCTATCTTTTCTATCTTTGCAAATAGACCTGCTCTGCTGACTGTGTCGAATGCTTTGGTTAAGTCCACAAAGGCGATGGTTGGTTTTGCTCTCTGCACTTTTCTTGGAGTTGATGCAGAGAAAATATCATGTCTATAGTTGATCTGAAGCCACACTGTGATTCACAGTAGAGACGATTCGCCAGATGTTGTAGACGCACTTAGATGACTTTTGCAAAAGCTTTTCTGGCTATGCTTAGTAGCGAGATACCCCTGTAGTTATTGCAGTGACCCTTTTTGCCTTTATTTTTATACAAAGTGATGATGTTTGCATCTCTTGTGGTACCTCACCCTAATCCCAGCATTTAAGTAGCAGCTGATAAAGATTTGCAGATGCTGGTTCTGTCCAAGAGGCCAATTACACCTTATTTTGGCAAGATAAAAAGCAGTGAAGAAAATTGTCTGCACAGTGTCGGTTTCGCTGTGAGAAACAAATGGGTAAAGCTCTTAGAAACATCCATTGGGAAGTCAGAGCGTATCATCTCACTTAAACTTCAGACAACCATCGGCTCTGTGAACATCATTAGTGCCTATGCACAACACTCAAATCTAGCCCTGAGGAGGAGATGTTTTACGATTCTTTGCATCAAGTCTCAAAAGAATACCATCAACCGAGCAACTTTTCCTCCTTGGTGACGTTAATGCAAGAGTCGGTGCAGAGAACAACTCATGGCCAGATTGCCTAGGACATTTTGAATGAGAATGGCCCACGACTTCTTGAATTCTGCACCCAAAACCCAAGGTGCATTACCAATTCATATTTTACAGGAAAAGATTGCCGCAAAGTATCATGGCGACATCCACGATCAAGCCACTGGCACCAATTAGACCTTGCTATTGTCAGGAGGAAAGAGCTACCCTTAGTGCAGAACACTCGCACGTTCCACAGTGCTGATTGTGACCACTCCTTGATTATTAGCGAAGTGAAGATTACAGCCAAGAAACTACATAGAGCAAAACCTAAGAGAAAGTCCCAAATCAAAGCTATTAACACCAAAAACCAGAGGAAATGCCAGGAGTTTGTGAAAGCTTTTGAACTTAGCATGCATGGGAAGTCATTGCCAGAGAAGGCAGAGGAATTTTGGAAAGATTTAAAAACAATCCATGAAACAGCTTTAGCTACATTTGGGGGAAAGAGACCATGAAAAATCGACTAGTTTGAAAAAAATAAAGCAGAACTATTACCTCTCATCAACATTAAGAACACAGCCTATCTGGAACACAACAAGAAGCCAACAAAGAGCACCAAAGTGTGGTTTCTGCACAGGCCATCTCTAGATGGATAATATTCTTTATCAAGACTGCATATGAGACAGCTTCAGCTATGTCTTCTGAGCAGATATGAACTCATTAGACGGAAAGCACAAGCAATGTTGTTAGCATTCCCCAGTGACATTTGCAGGGCAGTCATGTGATCGTCCATACATACATTTATGGATCATTATGCTAATTCTGCATCTTCCAGAGCGGACACAGGCATGGGAACAGCAGTTCTGCAATTCTTATTTCAATAGACACCTAGCTCCACCCTCCTAGATGGAGTATGGCTTGTGAGTCCCTAAGTGGAATCAGTGGCGTAGCCAGGTTCTAACATCAGGGGGAGTGAACACATAAAAAAAAGGCGCCACCCGACATATCAAATTACTAATTACAGACTTTTAAATTCATTATACATATTTATTTTGTACTTAAAATAAAAACACAAGAATGATATTGTTTTACAAGTACGTGAGCCCACTTGACAAGTTTTATTGTCCTTGGGTCTGGCTTCCATCCCCACTCCAACTGTTGCAGCTGTCTGGAGGTGCTGCCTTCCATACTTTCCTCATTCACACCTCATTCATTCAACAGGGCAATTGATTAAGGGGTGAGGGGAAATCTTAGTCTATTCTTAGCAAAGAGACATTTTTCTTCTATCTTATTCTATCCTTAGGGGCTGTAACATTATACCAAGGTTCAATGCAAAGTTTCTACATGAGGCTTTGATACAAATCAGTACAAGGTTTCTATATGAGGCTTTGATACAAAGTTTCATGAAAACAGAAGTCACACGTGGGTAGACCCACTACAAGGTTATATGAAGAGGCACAATGTAAAGTCATATGAAAATTATCAGAGATTTATCTACAGAAGCCCATCATTGGGGAATCAAGGGGGGGAGGGAGGGCTGGCTGGCCCTGCTGCTCTCCTGTTCTATAGGAACAGAGGTGACTCTAGGTACCATCACCTCTCTCCAGTGCGCCATTCAGTCCAAATAAATAAAAATAATACAAAAAAATTTAAAAAACCCCTCCCAAGTTCCATTTACTGCAGCAAAATGTCTTCAAAAGGTCAGACAAAGATATTACCAGTGACATGCACAGAATATCAACTACAAATCCATTCGGGAAGGCAGTGAGCAATTCCAAGTGGCTGAAGGCTTAGTGCAGAGAGGCAAGAGAGATGCCTGAGAGCTCGGATTAGGTCTCTGGGTTTTATTGCTGGAGCCTACATTGTGCATAAAAGAACCTGTGGCGAGGGGTGCTGGGAGCACCCCACCAACCCAGATATACAGGGGGACTGCATGATATGTGACAGGGATTCAGTGGGGACCAGGCCATCTTCTGCGCCGGCGTGGGGGAGGAGGCTGACCCTGGATGTATTTTTAGTGAAAGGGGGGGGGGAATCAGATTCACTCATCTATGGGTGTAATCATTGGGTAGGCCGTGGGAGTGCGGTGCCACCTAGTGGCTGGTTCCACTTACTCACAGCCAATGAGGTTGTTCCCTTGGCTCAAGGGGGTTGGTATTTGTGGGGCTACAGGTCCAGGGTACAATCTCTGGGGCAGGGGGTATTGTAAATATAGCATTTAAAGCAGCCAATCCTGCTGCTGCTAGAGAAAACTCAGCTGCCATCTTGGAAAGCGTGGGGTGCAGACATGAGCTCTGGAGCATTTCCCATTCTTTAGGGGGCATCTGCAGCTTAGGGGATGGGCTTCTAGATAAGGCAACAGACTGGGTCTTGGGAGATGTAGGTTCAGTTCCTGCCTCTGCCACAGACTCCCTGGGGGGACCTTGGATGAGTCACTTAATCTCTCTGGGCCTCAGTTCCCTGTCTGTAAAATGGGGATAATACTCCATCCTCTGTCTGTTTGGAGTGAGGGGACTGTCTCTTACTAGCACAATGGGCCCTCATCTAGCTGGAGCCTCCAGGAGCTACCTTCCTAATACCAGAAGGTTTTTTTCAGACCGTATAGGCCCCCTTCCATAAAGGTGACATGAATGAGTGAAACAAGAAGGGATCAAACCCAATACATATGTGGGAGGTGGCATGGGTCTAGTGGATGGGGCACTGGACTGGGAATCAGGAGAGCTGGGCCCTGATCTGAGCTCTGCCACTGACCCATTAACTGGCCTTGGGAAAGTCACTTCCCCTCTCTGTGCCTCTGTTTCCCCTCCCAACCTGGGCCTGTCTTGCCCACATAGATTGCAGGCTCATTCTCTTTCCACGTGACTATACTGGGGGTCCAGATCTTTGTTACGGTCTCTGACTGATCCTATATCACACATCCTGCAATGGCAGAATGCTTCTGAACTGTTGTAGTCCAGACCCAAGACAGCAGCATCTCCCCTGACCTGGGCCACAGAGGGCCATGTTTCCAGAGGACCTAGTTCGCTGTGTCAGCAGGGGCTCAGGGACGCAAGCGGGGGCCAGGCACCTCGCACAAACTCTGCAGCCTCAGCGTGCCCAATAAAGATCTCTCTCCTACAACTCTGCCTGCCCCCCCCACACCCATTAGTGTTGCCGAAACAAACCCGAGGGGTCATTGTTCCCCCTCCTTCAGCCCCCACTCCAAATGCCAAGGAAAACTTGATACTCAAATGCATGGAGGGGGTGTCAGAAGATTGTCCAGAAGAAAATGATACCGCTCAAAAATTATTTGGAGGCAGCTGTATCCAGTGGTGAGCTGGAGCCAGTTCGCCTGAACCGGCTGTTAAATTTAGAAACTGGTTTAGAACTGGTTATTAAAGGGGTGGGCAATTGGGAGAGGGAGGTTTTTCTGTCATTACACCGGCCCGCCTGAGCTCCTGGCTGGGGCGGCTCCCCTGCCTTCCCCCGTCTTGCAGAGCCTCAGCGTGCCGCGCCGCCAGTGCTCTGGACCACTCCTGGGCAGCTCGGCAGCTCCTGCCACTTTGAACAGCATGGTAAGGGGGTGGGGCTGCAAGCTCCAGTGGGCCGTGCGGCAGCCATACACGGTGCCCTGAGCAGCATGGTAAGGGAGCCGGGCTGGGGCTGGGAAGAGGGGTTGGATAAGGGACAGGGAGCGGTTGGAGGGGGCGGAGGTTCTAGGCGGGGCGGTCAGGGGATGGGGAAGGGGGGGG